>NC_142103.1:65156269-65488769 GCF_054644295.1 Miniopterus natalensis
AAATGGCAAAGTTGGGATCCAAATACAGTGAGATAATCATTTTGCAAACAACAAAATAAACCCTCTGGCAAGAAAACTTGTTTCAGGGTATTATCAGAAGACCACACTCTATAGAAGAATGCCCAATCCTAGAAAGAGCTAGAGGGCTTTGGAGATCATCTGTCCCAGTGGATCTCACACCTAGATATGCCTCAGGGTAACCTAAAAAAAAAAAACCTCTTTAAAAATGTAGATCTTTGGATTCTACCACAAATCCTACTGTAATCTCTGAATGTTGGGTCCCAGAAGGTTGGGACTCTTTCAAATGTCTTATTCTAGTGCAAGGGTTAGCAGCTTTTTTTCTGTAAAGGACCACATATATTTTTTAGACTTTGTGGGCCAATAGCATCTCTGTCATATATACGCCTTTGTGATTTGCTTTGTTTTTTAACCCTTTTAAAATATAAAAAAAAACATTCTCTTAGCTTGATGACCATACAAAGACTCACCTGGGCTGAAGTTTGGTGACTCCTGGGCATTCCAAGTCCTGTATTCTATGTATGGGGAAATGAGGCCTCTGCTAAGTGGGATTACTTGCCTAGGGTTGTCCAAGGAGCTGGTGGAAGAACCAAGAATGAAAACTCAAGTCTTCTTTTCCTAGTCTCGTTCACTGTGATTTCTTAAAATCAATCTCCTATGGTTTTGTTTGGATTAGGAACACAATGCAGTTTTTTGTCTCTGATTTATAAAAGATCAAGACTAGTACACTCTATCAGAAACAAAGGATTATGTCATTTTTAGACTTGCACTAAAATTCTCCATCACACTCCCCACCTTGCTGTTTTTGTTTTTGTTTTAATCCAAGCTACCTTGTTGCCTTATCTATGATCCCAGCTATAGTCTACCCTTTGAGACCTAGAAATATGGGGATTTACTTTTAAGGAAAGCTTTTGTGTTTTGCATAAAAGGATCCATGGGAGTATAGTGTTATATTACAGTACTCAAGGGAAAATGGGGTTGCTATTTTGATGTTTTTGAAGTGACTTTTATTCTAATAGAGTTTTTAACAAATCCTACTTGTTGCCTTATCAATAGGAAAAGCTTGTATTAACTATTAATCACCCAAAATTAATAAGAGAAAGTACATTATTTCCCTTTGACTGTTTATTGTAAGAACAAAGGGCTGGGAACACCTCACCAGGCATAATTCTCAAGTGTTACATATATACATGGTGTCCCAAAAAATGTATACACACTTTGAATGACTATAAAGTTAGTGTTTATTAACATGTAGCTCATTTTCAAAATTAAGTGAGTTATCAGCTATTCTACACACTTTGAATGATTATAAAGTCAGTGTTAATACAGTTCATTTTCAGAATTACGTGTGTTATCAGCAGTGTGTACATTTTTGGGGGACACCCTATACTTCTTGGAATTAGCATTAAGCTCAAAGACAATGACCAAGAACAGTGTTGTACCACAACCTTTTAACTCAGTTATCTCCCTGGAAACACCAATGTCACTAGAAACAAGTTCCATTTTCTTAGTAAGACCTGAAGTTGATTAAAGGGGATCTGCAGCAGTGGGATAAAGACTCACCCTCCTCCCTCTCATAGGTCAGCTGTCATCTGTAGTCAGTAAATGTCATAAAACTGTGTTTCTGTACTAAAGCAAGTAGTCATAACCCCTATACATTTGGTTATGCCAGCTCTGAACATGGGGATTTCTGTTTGCCTGTAGCAGCTTTCACATGGTGGATATACATTCCAGTGGATGCTGCCTAGCAACAGAAGCAAAGATAGCTCTGAATATGTGAATCCTGACTGCCCAGGTTGCATAACCCCTGCTAACAACTTGGAGCCTTAACACACACACACACACACCCCCACACCCCCCCCCACCTCCCCCCCCCAAAGCATATCATCAAAAAGCTTTCTGTCTTCTTGCACACTTCACTCCCATTTACTCAGTTTAAAGACACTGCTATTTGCCCTAGCTGGTTTTGCTCAGTGGTTAGAGCATTGGCCTGTAGACTGAAGGGTCCCAGGTTCAATTCTGGCCAAGGGCACGTACCTCGGTTGCAGGCTCAATTCCTGGCCCTGGATGGGTGCATGCAGGAGACCACCAATCGATGTGTCTCTCTCACATTGATGTTTCTCTCTCTCCCCCTTCTACTATCTCTTGAAAAGCAATGGGGGAAAAATATCCTCAGGTGAGGATTAAAAAATAATAATATTTATTATTATTATTATTTCTTTGTTGTTGTTGTTAATGCTCACCTGAGGATATTTTTTCCCATTGATTTTTTTAGTGAGAGAGTGAGGGTGATGGGGGTGGGTAGAAAGACAGAGAAACATTGATGTTAGAGGGACACATGGATTGGTTGCCTCCCACATGTGCCCTGACTGGGCTGGGGATCAAACCTGCACCCAGGTACGTGCCCTTGACCAGGAATTGCACCCTCGGCCTTTCGGTGTGTGGGCCAGTGCCCTCATCACTCAGCCAAACAAGCCAGGGCAACACTGTGCTATTTTGAAGTCAGCAGTGATGGTGTTATTTCTTTAGAAATACATTCTAAAAATGATACCTCAATAGATCAACCCTCCAGTGTTGTTGCAACAAGGGTGTGTTTACTTGGACTCATTTATTAAAGTGAGGCTTGGCTCATCCCCATGTGACCCAGTTGTTAAAGAGGCTGAGGGTCTAACTACGAGACTCTTACGTCACAAGACACTTTTCCAGGTGTGCTTCCCTGATGAGGCAGACTCTAAGGAGAGCAGCTAGAACTTAATAGTTTATGCTCATATTTCTCTTACAAATGTGATCTGTCTCCTATTTGTTATTTGCCTTTTCCACTTCAGTTTTCTTGTTGGCAAGGTGAGGTAGTAGTTCTTTCTGACCTTTAATTACATTGGCATCAGATGGCAAAAATAAGTTGCTTGAATTACTTATGCTTTGGCACATTGAAAGTAGTTGCTGGAATCACTGATAGATCAGAATAAATATTTATCCAGAAATGGTCTAGTTTCTTGCTGAGTGGTTAAGAAAATGATGCTTCTGAGTTATCATCTGGCCCAAGGCTGTTCAGAAGAAAGTTCCTCACAGCTCTTTGAGCCCTGATACTTCTTATGTTATATTTGTATCTCATGACATATTCTTTAAAAGCGTATCATCTTATTGAAATGAGTTTTTCCTTCTGTTTGACTAGTGTTTGGCATCATGAGCCAAAAACTAATATTCCAGTTTTCTTGGAATATGTCATAAATCAGTTTTTGAATTTTATCCAGTTACGTGTTTTTAAAAACGAAAGCACAGAATCTTGGAACTGGCAAGGCCCAGTAGATGCCATCTGTATACAGAATGATCGGTCCTGGGTCATTCATTAGAGGTCTTAGAGTCTGGTTCTTTATACTTCCTTTGCTGCCATTTGCATTTTGGGTTATATATGGCAAGGCCTTTGCTGGTCCTTCACATCAAAGACTTAGGAAGCTATAAGAGTGCTCTTGAGATAATAAATTAAAAAACACTTTGACAAATGTGAAGCTGGTGACATCCAAAAGGGAAGGGACTGGATCTGTCTGTCTTATGTGTATCTGTATCCCCAGGGTCCAGCATGGTGCTCATTTCTGATTGAAAGTGCATGCAGTACACAATATTGATTTAAGAGACAACCTAAAATCTCCAGCTTTGAAAATAAGATAGAATGTTATTTTGATGTATAATACAAATTGATATTTATGGGAGCTTATTTTGTTTAGATTTGGTTTAAAGGAAGGGTTTCCTGCTTATTAAAGAGATATGTAATAGAAGCTATCCTTAAAATATGGTTCGATCATTAATTTTTAGTTCCTGGAAGCATAGCCACTCCTAACATGGAGTAATATAGAACTCTGGTTACATAGAACTCTGTGAAAGTAAAACTGTGTAGTAAAAGTGTATTACATTACTTGTATGAGAGCTTAAAATGCCAATCATTTCCTAATTTTAAAAATAAGACTTTAAAAACAGGTGTAAAGGGAAAAGCTTCTGTATTTTAATGACATGTTTGACAATTTTGAGATTACATTTGCTAGCAGATATACATTTGAAAAGTTCTATGAATAAAATACAGTTTTGTAATTAAAAATTTTAGCTCTGTCTTCTCTTTAGCACTAGTTGCTTTGTTTCTACATTCATGATTACAGTAGGAATATTTTCATGGGTTCTTAAACTGGATATTTCAAAATATCATACAAAGCAAAGTAATTTTCTTTGTAATCTAGATGAATTGCCCTTTTAGGTAAGTGAGTCTTTCTACTACCTTTGTTGAATAAATTTTTGGCTAACAAATATGACTTTATTTGAAGTCTGATCTGTCAAATTTCCTGCCCCATAGGACATGAGAAACCTGAGGTTCGCATTGAAACAAGAAGGCCACAGCAGAAGAGACATGTTTGAGATCCTCACGAGATACGCCTTCCCCCTGGCCCATAGTCTGGTAAATTCCAGGATTCTCCTCAGCGTTGGAAGGTTCTTGGGTGTTTCCTCTTTCATATACTGTCTGTGCTGCACTTCCCAGTGTGATGTCTATGTGAGGGTGTTTCTTAAAGATGACTGAACCATTCCCAGAGGGAGTAGGCCTCTTGTGGGATGGCTCACCCCAGGCAACTGTAGTGTTGGCCTTGGGGTAGGTTGGAGCCCAGAGTGAGCCTGGGAGCTTGACTCAGAGCAGCTGTGCTCTCCCACCCCAGAGCATGCTGTTGTTCTTAGCCAGGCCTCTGTAAAAGGCTTGAGGTTGTGAAGTGGGACATATCGGCCTTAGTGCCACACAGGGAAGTCACATCCCAAAAGTCATTGCTCTCAACTTGGGAACTAACAAGGAATGTGGGTCCCTTGCTTTTGCGGCACCAGTTGTAAATAGGAACAAGTCCTCTGAGCCTAAATGCCATTTAAGCAAAGACACTTCTAAAATTCAGATACATTGTACAGGTACTTCAGGCAGTTGCTGAATAAGGCAGGCTTAATATTTTTTTAAGGAGTGACACTTTAGATGTCATTTGATAGCATTTAGTTTATATTTGGCAAGACAGACTTATGTCTGTCTTACGGCGTTTACTTATAATCTATGATTTCGTCTATGACAAGATTCAGGATTTGTATACCTAGAACTTTTCCTTCCTCTTCACCAAACTGAGTAATCTAGCTTTGTTTTACCACGGGATTTAAATAAAGCTTTCCATACATCTTGTTCTTAAAACAATCTTTGTATTCTGCCTTTGTCTTGCCTTTTTTTTTTCTCATGTCTTGCACGCATATTCTTACTCCTCTATTCTTCTGCTTGGTGCTAAACAACCTTGGAGGTAAACACCTTCTAAGGGGTAAGCAAGGAAATAATTCTTAAAAAAAAAATAAAAATGTGTATATATATATATATATATATATGATATCATATATATATCATATATCACATATATATGATATATATATGATATCATATATATATATGATAAAGATAAATATGTTGTCAGTGAGACTGAAGGTGATGAAATAAATAATTAAATAGAAAAGTGACTTTGTAATGTATCTCTTCTTCCTATGGCTGCCTTTTAAATAATTTATTTTCAGTAAATGCCTCAGATTTTATTCTAGTAAGAAAAAGGCTTCTTCCCAAATTTCATCAGCACTTGTTTCAAAGGAAATTCATGATTGATAAAAAGGACAATTATATTAAGACTGCAGAGGTCTGGAAGGATATGAAGTACTCATCCTGAGTCGTGCTTTGATTATAGATTCAAATATAATCCTTAAGACAAATGCAGTGATATCATGGAGTTGAATACCTTTTCAGGCTTTTCTCAGTTTTTGATTAAATATGTGATTTTTTATTTATTTATTTATTTATTTATTTATTTATTTATTATTTATTTATTTATTTATTTACTTATTATTTATTGTGTTTATTTCTGTTTAAAATATTACAGATGTCCCTTTTTCTCCCCAATGATCCATTCTACCCCTTCCCACCCCCCTCCCCAGTGCCTCTCCACGCCATTGTCTGTGTCCTTGGGTTGTGCATATATGCATATAAATTCTTTGGTTAATCTCTCCCCCTCCCACCCACCCACCCTCCTCTGTCCCTCTGACATTCCTCAGTCTGATCCATGCTTCCATGTCATTGAATCTATTCTGTTCATCAGTTTATTAAGTACTTTAGATTCCACATATAAGTTAGATCATGTAATGTTTGTCTTTCTCTGCTTGGCTTATTTCACTTAGCATAATATTTTCCAGGTCCATCCATATTGTCCCAAAGGGTATGAGCTCCTTCTTCTTTACAACTGAGTAGTATTTCATAGTGTAAATGTACCACAGCTTTTTTATCCACTCATCTACTGATGGGCACTTGGGCTGTTTCCAGATCTTAGCTGTAGTAAATTGCACTGCTTTGAACATAAGGGTACATATATTCTTTCTGATTAGTATTTCAGGATTCTTAGAGTATATTCCTAGAAGTGGGATCACTGGGTCAAAAGGCAGCTCCATTTTTAATTTTTTAAGGAACCTCCATACTGTTTTCCATAGTGGTTGCACTGGTCTGCATTCCCACCAGCAGTGGACTAGGGTTCCCCTTTCTCCACATTCTCTCCAGCACCTGTCCTTTGTTGATTTGTTGATGGCAGCCATTCTGACAGGTGTGAAGTGATACCTCATTGTGGTTTTAATTTGCATCTCTCTGATGATTAGGGAGGTTGAGCATTTTCTCATGTGTCTCTTGGCCATCTGTATGCCCTCTTTGGAGAAGTGTCTATTCAAGTCCTTTGCCCATTTCTTAATTGGGTTGTTTGTCTTCTTCTTGCTGAGTAATGTGAGTTCTTTGTACACTTTGGAAATTAGCCCCTTATTAGATACATCCTTCACAAATATGTTCTTCCAGACCACGGGGTTCCTTTGTATTTTGAGACTGTTTTCTTTTGCTGTGCAGAAGCTTTTTAGTTTGATGTAGCCCCATTTGTTTATTTCTTTTGTTTCTCTTGCCCTAGGAGATGTATCAGTGAAAATTCCACTACATGGGATGTCTGAGACTTTACTGCCTGTGCTTTCTTCCAGGAATTTTATGGTTTTGCGACTTATATTTAAGTCTTTTATCCATTTTGAGTTTATTTTTGTGTATGGTGAAAGTTGGTGGTCTAGTTTCATTTTTTTGCATGTAGCTGTCCAATTTTCCCAGCACCACTTATTGAAGAGACTATCTTTACTCTATTGTATGCTCTTGCCTCCTTTGTCAAATATTAACTGACCATAGTGGCGTGAGTCTGTTTCTCGGGTCTCTACTCTGTTCCATTGATCTATATGTCTGTTGTTGTACCAATACTAGGCTGTTTTGATTACAGTGGCATTGTAGTACAGTTTGATGTCCGGTAAAGTGATCCCTCCCACTCTGTTCTTCTTTCTCAAGATGGCTGCAGCTATTCGGGGTCTTTTTTGGTTCCATATAAATTTTTAAAATGTTTGTTCTAGATCTGTGAAATATGCTGTTGGTATTTTAATAGGAATTGCATTGAATTTATAAATTGCTTTGGGTAGTATGGACATTTTAAGGATATTAATTCTTCCAATCCTTGAGCATGGTATATTCTTCCACTTGTTTAAATCTTCCTCTATTTCTTTTTTCAGTGTCATATAGTTTTCCAAGTACAGGTGTTTCACATCCTTGGTTAAGTTTATTCCTAGGTATCTTATTTTTTTAGTTGCAATGGTAAATGGTGCTGTGTTCGTAGTTTCTCTCTCTGAGAGTTCATTGTTGGTGTATAAGAATGCCATTGATTTCCGGATATTGTTTTTGTATCCAGCTACCTTGCCAAATTCATTTATCAAATCTAGTACTACTTTCATAGAGTCTTTAGGGTTTTCTATGTACAATATCATGTCATCTGCAAATAATGACAGTTTTACTTCCTCCTTTTCAATGTGGATACCTTTTATGTTTTTTTCTGTCTCATGGCTGTGGCAAGGTCTTCCAGTACTATGTTGAATAAGAGTGGTGAAAGTGGACATCCCTGTCTTGTTCCTGTTTTTAGGGGAGATGGTTTTCATTTTTGCCCATTGAGTATGATGTTGACTGTAGGTCTGTCATATATGGCCTTTATTATGTTGAAATAGGATCTCTCTATTCCCACTTTGCTTAGAGTTTTTATCAGAAGTGGGTGCTGGATTTTGTCGAATGCTTTTTTTGCATCTATTGATATGATCATATGATTTTTGTCCTTCATTTTATTTATGTAATGTATCACATTTATTTGTTTTGCAGATGTTATACCAACCTTACATCCCCGGAATAAATAACACGTTGTCGTGGTGTATGATCTTTTTAATGTATTGCTGCATCCGGTTTGCTAGTATTTTAGTGAGGATTTTAGCATCTATTTTCATCAGGGATATTGGCCTGTAATTTTCTTTCTTTGCAGTGTCTTTATCTGGTTTTGGGATTAAGATGATGCTGGCCTCATAAAAAGAGTCTGGGAGTTTTCACTCCTCTTGAATTTTCTGGAATAGTTTGAATTGAATAGATGCTAATTCTTCTTTGAATGTTTGGTAAAACTCACCTGTAAATCCATCTGGTCCAGGACTTCTGTTTGCTGGGAGTTTTTTGATTATTGCTTCAATTTCATTAGTTGTTATTGGCCTATTCATGTTTTCTACCTCTTATTGATTCAGCTCTGGATGGTTGTATGCTTCTGGGAATTTGTCCATTTCAACCATGTTGCCCAGTTTGTTGGCATATAGTTGCTCATAGTATTTTCTTACAATCCTTTGTATTTCTGTTGGGTCAGTTTTTATATCCGCCTTTTATTTCTGATCTTATTTATTTGGGTCCTCTCTCTTTGTTTTGTAGTGATTCTGGCTAAAGATGCTTCAATCCTTTTTATGTTTTCAAAGAACCAGCTCTTGGTTTTATTGATTTTTTTGTATTGTTTTTTTAGTCTCTATGTCATTAATTTCTGCTCTCATCTTTATTATTTCCTTCCTTCCACTTCCTTGGTGCTTTTGTTACTGTTCTCGTTCTAGTTCTTTTAGTTGTTGTGTTAGATATTTCATGAGATCTTTTTCTTGTTTCTTGAGATAGACCTGTAATGCTATGAATTTTCCTCTCAGGAATGCTTTTGATGTGTCCCATAGATTTTGGATTGTTGTGTGTTCATTTTCGTTTTTTTCCATGAAGTGCTTGATTTCTTCCTTGATGTCATTGGTAACCCATTCATTGTTTAATACCATACTATTTTGCTTCTATGTGTTTGAATATTTTTGAGTTTTTTTTTATAGTGGTTGATTTCTAGTTTCATGGCATTGGGATCCAAAACATGCTTAATATGATTTCAATCTTCTTGAATTTGTGGAGGCTTGCCCTGTGCCCTAACATGTAGTCTGTTTTTGAGAATGTTCCATGTGCACTTGAGAAGAATGTTTATTGTGCTGCTTTGGGATGAAATGTTCTGTAAATGTCAATTAAGTCTATTAGGTCTAGTGAGTCATTTAAGATCTGTGTTTCCCTGTTTATTTTTTGTCTTGATGATCTGTTCAGTGCTGATAGTGAGGTGTTAAAGTCCCCCACTATGATTGTGTTGCTGTCAATCTCCCCCTTAAAGTCCACCAAGAAATTTTTTATATATTTAGGTCCTCCCATATTGGGTGCATAAATGTTTATAAGGGTTATTTCCTCCTGTTGGATTGATCCCTTTAGTATTATGTAGTGACCATCTTTGTCTCTTGTTATGGTCTTTTTTTTGAAGTCTATGTTGTCAGAAATAAGTTTTGCTACTCCAGCTTTCTTTTCCTTTCTATTTGCATGGAATATTTTATTCCATCCTTTCACTTTTAGCCTGTGTGAATCTTTTGCTCTCAGGTCGGTCTCTTATAGATGGCATCCTTTTGGATCCTGTTTTCTTATCCATTTAGCTACTCTGTGTTTCTTGATTGGACCATGTATTCCATTTACATTTAAGATTATTATTGATAAATACTTATTTAATGCCATTTTTCCCATTTATGCTGATGTACCTTTCTCTCAGTATTCTTTCTTTTTCTTAGAGCAGTCCTTTTAGCATTTCTTGCAATGCTGGTTTCGTGCTACTGAACTCCTTTAGCCTTTTTTTGTCTCAGAACCTCTTTATTTCACCTTGAATTTTAAATGACAGCCTTGCTGGATAAAGCAATCTTGGTTGCATGTTCTTGCTTTTCATTACTTTGAGAACTTTATGCCACTCCATTCTGGCCTCAAGAGTTTCTGTTGAGAGATCAGCTGTCAGCGTTATGGGGGTTCCCTTGTAGGTCACTGCTTGTCTCTCTCTTGTAGCCCTGAATATTTTCTCTTTGTCCTTGACATTTGCCATTTCAATTATGATGTCTTGGAGTCGGTCTGTTTGGATCCCTCTTGTTTGGAACCCTCTGTTTTTTCTGAACTTGTGTGGCTTTCTCCCTTGCCAGCGTAGGGAAGTTTTCTGTCATTATTTCCTACACCAAGTTCTCTATCCCTTGCTCTCTTTCCTCCCCCTCTGGTTGTCCTTTAATGTGAATGTTGTTTTACTTCATGTTGTCCCACAGCTCCCTTAGACTGTCCTCATGCTTTTTAAGTGTTCTTTTGTTTTTGCTGCTCTGATTGTTTTTTTCCTCCTTGTCTTCTAAGTCACTTTTTCTATCCTCTGCTTCACTGAACCTGCTTTTAATTCCTTCCTTTGTATTCTTGATTTCAGATACAGCATTCTTTTATTTCTGTCTGATTGTTGTTTATGTTATGTATCTCTTTTTTAATGTTTTCACTAAGTTCCTCAGTCTTACTATCTAGTGCCTTATTTTTCTCACTAATTTCCTTGAACATGTTTATAATCATTACTCTGAACTCTATTTCTGATAACTTGCTCAACCTCATCTCATCAAAGTGTTCTTCTGGTGATGTTTCCTTTTCTTTATTTTGAGGGTTGTTTCTTTGTCTTCCCATTTTGGTGGCTCTTACTCTTTTTATTTATGTATTAAATAAATGTTTTCTCCCAGTGTTATGGGGAGGGATTTTGTATTGTGAGTCAGTGGAGTCCAGAGTTGTGTTTTCCTTATTCTTTTGAGCTCTTTGCTCTAGGGATGTCCCTTTTGTGGGTTGTTTGTGCTGTCCTGTTGTGGTTGTGTCTGTATTGTTGTTGACCAGTCCTTGGGAGGACTCTCCTCTCAGACTGGCTAACTGTGTCTCAGCCCCAACCTCGTCTTGTAAGCTCTTGTAGCGGTGCTGGCAAGGTAGGACAATATACAACTAAACTTCCAGGAAACAAGGAGTATCGTCCAAAATATTTTGACAGTCACAATGAAAAGAACTCAAGTGAAAATAGAACTGGGAGAGTGAAGGGAGAACACAAATTTTAGAGAGAAAAAAAAAAAGAAAAATAAAACTTAGAGGGAGAAAAGTATATTGTTGGTAATAGTGATGAAAATTTAGCATAAACTAAACTAAAATGTAAAAAATAGAGAAGTTACAGGGAGATAAAAGAGGCAGATAAAAGATTCTGAAAGAAGGGCCAGCAAAAATTAAGGGAGAGAATAGAAACAGGATAATAATTGAAAATGAAAAAATAAAAATACAGTGAAGAGAATTAGAGAAACTAGCAATTGAACAAAAATACAGGAAGACAGATGGGAGGAAAACAAAAGAAAGAAAGAAAAAAAGAAGAAAAAAAAAGTTCTGCCAATGGATGGAGAGGAGATAGAGATAAAACCCGGGCAGGGAGGGAGTCCAATAAGAGATTTGGGGAAAATTATAGAGTAAAGTGGTAAACTTGTTGGTTATAATGATAAAGTCCCAGCAATTAAGCTGGGAATATCAAGAAAGTCTTGATAGTAGAAGCAAAGATAAAAGAAAACAAAGCATAGAAACAAAACGAAACAAAAAGCAAGCTAAGCAAAACAAATTTAAAAATAAAAGTTAATTAAAAATTTTAAAAAATTTAAAAAGAGGAAAAGAAAATACTTTTTTTCCTCCTTTCTCTTCTTCCTAAGGGAGAAAAAAAAAAAAAGACAGTCTACCAGGTGAGTTTCTTCTGGGAAGCTTATGTTGTCTGAGGCTTTCTGTTTTGTATGCTGATTTCCGTTCTCCTGGGAGGTACTTGTGTATCAGCTATTGTGAGGAGCTGTCTAGGTTTGGCTCTGGTGTCCTTAGGTAGACGGTTGATCGGAGGCTCTCTGTGGACTACCTTACCTTGTCAGCTATTTTGCAACCTTGTAGTTGCCTGGTCTTAGTCCAGAGTCTTCTGTAGAGTCTTTAGAGTACAGGAAGGCTAGTGTAGCTCAGGGTATCACTCCTGTTAGAGGTTTTGCTGTCAAGCAACTTACTGTGAGGGAGTTAGTCTCTGCTCCACAGGCAGCAACTCAGTCTCTACCCTGTCCTCAGATTCTCATTCCCCATGCACTGGCCTGCTGCTGCTTCTGATTGATTTCAGCCTATTTCCTTTTCTGTATGGGTGGTTTCAGCAGCCTGGGCTCAGTGGCTTCGATTAAAAAACATTCCAGTGAGCCCTTTGCGTGCCCAGCCCCCAGCAGGGGTTTTCATCTTTTCCTCCAGTTCCCAAAAAACAGTCCCTTAGAGTCTTATTCTTATAATGTCCTCCTGTGAGCTGTTTTCCCTTCCCCCTCAGGACTGTGCCCTGCAGTGGGATATCTGGGGCCTCATTGAGCTGGAGTAGCCCCTTTCCTGTTGGAGGTGGTGCTCTCAGGATGCAGGTGAGGCAGGCGTGCTCCGCCCTCCCTTCCCAGTTTCGGGTTGGCTGGTGGTACCAGGCACACCCCTCCAACAGTCTACTATGCAGACCCAAATCCCAGCTTCTGCTGGTCTGTCTGCCCAGTGCAGGCTTGGAAGGTGGGAGCCATTTCAGTGATTGGAAACTCACAATGCACAAAGGAACAAACAGGCAGAGAGTCTGCCCTGCAGAGTCCTGCAGCCCGCGCGCCAAGCTACCCAGCGGTAGGGGACCCAAAGTCAGCTCTATGCAGCTCCCCTGAGCCACTGATCTCAGTGAAGCTGTGGTGGCTCCACACTCCAATACCGCACCCCTCAAGGCTGGTCACAAATCCCAGACTCTCCCCACTGGGAGCTCAGGGCAGGAGGGCTCTCCTCCCCTTCCTCACACCACACAGATAAAATGCTTTCTGGGGCTCAACACAGTGCCTTACAGAGAGGCAGAGGGTCCCTGTGTGTGGCTGCTCAGTGCAGTCCTCTGGTCCCTTACTACTCGGGTGCCACAGGCTTTGGGACAGCCTTTCCTGTGGTTGGCACCCTGAGCATTAGATGCAGGTCGCGGCCACCATTAGAAGCTTTGTTTAGCTAGGAAGGTGCCGTCTCCTCCTCGTGGGTACCCCGCTCCCCTGGGTCCCTTTGCCCCCCGTGCGGGGCACTCCTTCCCCTCTCCTCCGCTCGGGGTCCAAGATCCCTGCTTTTGGATGCCAGTCTGTACTCCCCAGGGTAGGGAGCTTTGCAGTCTCCAAGCCTTGGGGCTCGGAGCCCAGCACAGGCTTCAGGGGTGATTCCCCCTTTCTACGTCCCCCTCTCTTACCAGACTCTATTATGTTTCTTCAGTACTCCCTACTCGCGATATGTCCACTCGGGTATGTTTCTCTGGTTTTTCCAAGGTGATTATGTAGTATTTTAGGAATAAATCGAGTCTGTGGCTGGCAGCGGGGGTGCTCTGCTGCTTCTCACAGTGCCACCATCTTCCCTCTCTAAATATGTGATTTAAAAGATATTCCAATATTAAATATTTTTAACTATTAGTATAAAAAGAGTTTTATGGGACAACATCTTTGAAATTCTTATGAAAGTTAGAATGTCAGTCTAATCTACGAAAATTCAGTTAACAAAAGTTCTGTCTTGGGTTTTACATATCTGGCCCTAAATTATCAGAAATTTAAAGAATGTCTCACATAAGTTTGAAGTAGATGAGGCTCCAGTCCATCTTCAAGATCGTGCCCCATCACCCACCCCCATTTTCTGGCATCTTCTGCTTCTAAAGAAGCAGAAGCAGTTTAGGGTTTACTCCCCTAAAAATGTCAAGTATTGGGCCAGCTTTCCCCTAAACTGTCACTTCAGTTCAGTCTTCTGGAAAGAACAGTCTGTCCTTATCTTCAGTTCATTCATTTCTCCAACCCATTCCAGTATCCAGCTTTATTAGAGGTACCTTCTTAGAACTCGTGACCTTTTACTGGCCAAATCTAGTGCCTCACTTCAGTCTTAATTCTGTTTGCTCTCCCCCAGGCATTCAACCATTTTGACCACCCTCTTGCAAATCTTGGTTTCTGTGTTCCTCTACCATCTTGACTATTCCTTCCCAGTACCCACTGCTTCTATCTTTTCCTTAAATGTAAAAATCTCATCAACGGTACCATCAGCCCTCTCCTCATGTTACTTTCTTTGCCTTAATGGTTTCATTTAGTCCCATAGCTTAAGCTGCAGTAACTTCCTTTGGAAGTCCATGAGGATCACAAGCTAATCATCTCCCTAACCTCTTTGTAGTTTACCAGACCTACTCTTCACCCTTTGTATCCCTCAATTTGGATGATCCTCAGTTGTTCAAGTTTGAGAACTTGAAGTCAACTTTTTTTATTCTTCTCCTGCTTTACCTATCATACCCAACATCAGTTCCAAATCTTATAGGATCTACTTATTAGTAACTCTCAAATATTTTCCCATTTCTGCTTATGCTTTCTAATTTAAGCCATGTTTCCCAACTGGCTTCCCTTCTTTTAGTTTCCTCTCCTTTCAATTTATCCTCCACAATGCTGCCAGTTTTGATCATGTCACTCTGTGTCCCACTTCCCACAAAAAAACTTCTCAGTTACTTCCCATGGCTTATACCCTACACTCCAACCACACAGGACCATCCTATGCTCCTCTGGTATACGTAGAAATTTCTTGACTTGGAGCCCTTGGTTTTCCTATCCCCTTCATCTGCAGTTCTCTTGTCTCTTTAATGCCCATCCTCCACCATCTTGCTCAATCCTAGATCCTTTTTCCACATTGTGTGCATTCCCCTGATGGGAGTTCATCTCACCTGTTACTTGTTAGACCTGTCAGGTCCTTCTATCAGAGCACTTATCTCAGTTTGCCTTATATAATAATTCTGTAGTAATTGCCTATCCTTCCTCCTATACTGTGAGCTTATCAGGGCAGGGATCAGCCTTTTTTTAATCTCTCTCACCTCAGCATAATGACTTCTGCATGGGAGTTGTATAATGATGGCTTTTTTATTGATCTTAGGTTTAGTAGAATATGAAGGGGAAATCCATTATAGGGAAATGAATGGGTTGGATTTCTGGATATTGCTGTCATTGGAGTAGTCCACAGAGAGTTTGATTCTCAAGTCTATGATACTTTTTGCCTTTTTTGTTTTAAATCTGTGCTAGGAATCCCTACTTCTTCTTTTAGGAAGTCAATAAAGTGACAAACTGGAGAGAAAAATGTGAGCTGAATTGCTCATTCAAAGTTTTGGAAAAATAAATTCTCTGAGTTTTAACCACTAAAAATCATCTTTAAAAATGTTAAAGTAGACACCAAAGCAATACAAGGTACAGATAAAAACAGACCAGCTACTGACATGGCTTTTGGAAAATCAGACCCTGCTATTCAAGTCAACATGTGCAACTGTTTCATGAATCGATTTCCTTTCAGAGTACTGTTTTGGGTGGTGGTGGGGAACAGGGATGGCAGGTGAGGAGTACTACAGGATTAATTATACCTAGTCCCATTCAGGGATGTGACAGAAGTGATATGACAAGCATGTGTGGCCCCGATATAGGACCGTGTACATTTGGTGCTATAAGAGAAATATAGAGGAATTCCATTGGGAAGTCTCAAGAAGAAGAAAGCACATCCAACACAGATTGAAAAAGCCTGCATGGAATTGATAGTCATTTGGGTTGGACCTTGAAGGATGGTTATCGTTTTCAGTGGATGAGGATGGTGGAAGTAGAATTTAAAGCAGAGGCAAGACCCTGACCCTTGACATAGCGGAGGGAAAACTAGAAGCATTGCAAAGTATTTATGAGGGTAGCCAGTGATGTTTGGCGGGAGTGTGGGGAAGAGGGGGAGATCTGGGGTCATCCAGTGGAGGTCCTTGGTAGGGTTAGGAGTTTGTATTTTGGGAAGTAGCAGAGACCACTGAAGGTTTTCAGATAAGTGATAGGACTGAATACAACATCATGAAGAATAGGTAGGAGAAGAGAACTCCTGAAGCCAGGAAGGGAAGTCAGAGGGCTAGGCAAGATGTCCATAGTGCGGAACTAGGACGCTGGTGGTGTGAAGACCACACCTATGCTGAAAAACAGGCGTGTGTGTGTGCGTGTGCGTGTGTGTGCATGCATGTGCACTCGCTTGTCTTAGTGTTGCTTCTCATTTCATTTCCCATCTGAAAATGAGCTATTTACTTTTATCTAGACCACACCCTGCAGGTTTTTCTCTCATTTCTCTAACCGTTCTCATTCACTTTGCTGGTTCTTTTCCCACCTTCACTCCCTATAAGCTGCAGAGGGCCTAAGGCAGAGAGAAGTTTAAGAAGATGATCATGGGTGTGAGATGCTGTGGAGGGTCAAGGAGAGGATAGGATCAAGAAGAGTCCTTTAGATTTGACTAAAGCTCTCTGGAGACTAGATTCCTTAACTGAACTGCTTGAGGTTGGGACCTTTTTTCTTTTGTATCCCCAGTGCCTAGTATAGTGCCTGGCATACATTTGTTGAACTTTTTTGAATCCAGGAAAATTATCTGAGTGGAGGAGATGTAAGCCAATTTGTAGGGGTTTAAAGAGAGAGTAGGTGGTGTTTTAAAAAAAGTAATGGTAGCAGCCAGGTTGAGGGAAGATGTGTTCTCCTTAGAGTCTGAGAGAGGTGAATGGATATATTTATGGACACGTATTTTCAAGGCAAGAGAGACAAGGGATACTTTCTTGAGCAGTATGCTGGGGAAGGCAGAGGGGGATGGGATTAAGCCCAGTTTGTAGGGCAGTTTTGGAAAAAAGGGACAGTTATTCCTGTGAGACAGAAGGGAAAGAAAAGTTTCCAAACTGCCACAGTGGGGAATGTGAGAGTGTGCCAAAAAGGGATTTCCTGGGAGCGTAACCTAAGCCTGATTGCATTGAACAATGCACAAGCCCTACTTGAAAAAATATCACTTTGTTAATATTATTGGAGCTGTTCAATCAACTGCAGATTATCTCAGTGACTTTTATTGGCATTTGAAGTCAGAAGTAAACTTGCTGTTGTATCCATGCAATAGTGTCTGGAGGCCAAGAGAGGTGGGTTCCAAATCCAGCCATGGGGTGAATAGTGTATGAGTAGGCTTTATCTTTTGGCACTCTCTCACCTCCTGCTCCATTAGTATTTTCACCACTCAGTGTGTTCATGTTGGGATTTAAACTTTTAATTTAACTTGAACAGCTTAGTCACATAGAGTCGACACCAAACCATTAACTTGATTGTTTTTGTATTATGTCAATCCAATAAAGCTTGAAAATTGTTTAGATAACATTTTCTATTGCAGCTAAAGAATTTATTTTCTTGTTTTATTTTGGCTTTCCTTTTCAAGATGCATTGTAACTCAATACTAGTTCTGGGTAACTGATACATTTTTATGATAAGAAATGTGGAAGTGCTTCTGATACGATGGTAATTTTTTTTAATGGCAGGTGCAGAAATTGAGTATGTATGAATAGAGCCTGATAGTGCTACAGAAAAATATAGAGTTTAATTGTTGGGTTGGTGTGTTCAATGATAAAGTTCCTCCTTTATTGATTTATTTTATTGTTTGCTCATTTTTTACTCAGATGGGATAGTCAAAGATAGTATAAATTTTGGATGAGAGGTGTTTTTTTTTTTAAAACTGTGAATCCCAACCTATTATTGAGTTATGAAGTTAATTTACTAGATTGCAACCAGCATTTTTAAATGGGATAGAAGAGGAAGTACTAAGAGCATAACACATAATATAGATAAATACAGTTTCTTGAAATGTTTCTGTCAATTATCTGTGTATGTCTGGGTCATGGTGTAAAGTGTATGGCTCTCTGTTAATCATGTTCTAGAAATTTTGAAAAACAGTTTTAGATAATGGTAGAATGTGTAGAGTAAAATGTACTTTAAGTTAATTTAGGCATTAATAAAGTCACTTAAATCGATCTTTACAGCTATACGCATGCATGGAGTTTCTTGAATTTTGTCTAACTGAAGGGCTTGAGTTTGTGACTGAACTCATGTGACAGAGACTCACATAAAAGAAGTGTAGGGCTAGAAGAAATGGAGCCTGAGATCCAGCTCCCAGGCTCTCAGCAGCCACTGATGAGGGAGGCCCAGTGAGATCACCTTTCTGCAGATCCCTTTTGGTGTGTGGTTCTGAACACATGCCATGGAGTCCAGCAGCCTGTGTCTGAATCTGGCTCAGTCACTTACCTGCTTGGTGACTTTGAAAGTCACATAATATTTATGTGCTTTAGTGTTCTCATCCGTAATGGGGATAACGGTCTCAACCCCATAGGGTTTTTGTGAGGATTAAATGTAAAGTGTTTACAACAGTGCCTGGCATGCAGTAAGTGTCCAGTAAATGTCAGCTGTTCTGTTATTAGTGCACCATTTTCCCAGAGGGTGCAAAGAATAAAGGATGATTACCACAAAACACTTGAAATCTTTTAAGAATTTTTCAGTTGGATTTGAGAGAGAGAGAGGAAGGAGAGGGAGAGAGAGAGAGGGAAACATCAGTGTGAGAATGAAACATTGTTCAGCTGCCTCCTGCATGCCCCCTACCAGGGATCGAGCCTGCAACCCAGGCATATGCCCTGACCGGGAATTGAACCAGCCACCTTTCAGTGCACAGGACAACACACAACCAACTAAGCCACACTGGCCAGGACCCCAACACACTTTTTTCTAAGAATATTAATAAAGTAATTGTGATAATACGTGAGACACTTTAAGCCCTTTAAAAGAAAGATACTATACAGCTAAAGGTCAGTATTTTTATTAACAATCATTGGTTGTACCTTGATAAAGGATTAGTTGAAAGTCTTAAATTTCAGAGTATTAAATCCAGAAAGCATTTTAACTCGAAATGTGAAACATGGGCAGCAGTGATATGTAATAGACAGAATCCTTCAGAAATAGTTTTCCATATTTTTATTTCTACTTTGACCCTACACAGGCCTACTGCTTTTAGAGTAACCTGGCTCACTGAGTTTGTGTTTCTGCACTTTCCACTTTTCTGTGCCATTCTAGATTAAGCTCTTGGCATCACAGTATTTCCTACTTGTTATTCTATGAGCAGTCATATAGTTGCAAGGTTTTCTGGTGGGTTTTTTGGGTTTTGGTTTTTTGGTTTTTTTTTGGTAAATCTGACTTTCTTTTGGGCAGTAGAAATTGGTGCAGGGGAGAAGACTCCTCTCTGGCTCTAATTTTGAGAGAGAAGCAAAACTGAGTTGCAGAGATTAGCAGCCTTCCACAACTGATGGCATAGTGCTTTTTGACTGTATGCAGAGGCTGGTAGCAGTATCTTCTAAACAGCAGCATCTTTGAGAGCAGGGCCCATCTGCATTTGCAGGTGGTAGTTACTGCTGCCTTTGGTTTTAATAGTCTTTGCTGCTTATTTCTTTTGACCTAGCTTTGGTGAACCACATCAAACTCTGTCGTGTGGCTTAAGTACTGTACCATTTCTACCTGTGTCTTCTTTTGATCTACTCCACTTGTGCTTGCTTGTAAAAATAATTACATAAAAATTACTAAAGTGTGTTATGGAGAGTACATCTTTTTTGATCATTTGAACGACAGGGATAAGAGAATAAAGCACACAGGGTACTTTTCCCTGTGCCCTCAATTTTTAGTTTAGAAATGGGGAAATTTTTATAAATTGCTTTGAGATTTTAAATCAGAATGAAATGTAGTGGGCTCTTACTTCCCAGGCCAATTACAGAATTGATAGATAAAAGTAAATAGCTTATTTTCAGGCAGGAGTTGAAATAAGAAGCAACATTACATACACACAGCTGATTTTTAGCTTAGATGTGGCCTAGAGACTGATGTCTTAGTTCTCTATTTTCTTTTTGGCCAGGACATTTTTTATCTTGAATAAACAGTAGTCTTGGCTAATAGAGGGTCTAATCATGCTTTTAACTCTCTTCCCTTCCTGCCTCCTCCAAGACTTGGCCATCTTCTTTCCATCTCTCTCCCCGCTGCCCTCTCCCTCCCAGCCTTTAGACATGCTCGGTTTTTCTCTCCACTCCCCCATCTCCTGGGACGGTGGTCCCAGCTGGGCTGTCCCCTACATTGCCATCAGTGTTCAGAAGCAGAATGTTCGCTGCTTACCTACAAGTCCTCAGCAGCCACACATTTCAGAACTCATTATCCCACTTCTCCCCCTCCCACTCTTTGAAAGGTAAAAACCAATGCACTCCTTTTGCTCTCTGCATTCCTGTTTGCAGCAAGTGTTTGGATTCTGAGTATTTATTCCTCCCTAGCCAGATCATTAGTTTTGTTTTGTCCAGCATTTTTAGATGTTTTCAGCAGAAATCTCTTAGGGTATCTAGACCATTGTGCTTCCAAATACCTCTCCCTGTGGCTTCTGAGATGTGAATCTCCTGGCCTGCCTATGTCTCTAGCTTCTTTTCTCATTCCTCTGCTTTTTTCTGCTGTCTAACTGGGTTTTCTAGAAAAGTCTGTTCTTCCCCTCCTTCTTGCTCTGTATTACCCCCTTGACAGTCTTTCTTACTCTCCTGTCTACAGCATTGCCTTTCTGAGCATGACTTTCAAATGCATAACTTTATATTTCCCTTTAACTGCTATATAACTTCAACTGACACCTAAACATTTGTTTAAAATTAATCTCTTATTTTCTCCCCAAACCTGCTCCTCTGCTCCCAGTTTCTCTGATGCTATCTCCTCCTTTCCCCCCTTCTCTTCCTCCTCCTCCTCCTCCTCCAAAATCAAAGCCATTGGAAGATTTCCCTTTTCCTTAACATTTACTATACCTTGGGAATTCTTCCTTCCTACCCTTAGTTCAGGTTTTCCTCTTTCCTCTTCTAAGCTATTGGGATGGTGCTTTAATTCATTTTTCTACCTCTCTTCTGTCCTCTAATCTGCCCCACATGTGCCTTCTGTCAGATTAATCTCCCCAGGATGCAACTCTAATGGTCACATTCCCTTGCCCCCAAAAATATCAGTGGTTCCTGCCTCTCTGTCAGTGTAAATATAAAAATCTGTCTCCTCCACAGTGTGGCCCCACCTTTCAACAATCTCCATTTTTTCTACCCCTCCTATACTCTGGTGAAGAGAATGAGGTGTTTGCTGATGGCACATAGTCTCTGAGTCTTGCTCCCATTTGTGACTTTTTGTCATCATGATTGTTTTCATGTCCAAAGTCATCTTATCCTTACATGGTAGCAGAAATGCCATAAATGTCACTCCAGGCACCTATGTCCAGGAAGTAAACTTGGCCTTCTCTGGAGCCCCATAGTGCTTTATCTTTACCGCTCATGGCATTTGCCATTTTCCTCCTTACATGATCAATAGTTGTTCCCTCTTTGTCTCTCTCCTTTGGAGAATTTCTTACTCCTTAAAGACAGTGGCTATGTTTTACTCATCATTTTCTCTAGTGATATACCTTATTCATAGTAGGCCTCTGGTGTTTGTTGAGTGAATATACTAATGTCAGTAGAGTGAATGAATAGGAACCAGCAGCAAGTTATCAATAAGAATATTCTGCTGTCGCCCAGCCGGGCGTGGCTCAGCGGTTGAGCATCGACCTAGGATCCAGGCAATTGGGGTTCAATTCCCGGTCAGGGCACATGCCCGGGTTGTGGGCTCGATCAATGACTCTCTCGTCATTGATGTTTCTGTCTCTCTCTCTCTCTCCCTCTCCTGTTGTCTCTCTGAAATCAATAAAGATATATTTTTTATTTATTTTATTTATTTTTTAAAAATATATCTTTATTGATTTCAGAGAGAGGAAAGGAGAGGGGGAGAGAGAGATAGAAACATCAATGATGAGAGAGTCATTGATCGAGCCCATAACCTGGGCATGTGCCCTGACCGGGAATCGAACCCCAATCTCCTGGATCCTAGGTCGATGCTCAACCGCTGAGCCACGCCCGGCCAGGCAAACTATATTTTTAAAAAAAAGAATATTCTGCTGTCTAGAAAGAGCATTTATTCAATAGCATTTACTTTAAAAACTTTAAAATAGCTAGCGTATGCCCATGATTGAAAATTCAGGAACTATAAAGTGGTATTGTTATAAACTGAATGCTTGTGTCCCCTTTCCCAAAATCATATGTTGGTCCCCTAATCCTCAATGTGGTGGTATTTTGGAGCTGGGAGTTTTGGGAGGTGGTTAGGTTTAGATGAGGTCATGGGGTTGAGCTCCATGATGGGACTAGTGCTCTTATAAGAAGAGGAAGTGCCCTTATGGAAGAGCTCACTCTCTCCACCATGTGAGGTATAGCAAGAAGGTTGCCCTCTATAAACCAAGAAGCAGGCCCTCACCAGAACACTACCATGCTGGCATTTTGGTCTTGGACTTCCAGCCTCCAGAACTGTGAGAAATAAATGTTTGTTGTTTTAAGCCACCCAGTCTGTGGTATCTTGTTGTAAAAGTCTGAACTAACTAAGACAGGTATACAGTAAAAATATCTCCCTCCCAGCACCCCCATTCCCCTCCTCACACACAGTTGGTGTGTTCAGCTTATTACTATCCACCCAGTGGTAGTTTAGACGTATACAGGCAACTTGGTACTTATATATGCTTTTCCAACTCATCATTAGCTAGTGCCTAATGAACAGGCTTCTTCATTCTCTTTATGACTGTACCGTACTCTGTTGACTGTCCCCTACTTTATTCAATCCTCTATTAATGGATATTGAGATTATTTCCAGTCATTTGCTCTTCAATAAACTATTACAGTTGATAACCTTGCATATACATCATTTTGTATGGGTTCACGTATATCGTAGGATAAATTCTCAGAAGTAGAATTACTGATACTGCCAAATTCCCCTTTATGGATGATATACTGGCTTTTACTCCCACATGGAGCATGTCAGAGTGCCTATTTCCAGATATTATCTCCAGCTGTATTAGTTTCCTATAGCTGCTATAACAAATTACCACAAACTCAGTGGCTTATAAAAACACTAGTCTATCATCTTACAGTTCTGGAGGTCAGAGTCCAAAATGGGTTTCTTTGGGCTAAAATCAAGGTATCGGCAGGGTTACATGTGTTCCTTCTGGAGGCTCTAGGGGAGAATCCATTCCTGGCATTTTCTAGCTTCTACATGCCACCACATAGCCAGCAACAGTGGGTCAGGCTCTTTGAATCACTCTGACTTTGCTTCCATCATCACATCTCCTCCTCTTATTTTGAATTTCTGCCTCCTCCTTCTGCTTCTTAGGACCTTTATGATTACATTAGGCACACCCAGGAAATCCAGGGTAATCTTCCTATCTTAAAGGCAGCTGATTAGCAGTCTTAATACCATCTGCAACCTTAATTCCTCTTTGTCATGTATGGTAATATAACTCAGATCCCAAGGATTAGGATAGTGACATCTTTGGGCGGCCATTGTTCTGCCTTCCACACGAACCCAGTATGCTTTCTAATTTTTTTGATCTTTGCTAATCTAATAGGTGAAAATGCAGATTTGTAGTTTTCTTCTGTATTTGTTTTATTTGAATGAAATTTAATATTTTTTGATTTGAGCTATTTATATTTCTGCATTCCTCTTCTGCCCATTTTTCTTTTGGAATTTTGCTCTTTTTTTGGTTAATTGTAGGAAATCTTTATGTAATAACTATACAGATTTATTATATGTGTTGCAAATATTTTTTTCCATATACCTTTTGTCTTTTCTTATGGTGACTTTTGCTATGAAGAATTTTAAAAAATATTTTTTGGGAGAATATGTCTTCTTTTTTTATGATGGACATCCCTAAGACCACCTCAGGTTCAATGATTCTCTAGGAGAACTCCACTCAGCATATAGTCGTACTCACAAGCGTGATTTATTGTAGCAAAAGGAAAAGTCACATGGGGTGAAGTCTGAGGGGAACCAGGCGTGAGCTTCCAGAGTCTTTCCCCAGTAGAGTCTCACAGGATATACCTAATTCCCCCAGCAACAAGTTGTGACAACACTCAGCACCCAGGGTTTTTATTGGGGGCTGTTTACATAGGCACCCTCTGCCTAGCATGTACCAACATTCCATACTCCCAGAAGGAGAAAGCAGGGGTGTAGCATAAAATACAGTTCATGCACTGAAAACCACTCTAAGCAGTTAAGGAATGGTAAGAACTCTCCCAAAACCCAGGTTTCCAGATGCCAGCTAAGGGTCAACCATGCAAGCAGGCCTTTTTAAGGAGAGTAGTCTCAGACCTGCTAGGTTAACTCTTGTCTGCATACTTTTCCTTTATAGATTCTAGGTTTTGCTTCCAAGTTAGGAAGGTGTTCCTCACTCAGAATTATCAAAGAATTATCCCACATTCCTCTAATACATTCATTTCTTATTTAAAATTTAAATATTTGATCAACTTGGAATTGGGATTACCACCTTAAGTATGAATCCAATTCTTTTGTACCCTGTAGTTGTGATATTATTTGTTGACTAATCCACCGATTTGAAATACTGTACCACCTTTGTCACACACTAAATCCCTCTACATGTTTGGGTATTCCTGGGGAGCTGATATTCACTCCATGTCCCTAAGGAGCACAGTTTTCCTAGGTGACGTGGACAGACAAATGTATATGATATAGATGCATACACGCAGGATGTCAGGGGAGCAGAAAGTAAGGTTGATGTTGAGGAAGGCTTCCTAGAGGAGGCAAATCCTGAAGGAGCATTCGCCAGGCATAAATGGACATAGCAAACTGCAGAAACAGTGTGTGCAAGTGTGAAGAGGCCAGACACAGGCTGGACCTGCATATAGGTTGGTGTCTGGGGTTGGTCTGCGTGTAGGTGTAGCAGAAAGAGATGATGCTGGAGTGGAAGGCTGGGCCAAAGCTTGCAGAACCTAACGTGCCCCACCAAGAAGCTTTGATTTTTATTTGAAGATGAGGGGAGTCATTACCGTGTTTTAAGCAGGGAAATAACATGATTTGACTTCTATTCAAAAACATTACTTGGGCCCAGCCGGGCGTGGCTCAGCGGTTGACCGTCGACCGAGGAGCCAGGCGATCGGGGTTCGATTCCCGGTCAGGGCACATGCCCGGGTTGCGGGCTGCAGCCAATCAATGACTCTCATCATTGATGTTTCTATATCTCTCTCTCCATCTCCTTTCCTCTCTCTGAAATCAATAAAGATATATTTTTACAACAACAACAACAACAACATTACTTGGGCTGCAGCATGCAGAGTGAATAGAAGGGGGCAGGAGAATATTTCTGGAGATGGTTGTTAGTCACCTAAGTATGTGATGATCAGGACTTGAAATGGGGCAATGGATTGGGACAGAAGAGAATAGACTTGAGAAAGATCTAGAAGGTAAGATCAGTAGAATTTATTAATTGAATATAGTTATGAAGTGATGGGATGATAGAGAGGGAAGAATCCAGCCTGGATAACCAGCTTGATGGTGGGACCAGTGGTTGAGATGGGGAATATGGAAGGGGAGTGAGGAAGAGGTGGTGAGTTCCATTTTGGATATGCTGTCACAAGTATTTAGGGGACAACTAAGAGGTAGGTGGCTACAAAGATGTAGAGCTCTGGCATGGGGAGAGGTTTATTTGGTAAGCCTGAATGTGATCATTGGCATTTTCATAGATGTGGCCAAAATTATCAGGAGAGAAAGTTAGAGTGAAAAGTACAGTGGGCAAACCCTGAGAAGTGTCAGCCTTAAATGATTATGATTGTAACCAGTGGTAAAGAATGCTATTTTTCCAAAAATGGTTTCAGATGACATTTCAAGTGTAATTTGTGGTCCTTTCCTAAACAGATGAATATATATATGAAGATAGTTGTGATCCAAGAATATTAAACTATTTTCCCCAGGGAAAGTGGTAGACAGGACAAAAAGAATTATTTACGCAAACAAAGTATAAATGGTAATTTATGTGCTAGTTGCTTTTGACTTATGAGACTTTTGTGTGATTTGGGGATATAATTACTTTCAGTACAGTTATATGAATTAACTTACCGAATCAAGTTATGTGAAATAGGCTGAAATTACTATCTAGCATGAAGATGTTAATTGGAATCATACTCTTTATAAAATTTTAGTACCTCCTACGATTCTTCCTTAAAATTTTAGGCTTTTCCCTCCAACTTTAATGAAAGCTTTTTTTTCCTTATATGAAAGGGGTCTTGTTTTTCAAGCATAATGTAAAAGAAGAAAATGAGGTAATTTTACCTTGCTATATTCTTACATGGCAGATTGAAGCTTTCTAAAAAGAAATGTCTCCAATTTCAGAAATCAAATTAGAAAAAGAATGCTTACTTAAATTCCTGTTCAAAGATTGCAAAATTCTATCAGGAAAGAAGTAGTTAGTGAGCAGTCCCCTGAATTTTTAAGGCCAGATATCCAAAGTTATAGTTTATTTGCTGCATAAAAAGGGTCTGCTCTTCCTAAAAATCATGTCCATCAATGACCATGCTACTGCATGGTGGCAATATCATTTGAAAGCACTGTTAAATCTAGAGTTTATCGATTTATTGCCCTGAATACTATGAAAGTGGTTTTCTTCTGTAACTATATCCCTTTTCGATGATATTTAATTTCTGTAAATCTTGCTGTCAAACATCCAGTTCTGAGCCACCATGTCACACATCTTTGGGGGAAGAGGCTGTCCTGGAGGGAGTTTCCATAAGCCCAAAGAATCCTAATCTGGTGACAGACAGCACTGCCTCCTCAAAAAAGGAAACTCATGAATTGCTTCTCATTAATAGATTCTACTCAATAAAAATAAATTCAATCTAGATGTGCTTTAAATGAGTTGGTGCATATTTATTTAAAATAATGACTAATTAAGTGAAAACTAAAATCTGTTGTTTCAGATTTTTTCCTCTATATGATGCAACAATGATAAATGTAGCTAAATTAAAATGACAAGTTACAGTCTATTTGTCAGAACTGTTTTTATCCCTAGTGTGAAATTGGAGATTTCATCTCAACTTTGTCTTTTAACATTTTTCAAATGTTACATTGTGCTATTTTTAATACTGGGAAAAATGCACATGATTGTTGTTGTTTATTAAGTTTCCATGCTTGGTATCTCTTGACTAGAAGGAATGTAAATTGGTGAAATGCCCAAATACTAATATAGAGCCAAATAAAGGAAGACCCACTCACTTGAAACTAGGGGTAAGCACTTGAGAGTGTATGTTTTTTGATGTCAGTTTCCTGATTTAGATATTGTGCTTTTGTTATGTAAGATGTTCATACTGGGGAGACTGAATGAAGGGTGCATAGGACTTCCCGGTACATTTCTTTTCAAATTCTTGTAAATCTATAATTATTTCAAATAACTTTTTAAAAAATATGTCTTTATTGATTTCATAGAGAGGAAGGGAGAGGGAGAGAGAGAGAAACATCAGTGATGAAAGTAATTGATCGGCTGTTTCCTGCATGTCCCCTACTGGGGATCAAGCCAGCATCCCCGTGCATGCGCCCTGACCCAAGGTTAGTTAGGGATAATGTCAATCCGCTAATAAAGCACTAAAAAACTCAAAGCCTTACAAATGTATTATTTGTAAGAGGAAGAAAAAGAGACAGTTAAAAACCTCAAGACACGCAATCCATTATTTTAGGTTTTAACAGTTTTCAGACAGGAACTTTATTAGGCTTATAACAAGCTACCATTTGTAGGAAATTTTGTACTTTTTAATAATGAAGTACAGATGAATGAATTTGCTATCCTTGCTTTAATGCTTAGTAGTTTTTATTTCTTTTTAAATAATTCACATTTATGTTACTCTATTTGAAAGCTTGTGTTGTTTTCATTATTTTTTTAAATTTACCTTTATTGTTGAAAGTATTACAGATGTCTGGATCAGAGTAGTAGCAGGAGAGAGAGAGACATTCAGGAGTCACTAGGGTATGGATGGTATCCGAAGCCATGAAATTCATCAGTGTGGTCTCCTAAAGAGTGAGCATACTAGAAAAGAAATGAGAGGTCTGAATCCTGTCATTTCACAGACATCAGGGCTTTGATTCAGAATTCAGAGAGAAGAGTTAATTAAGAATTTTCCTAACGAGCTGTCTTTTTAAAAAAAAACAAAAACATGTCATTGTACCCTTTTGAACAGGTTACACTTTTTTTTATTGTTCAAAATATTACAGATGTCCCCTTTTATCCCAATTGACCCCTTCCACCCCGCACCTCTCCCTGCCCCAAGCCTCCACCACACTATAATCTGTGTCCATTGGTTATGCATATATGCATATAAATTCTTTGGTTAATCTCTCCCTACCCACCCACCCTCACCTTCCCTCTGAGATTGTGTTCCATGCTTCTCTGTCACTGAATATATTTTGTTCATCAGATTATTGTGTTTAGGTTCCACATATAAGTGAGATCATATGATAATTGCCTTTCTCTCCTGGCTTA
The DNA here is from genome assembly GCF_054644295.1 of Miniopterus natalensis. NCBI lineage: Eukaryota > Metazoa > Chordata > Mammalia > Chiroptera > Miniopteridae > Miniopterus > Miniopterus natalensis. The sequence continues at coordinate 65,184,828 of NC_142103.1, forward strand.
TTTCACTTAGCATAATTTTCTCTAGGTTCATCCATTCTGTCCCAAAGGATACAAGATCTTTCTTCTTTACAGTTGCATAGTATTCCATGGTGTAAATGTCCCACAGCTTTTTTATCTACTCATCTACTGATGGGCACTTGGGCTGTTTCCAGATCTTAGCTATTGAAAATTGCACTGCTGTGAACATAGGGGTGCATATATTCTTTTTGATTGGTGTTTCAGGATTCTTAGGATATATTCCTAGAAGTGGGATCACTGGGTCAAGTGGCAGTTCCATTTTTAATTTTTTGAGGAACCTTCATACTGTTTTCCATAGTGGCTGCACCACTCTGCATTCCCACCAGCAGTGTACCAAGGTTCCCTTTTCTCCACATCCTCACCAACACATATCATTTGTTGATTTGTTGATGGTAGCCATTCTGACAGGTGTGAAGTGATACCTTATTGGTTTTAATTTGCATCTCTTTGATGATTAGCGACGTTGAAGGTTTTTTCATATATCTCTTGGCCATTTGTCCTCTTTGGAGAAGTGTCTATTCAGGTCCTTTGCCTATTTTTTATTGGATTGTTTGTCTTCCTCTTGTTGAGTTGTATGAGTTCTTTGTGCACTTTGGAAGTTAGCCCCTTATCAGATGTATCTTTGGCAAGTATGTTCTCCCATACCATGGGGTTTCTTTGTATTTTGAGGCTGATTTCTTTTGCTGCGCAGAACCTCTTTAGTTTGATGTAGTCCAATTTGTTTATTGTTTCTTTTGCTTCTCTTTTTTTGTTTGTATTTTTGTTTTTAATTTACATTTATTGTTGAAAGTGTTACAGATATCCCCCTTTTTTCCCCCGATTGATCTCATCCAGCCCGTATCGGGCCCCCCTCCAGGCCATTCCCACACTATGGTTTTTGTCCATGGGTTATGCATATATGAATACAAGTAATTTCATTAATCTTTCCCCACCCATTCCGCCCCCCCCCCCCCGCCTTCCCACTGAGATTCATCATTCTGTTCTGTGCTTTTCTGTATCTATTTGGTTCCTCAGTCTATGTTGTTTGTTAGATTCTACATATGAGGGAGATCATGTAAAACTGAGTCAAGAAGAATCAGAACACCAGAATAGGCTAATAACAACTGATGAAATCAAAGCAGTAATTAAAAAAACTCTAAGCAAACAAAAGCCCTTGCCTGTACAGCTTCGCAGGGGAGCTTACTAATTCTTTAAATTGTATGGTTAGATAGTTTACTAAAACTTTTTCTAGCTTTTTGAGATAGGCCTGTAGTGCTATGAACTTCCCTCTTAGGACTGCTTTAGCTGTGTCCCATAGATTTGGGGTTGTTGTTCTGTGCATTTTCATTTGTTTCCAGGAAGTTTTGGATTTCTTTCTTGATGTTACTGGTAAACCATTCATTGTTTAATAACGTGTTATTTAGCCTCCATGTATTTGAATGTTTTTGAGTATTTTTACTGTAGTTGATTTCTAATTTCATGCCATTGTGATCAGAGATGCCTGATATGATTTCAGTCTTCTTGAACTTTTAGAGACTTGTTTTGTGTCCTAACATGTGATCTATTTTTGAGAATGACCTATGTGCAGTTGAGAGGAATGTACATTCTGCAGCTTTGGGGTGAAATGTTCTGTAAATATCAATTAAATCCATCTGATCTAGTGTGGCATTTAGAGTCACTGTTTCCTTATTGACTTTTTGTCTGGAAGATCTATCCAGTAAAGTCAGTGGGGTGTTCAAGTCCACAACTATGACTGTATTGCTGTTGATCTCACCCTTAAAGTCCTTAAGGTTATTATTGATAGGTCCTTATCTATTGCTATTTCAATTCTTTATGCCCACCTTTCTCCCTATATATATTTCTTATTATTATTACAGAAGTTCCTTTAACATTTCCTGTAACGTTGCTTTGGTGGTGATAAACACCTTTAACCATTTTTTTACCTGGGAAGCTCTTTATTTCAGCATCTATTTTGAATGATAGCCTTGATGGATAGAGTAGCCTTGGTTTCAGATCCTTGTTTTGCATTACCTTGAATACTTCATGCCATTTCCTTCTGGCCTGTAGAGTTTCTGATGAGAAATCAACTGACAGCCTTATGGGAGCTCCTTTAAAGGCAACAGATTGCTTTTCTCTTGCTGCCTTTAAGATTCTCTCTTTGTCTTGAATTTTTGGCATTTTAATTATGATGTGTCTCAGAGCGGGCCTCTTTGGATTCTTCTTGCTTGGGACTCTCTGTGCCTCCTAAACTTGTGTGACTTTTTCCTACACGAGGTTAGGGAAGTTTTCTGCCATTATTTCTTCAAACAGGTTCTCTAACTCCTGCTTACTTTTGACCTCCTCTGGCACTCCTATAATCCGAATATTATTACATCTCATGCTGTCCCACAGCTCCTTTAGACTATCCTCCTGGTTTTTAATTGTTTTTTTGTTTTGGGGTCTCTGATTGAGTGATTTTTTTCTACCCTTCTAATTCACTGATCTGATCCTCAGCTTCCTCTAATATGCTGTTTATTCCTTCCAATGTATTCTTTATTTCTGCTGTGTCATTCTTCATTTCTGACTGGTCATTTTTTCATAGTTTCCATATCTTTTTTCATGCTGTTGCGCATCCTCACAATCAGTATTCTGAACTCTATATCTGAGAGATTGCTTATGTCCTTTTCATTTAGCTCTTTTTCTGAAGACTTCTCTTGTTCTTTCATTTGGAGCTTGCTTTTTGGTTTTTTGTGTGTGTGTGTTTGTTTGTTTTTTGTCTCCCCATTTTGGCTACTTTTTTGGGTTTGTTTTTAAGTGTTAGGTAGATCTGCTAGGACTCACAGTCTTTTTGGAGGGTCTCTTGTATAGTCTAATGTCAGATGCAGTTGGTGATTGGCCCTGAGTACCCTGTTTGGAACTATCAAAAACTCTGGGCTTGACGTCTCCTCTGCTGGGGCTTGGTGCATTTGGACAGGACCAAGATGCACACCAAAGTCTGCTTTTCCAAGGCCTGGGTTCACAAGCAGATCAGGCAAAGACTCAATGCACTCTCAGTTCTGCCTCTGGCTGCAGGCTGATTAATCTGATTCTCTTAATGAAACTCCAGAGTGTGGTGGCTGGTTGTTATCAGTCTCTTAATGAGCCTCAGGCTGTAGAAACTCCTCTGGGTAGGACTAGCTAGAGGTTATCCAACAGGATGGGGCAATTGCTTCTCTCCCCAGGCAAAAGCAGCAAAATGTCTGTCTGAGAAAGATATCCTTTGTAGTACGGGGAATGACTTGGCAAAAGAATCCAGAGGGGTGCCCTCTGAGTTCTCTCTCCGAGCCTACACAACCCTAGATTCTCATCACACAGCTCCAGCCCACTCTGCCCTCCCTCTCCTGGAGCCCAACATGAGGGGCTGCACACAAAACTTTGTGTATTGGCTCTTTAAGAGGGTGCCTGCAGTTCCCGCCATCTCTCCCTGGCAGACAGAGACCCAGCTGCTTTTTACAACCAGATGTTATGTGAGCACCTTTCTCAGTTCTGGTGCTCTTGGCTGGGAAACTCAGCCAAGGATTTAGGCCCCACAGTCTTCAGTGGGAGCCCCCACAGCTGAGAAATCCCTCCGGACCTTCACCTGTTGCCTGTGGGAGCCCAGCCAGCCCTCTCACATCTCTGCACTTCCTACCGGTCTCTATGCAGTCTCTACTTTTCATCCTTGGTTAATAGTCTTCCGTCCAGTTAGTCTTCATTTGCAGTTAATTATAACTTATTTTAGTTATAATTCCAGATTGGTCCCGGGAGAGTGTCAGTGTAGTTTTCACTCAGTCCGCCAACATCTTTAATCTCCCTCTTTGGTTTCTCTTGCCCTAGGAGACGTGTCAGTAAAAATTCCATTACGTGAGATGTCTGTGACTTTACCGCCTATGTTTTCTTCCAGGATTTTTATGATTTTGCGACTTACATTTAAGTCTTTTATCCATTTTGAATTTATTTTTGTCTATGGAGTAAGTTGGTGATCTAGTTTAATTTTTTTGCATGTACTTGTCTCATTTTCCCAGCACCCTTTATTGAAGAGACTGTCTTTACTCCATTGTATGCTCTTGCCTCCTTTTTCAAATATTAAATCACCATAATGGCATGGGGTCTCCTTTCTGTTCCATTAATCTATATTTCTGTTGTTGTACCAATACCAGGCTGTTTCGATTACAGTGGCTTTGTAGTATAGTTTGATATCCAGTAAAGTGATCTCTCCAACTCTATTCTTCTTTTTCAAGATTGCTGTGGCTATTTGGGATCTTTTTTGGTTCCATATAAATTTTTAGAATATTTGTTGTAGCTCTGTGAAATATGCTGTTGGTATTTTTATAGGAATTGCATTGGGTAGTGTAGACATTTTAATGGTTTTAATTCTTCCAATCCATAAATGTGGTATATTCTTCTACTTGTTTGTGTCTTCCTCTATTTCTTTTTTCAGTGTCCTGTAGTTTTCCACGTATAGGTCTTTTACACCCTTGGTTAAGTTTATTCCTAGGTATCTTATTTTTTTAGTTGGAATGGTAAATGGTATTTTTTTTTTAGTTCCTCTTTCTAAGAGATCATTGTTAAGTGTATAAGAATGCTTGATTTCCGGATGTTAATTTTGTATCCAGCTATCTTGCCGAATTCATTAATCTAATCTAGTAGTACTCTGGTGGAGTCTTTAGTGTTTTCTATGTACAATATCCATCATCTGTGATGTATCTCATTTTTTTTTTTTTTTAAATATATCTTTATTGATTTCAGAGAGGGGGAAGGAGAGGGAGAGAGAGAGAGAGAAACATCAATGATGAGAGAGTCATTGATCGGCTGCCTAGCTCGCAACCCAGGCATGTGCCCTGACCGGGAATCGAACCCCGATTGCCTGGATCCTAGGTCGACGCTCAGCTGCTGAGCCACACCCGGCCGGGCTGTATCTCATTTATTGTTTTGCAGATATTATACCAACCTTGTGTCCCCGGTATAAATCCCATTGGTCGTGGTATATGATCTTTTTAATGTATTGCTGGATGTGGTTTGATTGTATGTTGTTGAGAATTTTAGCATCTATATTCATTAGGGATATTGGCCTGTAATTTTCTTTCTTTGTAGTGTCTTTATCTGGTTTTGGGATTAGGATGATGCTGGCCTCATAAAAAGAGCTTGGGAGTTTTCCCTTCTCATGAATTTTGTGGAATAGTTTGAGGAGGACAGATGTTAAATCTTCTTTGAATGTTTGGTAGAACTCGCCTGTAAGTGCTTCAGGTCTACGACTTTTGTTTGCTGGGAGTTTTTTATTACTGCTTCAGTTTCATTAGTTGTTATTGCCCAATTCAGGTTTTCTGCCTCTTCCTGATTCCTCTTTGGAAGATTTCATGCTTTTAGGAATTTGTCCATTTCACCCAGGCTGTCCAGTTTGTTGGCATATAGTAGCTCATAGTATTGTCTTACAATCCCTTGTATCCTGTTTCATTTCTGATTTTATTTATTTGGATCTTCTCTCTTTGTTTCTTATTGAGTCTAGCTAAAGGTGCATCAGTCTTATTTATCATTTCAAAGAACCAGCTCTTGGTTTCCTTGATCTTTTGAATTGTTTTTTTTAGTCTATGTCATTAATTTCTGCTCTGATCTTTATTATTTCCTTCCTTCTACTTCCCCATGGCTTTTCTTCTTTTCTCTTTCTAATACTTTTAGTTATTGGGTAAGATGGTTTATTAGAGCTTTTTCTCCTTTCTTGACATGTGCCTGTGATGCTTTGAACTTTCCTCTCAGGACTTCTTTTGCCGTGTCCCATAGATTTTGGGTTATCTGTTCATCTTTGATCGATTTTTCCAAGGAAGTGTTTGATTTCTTCCTTGATCTCATTGCTAACCCACTCATTGTTATTAACATGCTATTTAGCCCCCATATGTTTCAGTGTTTTGGAGTTTTTTTATAGCCGTCGATTTCGAGTTTCATGCCATTGTGATCCGAGAAGATGCTTGATATAATTTCAATCTTCGTGAACTTTTAAAGTCTTGTTTTGTGCCCTAACATGTGGTCTATTTTTGAGAATGTTCTGTGTGCACTTGAGAACAATGTATATTCTGCTGCTTTGTAATAAAATGTTCTATAAATGTCAGTTAAATCCACTAAAAGTAGTGTGTCATTTAAGGTCTCCGTTTCCCTTTTAATTTTTTGTCTTGGTGATCTGTCCAATGATGACAGTGTAGTGTTAAAATTCCCCATTATGACTGTGTTGCTATCAATCTCTCCCTTAATAAAAAGTCCACTGAGAAATTTTTTATCTATTTAGGTATCCTTATATTGGGGGCATATATATTTATAAGGATTATTGCCTCCTGTTGGATTGGCCCCTTTAGTATTATGTAATGCCCTTCTTTGTCTTTTGTTATGGTCTTTATTTTGAAGTCTGTTTGGTCAGAAATAAGTATTGCTACTCCAACTTTTTTTTCATTTCCATTTGCATGGAATATTCTTTTCCATCCCTTCACTTTCAGCCTGTGTGAATCTTTTGCTCTCAGGTGAGTCTCTTTTAGGCAGCATATATATGGGTCCTGTTTTCTTATCCATTCTGCTACTCTTTGTCTTTTGATTGGGGTATTTATTCCATTTACATTTAAGGTTATTATTGATATATACTTATTTAGTGCCATTTTTTTTTCCCTTTATGCCAATGTACCTTTCTCTCAATATTTCTTCTTTTTCTTAAAGCAGTCCTTTTAGCATTTCTTGCAATGATGGTTTGGTGATACTGAACTCCTTTAGCCTTCTTTTTTCTGGGAAGCTCTTTATTTCACCTTCAATTTTAAATGATAGCCTTGCTGGAAAAAAGCGGTTTGGCTGCAGGTTCTTGCTTTTCATTATTTTGAGAACTTCATGCCAATCCCTTCTGGCCTGAAGTGTTTCCATTGAGAAATCTGCTCTCAGCCTTTTGGGGGCTCCCTTGTAGGTCACTGCTTGTCTCTCTCTTGCAGCCCTTAATATTCTTTCTTTGTCCTTAACATTTGCCATTTTAATTATGATGTGTCTTGTAGCTGGTCTCTTTGGGTTCCTCTTGTTTGTAACCTTCTGTGCATCCTGATCTTGTGTGGCTTTTTCCTTAATCAGCTTATGGAAGTTTTCTGTTATTATTTCCTCCTCCTCTCCCTCTTGTTCCCCTGTGATGTGAATGTTGTTTCGCTTCATTTTGTCCCAAAGTTCCCTTAAACTATCCTCATGCTTTTTAAGTGTGTTTTCCTTTTTGCTGCTCTGATTGAGTGTTTTTTTTCTACCTTATCTTCTAATTCACTTATTCTCCCCTCTGCTTCATTAACCTTGCTTTTAATTTCTTCCAGCATATTCTTGATATCAGATATAGTATTCTTTATTTCTACCTGGTTCTTGTTTATCATATCTATATCTTTTTTCATGCTGATGAAGCTTTCATTAAGTCCCTGAACCTTCCCATTAAGTGTCTTGTTGTCCTCATTAATTTTCTTGAGCATCTTTATAACCATTACTCTGAACTCTGTTTCTGATAACTTGCTTAACTTCATCTCATCACAGTCTTTTTCTGGTGATATTTCCTTTTCTTTAGTCTGTGGGTTGTTTCTTTGTCTCCCCATTTTAGTGACTCTTAGTGTTTGTATCTGTATATTAGATATATTTGCTGTCTCCCAGTCTTGTGGGGTGGGATTTTGTAGTGTATGTCCAGTGAGACCCAGAGGTGTGTTTTCCTTATACTTCTGAGCTATATGCTCTCGGTGTGTCCCTTTTGTGGGTGACCGTTTTATGGGTTCTTTGAGCTCTCCTGTTGTGATTGGGTCTAGATTGTTGTTGACTTGTTCATGGAAGGATCCTCTTCTCAAGTTGCCAAACGGTGAGGCTCTGCCCCAACCACATCATGTGAGCTGTTGTACACGTGCTGACAGGTCAAAACAAAACCCAACCAAACTTCCGGTAAACAAATAAGAACTTACAAAATATCTTGACAATCACAATGAAAACCACCCAAGAGAAAGTCGAATTGGTGAGCAAAGTGAAAACACAAATAGTATAGCCAAAAATAAGAGAGAAAAGGATATTAATCCTACTAGTAAAAATAAAATAATAAAATAAAATTAATTAATGAAATAAAATAATAATAAAATAAATAAAAAATTTAAAAATAGAGAATCTGCTGGGAGATAAATGGGCAGAGAAAAGAGTCTGAAAGGAAAGAAGGGCAAGCAAAAAAATGAGTGTAGAGAGTAGAAATAAAAAAATGGTTCAAAAAGAAAAAAATTAAAACAAAAAAACAAAAACAATCAAAAAGTCTGGAAGACAGAGACTAAAAGGAGGAGAAAAATGAAAAAAAATATGTTATGCCAGTGGAATAAGAAGAGAGAGAGAGGTAAAGCATGGTCTGGGAAGGAGGCCAATAAGAGATCTGGAGTAACAATAGGGAAAAGCAATAAACTTATTGATTATAATGATAATCCCAGTAATATAGCAGACAATGTTAACAAAATCTTTATAATATAACAAAAGATAAAACAAAGGAAACTAAAATAAAAGCAAAGCAAGACAGAACAAATCCTAAAAAAATTAATTAAAACATTAAAATCAATTTTAAAATTAAAATACATTTTTCCTTCTTTTTTTTTTAAAAATAAAAATTTAAATTTTAAAAAGTCAACCAGCTGAGTTTCATCTCATCAGCTTATGTTGTCTGAGGCTTACTGTTTTATATGCTTATTTCGGGGTCTCCTATGAGGTACTTATGTGTCCACCAATGTCAGGAGCTGTCTAGGTTTGGCTCTCGTGTTCTTACATAGCTGGTTAGTTTGAGGCTCTCTTTGGACCACCTCCTTCTGTCAGCTATTTTGCCTCCCCATTGTGGTTGACTGGTCTTTCTCCAGAATCTTCTGAAGAGAGTCTTTAGGGTACAGACCAGCTAGTGTAGCTTGGGCTATTGCTCCCCTTACTTAGAGATTTCGCTGTCAGGCACTCACTGTGGGGATGTTAGTCCCTGCTTCAAAGCCAACTCCTCTTTTTCTACCAAATCCTCCAATTCTAGTTCCCCTCCTCCAATTCTAGTTCCCCATACAATGACCTGCTGCAGGTTCAGATTGAGTTCAGTCTATTGCCTTTTCTGTATGGGCGGTTTCAGAGGCCTGGGCTCAGTGGGTTTGATCAAAAGAGGACATGTTGCCTGCCCAGCCCCCAGAAGGGGTTTTAAGCTTTTCCTCCAGTTCCCAAACAATAGTCCCTGAGAGTCTTATTCCTGTATTGTCATCCTGTGAGCTGTTCTACCTTCCCCCTCAGGACCGTGCCCTGCAGGGGATATCTGGGGTCTCAGTGAGCTGAACCAGCAGCCCCTTTCCTGTTGGGAGTGGTGCTCTTAGCCTCCTGGAGAGGCAGGTGTGCTTCACCCCTCCTTTCCCAGTTCTGGTTGGCTGATATCACAGGACCCTCAGTTCAAACTCTCCACAATGCAGACACAAGTCGCAGCTTTCACTGGTGTGTCTACCCAATGCAAGCCAGGAAGGTGGACGTCCGTTCAGCAGACAAAAACTGAAAAACGCACAAAGCAACAAATAGGCAGAAAACCTGATTTGTGAGGATCTGGCACCCTTCAGCCTTGGATCCAAGCAGGAGGGGTTACAAAGTCAGCCCCATTCAGGTCCCCTGCACAGCTGATCTCAGAAAAGCTGGGGCAGCTCTTTGCACACTATCCTGGCTCTCTTCAGAGAAGGTCAAAAATCCCCTATTTGCCACATCAGCAGCCCTGGTACCTCTCTGGTGGCGGGAGGGCTCCCTTCCCTTTCCCTGCACCACACAGTTCAAATGGTTTCTGGAATTCTACACAGTGCCTTACAGGAAAGCAAAGGGTCCCTTTTAGGTTGCTGCTGAGTGCAGCCCTCTGGCCCCTTTCTATTCGGAATCCAAACCCTGCAGGACAGCCTTTCCTGCAGTCAGCACCTGGGGTAAAAGTCTCCTGCCCTGTTTGCCGCCATTAGGCATGTTGTTTCTTTGGGAAGGTGCAGCCCCTTCCACACAGGCACACTGTTCCCCTGGCTCCCTCAGCCTGCCGTGCATGGGCTCTCCTTCCCTTCTCCTCTGCTCCAGGTTTGAGATCCCAGCTTTTGGATGCCTGTCCACACCCAAGGGGAGGGAGCTTTGCAGCCTCTAACCCTCATGCCTTGCAGCCCAGCACTAGCTTCAGGGGGGACTCCTCCTATCTACACCCCCCTCTCTTACCAGACTATGATGTTTCTTCAGTGCTCCTTACTTGAAATATGTTCATTCGGTATATTTCCCTTGTTTTTCTAAGCTGCCTATGCAGTATTTTAGCTGTAAATTCAGTCTGTGGCTGGGAGCAAGTGCACAGGGCTTCTTGTCAGAGTGCCACCAGCTTCCTTTGCACTTTTTTTTTTTAATCCTCACCCAAGGATATTTTTTCCATTGCTTTTCGGAGACAGTGAAAGGGGGAGAGACAGACAGACAGAGAGAAACGATGTGAGAGACGTCGATTGGTTGCCTCCTGCACTTGCCCCGACCTGAGCCGGGGATCGAGCCTGCAACTGAGGTACATACCCTTGGCTGGAATCAAACCCAGGATGTTTCAGTCCACTCGCCGTTGCTCTAATCACTGGGCCAAACCTGCTAGGGCCGGTTGCACTTTTTAATAATCATTCCTGAATTTCCTTTCCCTTTTGCTTTTTTTAGTGGCTTTTATCTGATGGATTGCTAATACTGTTTAATATTGATAGGCATTTTTTGGCCTGAAAATCTGATTTTTGTGGAACATCATTTTAAAAATATTTAAAAGAAATGTTTGTAGCCAAAGAAATTGAGGTATCAAAAGTAATTACTGAAGATACTTTTATCTTCAGTGTAGTACAAGTCTAGTCTGATTTTTTTTCACTGTTATTTCTTTGTTGAAAGTTTCAGGTTTGGGTGTGATTTCAGGGTAGGTAAATCTAGTGAAAAATCAAAGGATGTAGTATTAGTAGACTATTTGTTTCTTCACATTGAACTCTGAATTTTTTGTCTCTGCCTTTTCTAGCCAATATTTGCATTTTTAAATGAAGAAAAGTTTATTGTGGATGGATGGATGGTTTATAATCCAGTTGAAGAATACAGAAGGCAGGTAAGCCAATAGGCCCTGTGGCATGTGGTGAATCTGAAACATGCATGGTGAAAATATGTCACCAGTCATGCTCTTTGAGGATCAATAATAGCCTTGCTAAATATGATTTTAGTGGCAGTGGTATAATATAGCTTATTCTGTCTATTCCATGGCCATATTTAAGCTGCATTGAAGGCTGGCTGGCTAAGTTCTGTTTCCTTCCCCTACATGAAAAATATCAGTTATATGTTGTTCATGAAATGAAGCAAATACTTGGAATCTAGAAAAGTCAAACCTTTATAGCTTCCTATTTAAGAGTTGATGTCAATATGTATCTATATATTTGGAAGCTTAATTATTAATGGCAGTTAGATTTTAGTTATATGCATTCTGGTTTATAGATTCAAATGAATTAAAACTGTTTTCCTATAATAATGCCTTTTCCAAGAAAGCTTTGATGAATATATATTAGAATTGCCCTTATCTCTCTCTTATGTAAACATCACCTACATGCATATTTATTTGCTGTAATAAAGGGAAGAGGCTTGGAATAATGATGGCTGTTTAGGGACAAAGGTCTCTTGGGGCATGTTTGTGAAGAAGAGCCTGTGCATGTTATGTAATAACAGCCACAATTTGACCTCTGGTATAACCAAATCTCTAGGACAGCTAGGAGTTTTGTGATGGAATTTTTCATAATTATCATTCTATAAGCTCTTACAATAATTGGGACATTTTGTTGAGTGACCTTTGAGAATCAAATCAAGCCCAGTAGTGTTACAGGTAAAGACAGTGAATGTAAAGTAAAATTGCAGAACCATAGACTTGAGAAGAACCCTCTAGCCACCACCTTCACTACTAAGGACCTGGGTTGATTTCCATTTAGTGTTGATCAGTGGTGTGTGTATTCATAAGCAAATTTGATGCTCAGAAGTGGTGGTGTAGGAGTTCTGTAGAACACATGTATGAGGAAATATGTGCTATTGCTTCTAGAAATCAGCTTTAGATTGTTGTTTTCAAAGTCTGTGTATACCTCTCATTTTATTTATTTATTTATTATTGAAAATATTACAGCCTGGCCGGGCGTGGCTCAGCTGTTGAGCGTCGACCTAGGATCCAGGCGATCGGGTTCAATTCCCAGTCAGGGCACATGCCTGGGTTGCGGGCTCAATCCCCAGTTGGGGGCATGTAGGAGGCAGCTGATCAATGACTCTCTCATCATTGATGTTTCTATCTCCCTATCCCTCTCCTTTCCTCTCTCTGAAATCAATAAAGATATATTAAATATATATATGTATATATATTACAAATATCCCCCTTTTTCCCCCATTGATCCCCTCCACCCTACACCCCTTCCCCCAACCTTCACCACACTATTCTCTGTGTCCACCCACCCTGCATTCCCTCTAAGGGAACAGATTCCCTCAATCTGTTCCATGCTTCTATGTCTCTGGATCTTATTTTGTTCATCGATTTATTTTGTTCATTAGATTCCACATATGAGTGAGGTCATATGATACTTGTCTTTCTCTGACTAGCTTATTTCCCTTCGCATAATACTCTCCAGGTTCCTACATGCTGTCTCATAGGGTAAGGGGCCCTTCATTTTTCACAGCTGCATAGTATTCCATGGTATAAATGTCTGAGAAGATACTTGATATGATTTCAGTCTTGTCAAACTTGTAGAGACTTGTTTTGTGTCCTAACATGTGGCCTATCTTTGAGAATGTTGCATGTGCACTTGAGGAGAATGCATATTCTGCAAATTTGGGGTGAAATGTTCTGTAAATGTCAATTAAATCCATCTGATCTAATGTGTCATTTAGAGTCACTGTTTCCTTGGTGATTTTTTTATCTGGAATATCTATCCAGTAAAGTCAGTGGGGTATTAAAGTCCTCTACTATGAATCCTCCAGAAGTTTTGTGGGGTTTTTTTCATCCTGTGTGAGTCTTTTGTTCTGAGGTGGGTCTCTTGTAGACAGCATATATTTGAGTCTTATTTTCTTATCCATTCAGCTACCCTATGTCTTTTGATTGGAGCATTTAATCCATTTATATTTAAGGTTATTATTGATAGGTACTTATCTATTGCCATTTATTTCTTTATGCCTGTTTCTCTTTTTCTTATTTCAACTTCTTACTACAGCAGTCCCTTTAACATTTCTTGTAGTGCTGGTTTGGTGGTGATAAACTCCTTTAGCCTTTTTTTGCTTTTTTTTGGTCTGGGAAGCTATTTCACCATCTATTAAGTAGTCTTGGTTTCAGAACCTTGTTTTGCATTACCTTGAATACTTCACGCCATTCCCTTTTGGCCTGTAGAGTTTCTGATGGGAAGTCAGCGGACAGCCTTATGGGAGCTCCTTTGTAGGTAACAGATTGCTTTTCTCTTGCTGCCTTTAATATTCTCTCTGTCTTGAATTTTTGGCATTTTAGTTATGATGTGTCTAGGAATGGGCCTATTTGGGTTCTTCTTGCTCGGAACTTTTCTGTGCCTCCTGAACCTGTGTGACTTTATCTTTCACCAGGTTAGGGAAGGTTTCTGCTATTATTTCTTCAAACAGTTTCTCTAACCCTTGCTTACTTTCTAACTCTCCTAGAACTCCTATGATATGAATATTGTTACGCCTCATGTTGCCCCACAGCTCCCTTAAACTGTCCTCCTGTTTTTTAATTGTTTTTTCTTTTTGGTCCTGACTGATTTTTTTCTACCCTGTCTTCTGATTCACTGATCTGATCCTCAGCTTCCTCTAAACTGCTGTTTTATTCCCTCCACTGTGTTTTTTGTGTTTTTTTTAATTATTACTTCTATTATGTCATTTTTAATTTCCTTCATAGTTTACATTTCTTTTCTGATGCTGTTGAGCATCCTTATGATCAGTATTCTGAACTCTGTATCTGATAGATTGCTTATCTCCATTTCATTTTGCTTTTATTCTAGAGAATTCTTTTGTTCTTTCATTTAGCACTTGTTTTTTTGTCTCCCCAGTTTGGCTGTCTGTTTGGATTTATTTCTATTTATTAGGTAGATCTGGTAGGATTCCCAGTCTTTTTGATGGTCTCTGGCAGAGGTCAATGTCACATGCTGTTTGTGACTGGCCTTGAGTACCCTGTTTGAAGCTTTCCGCACTCCACAGCTTTTATTTCCCTCTGCTGGAACTGGGTGTGTTTGGACAGGACCAAGGTCTGCTCTTCCAAGCCCTGGGTCCAGTAGGAAATCAGGCAAAGACTCAAAGCCCCCACTGGCTGATTGTTATTCAGTCTCTTAATGAGCCTCAGGCTGTAGAAACTTCATAGGGCATGGCAGTTGCTTCTCCCCCGGGCAAAAACTGCTTTGAAGGTAAATGTCTGCCTGAGAAAGATGTCCTCTGCCTTTGGAGAAATGACTCAGCACAGGAATTCAAATGGCTGCCCTCTGAGCTCTATTCCCAGAGCCCAGAGCCCTGGATTCTCACACAGCTCTAGTCCACTCTGCCCTCCCTCCACTGGAGCTCAAGGTGAGTGGCTTCACACAAAATTTTGTGCGTTGGCTTTTTAAGAAGGTGCCTGCATTTCCACCCATCTCTCTTTGGCAGGCAGAAACCCTGCTGCTTTTCACTGCTAGTTGTTATGTGGGTACCGTTCTCGGTTTTGGTGCTGTGGCCTGGGGAGTCGAGCTTGGGGTTTAAGCCCCAGAGTTCTCATTGGGAATCTCCCACAGCTGTGATATCCCTCAGCACCTTCAGCTGCTTCCTCTAGGAGCCCAGCTGCCTTCTTGTGCCTCTGCACTTCCTACTACAAGTCTCTGTATGGTCTCCACTTTCATCCTGTGTTACGAAGGTGCTCTCCAGCTTGTCTTCAGTTGCAGTTGATTATTCAGGATGGTTTTTCTATATTTTAGTTGTAATTCCAGTTGTGTCCTGGGAGAGTGTCAGTATAGCTTCTACTCCGTCTGCTGCCATCTTGGAATCCTATACCTCTCATTTTAATGACTTTTGTTCTGGGTCAGTTATTGAGGCAGAAGGACCATTAAAACACTTTACATAGTTTGGAGATCTCTGTAGTAGCAGTATGTATTAAAATATTTGTACCTTATTTTAGGAGCCTCACTGATAATATTAAGACATTTTTAAGGTCAAAGCTTCTAGCTTGATACAAAATAGTTCCTGTTTTTAAGATTGCATGCATATATGAACTGTTGAAGGTATTTTGTTCTAGACTGCAATTACATTCCATCTTTTTTCTTATAACTTTATGATGTGACTTATAACTCTCCAATTGGACTAAGCATCAGACTTATCTGGTTGGTCCATCGTCTGTAGGACCATACCTGAAGCAAAGGTACAATGTTTGTCCTGAAAACAAGCACCCACATAGCTTACTTTTGTGTGTATATTTGTGTATTTTTTAGTATGGGGAATGAATATTTTACCACCTCTGGCTCTTTTCCACACTAGATAAAATTTTGTGGGCAGATGATAGATAGCGTGGGAGGTGTCTTCCATGTCTCCCTGTCACATTAGCAGTCTGCTTAGACTGCAAATGACTGTATTTCTCATGCAACCTATATGGCAGTCACCAATTCCAAACAACTTGATTGAAAAAAAACTTTGGAGGTGGCGAAATGAGCCTTTTAGGAGGGGTTTTCCTTTACTTCTCCTATGTGACTTTCTTCATATACTTAGCCTCTTTCTACTTTGTAGCAAACTGAAGCATTTACTGTTTTGAGCAGGGAGAGGGAGTTGCCTGATTTCTTTTCTATCCTCAATTAGACACAGAATAAGAGTACATGATACACTTTTTCTAGATTGGAGTGACACATGGGTGGGGAATGAACTTGGGTTTATCTTTATTGTACTAGTAGTAAAGAATAGTTTGACATGAAATAAAGAAATTCAAGAGAGTCTTTATTTACCAATGACAGTTTAGAATTATGGAAATTACCAGTGTTCAGTCTTGTTTTCTTACGTTGTCTGGATCATTGATTTAGCTTCCTTATTATAAATTAATATACTGTCACTACACTATGGTCAAAGAGGCATCTCCAAATTCTGCTAGTATGAAGAAAGGAGACCCAAGGCTAATGCAGAGATGAAGTCATGCAGTACTTACTTGGACTTCCTTTTTTCCTGCAGGGCTTGCCCAATCACCACTGGAGAATAACTTTTATTAATAAGTGCTATGAACTATGTGACACTTATCCTCCTCTCTTGGTGGTTCCATTTCGTGCCACAGATGAAGATCTCAAGAGAGTTGCAACTTTCAGATCCCGAAATCGAATTCCAGTGAGTATGCAATTAATCTTTTTTTTTCAAAGGGTGCCTTTTATTCCATAAGAGCAGTAGTTAAGTAATTCAGAGAAACGCTCTAGGATTTCAATCTAACAAATAATTATCAAGTGCCTTCTGAGCACAGAGCACCATGTTAAATGGGAAATGAAGAAAAACACCTGCCTTCCAAGAGCTTGCAATAAAGGACAGAGAATGAACACAAGTAATTCTTATTCAAGGGAGGGTACAAATAACGATATGTAAACCAAGTGCTAGGTGGAAGGAAAGAAGGTAGAGCGGGGTCTTTGTGGTTTTCATCTTTGTAGCACAGTACCTGACATATGATAGGCTTTTGATAAGTGTCAGCTGAGTCTTGCTGGAAAAAAGATACTATCTTATGTTATAGAATGTGTAAGTACAGGCTTTTATATATGCTTGCCTTTATTAGGATGAGCTTATCCTCATCACATTTGCAAGTTGCTTTAGTACCATTTGCAAACTGGAGCCAAGTGAAGATTATTCCAGACAGTATACTTGTGGTATCATTGGACCTAGTTCATGAAGTTCCTTTTGCTTCTTAAATATTTATGTACAAGCCATACTGTCTACTCTATGTATATAAATTTTACTGACTAAGAATTTAGAGAATATTTTTCCCTCTGTTAATTTTCAGGACATGTCATAATAAGTACATAGTTTTGTTTTGGTTTGGTTTAAAAACAAGGGTTGAAGAAATTAAGATTTAATGTCATCTTGCCTTTAAATCCCAAGTCTAGATATTTTTATCCATAAAAGGATATTTGTGTGAAACTTTTGTATACTGTCAACATAATATGAATTGTAACTTTTAAAATTCGCTTGGTTTTCTACTTATGTTTATCTATTCATCTCTTCATGATATATATTGTATTTGAAAGTATGTTTTTTAGCTCATTTTTTAAGAACATGATGCTAAGGAAGCTAGAGTTACAAGTTCACTCCTCTTGTGCTCTATTAAGACATACTTTTCTATGCTATAGCCATAGACTCCACATCTGCCTTGGCCATCTGTCTTGCTAATACATGCCTTGCCCACAGGAGAACTGGATTCGGGTAGCGTGAATTGCTTTTGTTCACTCCTTCATTCAATTAATGTTTACTGAACATCTACTGTGTCAAAGGTGTGTGTGTGATGGGATTTGGAACAAGAGAGGAAATGAAACAACTGTGCCCAATCCATTATGCTCAGGCTGCCATCTTGATCTAGTAGTTCCCACTAATATGAGTAAATGAGAGCCTACTGCAGAGCAAATAGAGTGCTAAACTTTTTACTTGTTGAACCATTTTATGGATCCTTCTTACTTTGTGAGGCCACCAATTTGCATTTATTTTTCCTAACAAAACTGAGGCTAAGCTGCCCATTACCCCTACATCTTTATAGATGACCAGGCTTAATAATATCTAATAGTAGATAATGTACTCTTTCCTATATACTTTCTAACCACCTGACTCTTGGCTTTAACCCAGAAATCATTTGTTTTCAGTGTGAAATCATTAATATTTGATATTTAGTTTTTTAGCCCATATAAAAGTACAAAAAGGATTGATGAAAAAGCAATCTTGCTATTTTGTGTGTAAATAAGAAAAAAACTTATATCACTGATTAATGAGATAATCCACATGCCATTAGTAAAATTAACATTATTTGTACCTGGTCAGCCATACAGCAAGCATTCTTTTAAAAGTTAGTTGAGATCTCAAAAGAAAAAGAAAGTAAGAGGTGAAACAACTCATAAGAGTAGTGTTTCTTAACATGGCTTGGTGATCCTAGTCTTAAATCTCCCAAGCAGAGAGAAGGGCATTAGAAAGGAGGGTACTGGTGGCACAGGACAGTTTCTTGCATATGACCTCATTTAAATTTAAAACTTGATAATGGTCTTTATCAAATAATAAATCTCTTCTATCTGTAGTGATTTGCTGTTTAAAAGTGATCTCATATCAGCCCTAGCTGGGTTTGCTCAGTAGTTAGAGTGTCAGCCCACAGACTAAAGAGTTTCAGGCTCGATTCCAGTCAAGGGCACAGACCTTGTTCACAGGCTCCATCCCTGGTCCTGGTCCGGCAACATGCAGGAGGCAACCAATCAATGTTTCTCTCTCTCTGTTTCTCCCTCTCCCTTCCACTCTCTCTAAAAAATAAGGGAGAAAATATCTTCAGGTGAGGATTAACAACAACAAAAGTAAGTGATATATCAAATCAAGCTGTTGTATGCCTTAAACTTACACAATGTTGTATGTCAGTTATATCTCAGTAAACCTGAAAATTCAATTAAAAATAAATACATAAAAGATCTAATGTATTTCCTCCCTTGAAGCAAAGGCTATAGGAGGTAGGTGGAGCAGGTCTCCTCTCCATATTAAAGATTAGAAAATGGAGGTTGAGGAAGGGCCAGTGCTTTTCCCAGGGTTTCATAGTTCTGAGCCTTTGGACAATTAGGGGCCACAGTGGTGTTTTTAAATGGTCTCTGGCATGGCACAAAGACTCAGTGAATGAGTATTCATATTATCATATAATCATTCTCACCAACCCATTGTCATTGTTATGAACATCAGTTTTATGAACATCAATGGTTATCATTTGCTGCCATGGAGTGAATGACTTCAAAAGACAACAGTGTATTTGGCCTTGTATTAAATGAGCTCAAACTGTTATGTTTCTTTAGTTCTTATGTCTGCTTTTCATAGTTTTCCATATCTGACTTTACTGGCTGCCCACTTTCCTCTAGATGCTAACTCAGGCCAGCCAGCCCTCTGTACTGCACTGCGTACTTTACCTGCAGTCATTCTAACTTTGTCCTCCCAGCAGCACCATAGGATAACATTACTCCCCATTTGATGAAAGGAAAGGGAAGCAACAGAGGCTGTGAGCTCACTTTGCAGGTTAGAGCAACAGCAGAGATGTGCCACCCCAGAGCTCACGCTGTTACCCAACACTCTCACCTCCTGGCTCCTTTTTTTTTTTTGACAGCTCTATTGAGGTATACAGCAAACAACTCACCCATTTAAAATGGACAGCTCTATAGCTTTTGATGTATTACATTATTAGCTACCCTTTACAGTTACTGTTTCTCCTGTGTTGTGAGCTGGGAAACCAGGTATCAAATGTGCTAGGCATGTGTATAAAATTAGAGAAGGCTAAGTGTGAGTGAAGGCTTGAAGCGCTCTCCTAGAAGCTGGGTATCCATGCTTCATTGTAGAGACTGTCAGCTCTTTTCGCTGTCCAGACATCTTTTTTGCTTTCCTTGGGTTATTGCCTACTCTCCATGTTAGATTCTAGAATTGGGACTGTTGGGGAAACAACCTGCAGGTGTGAGTTGTCATTATAGAAACACGTTATATCAGAGGTGATTTCCTTTACCTCTCACTTTTTGCTAAAGCTGTTTCTTTATGATGATAAATCAGTGCAAGCTACAGAACTGAAATAATATCAGAAGCTTTCTATTTCCTTTAAGTGATTTAACAGTTTCTGTTAGATGTGGTGCTAATTAAGAAAGCACAAGTAAAGCAATTGGTTATTCTAGCTGTCTCTTAATAGAGACTTTGTTAAATGTGTGTTTCTGGGCACACACAGTGAAATCATAGGTGAATAAATATTCCATTTCAGCAAAAAGCAGATTCACTTCATCATGATTGTTAGTGCTTTATTTTTCTAGTTGTGTTTTGAGATTTGTTTTGATAGCTTAAAATTTCTGTACCAACTATAGGTGCTGTCATGGATTCATCCAGAAAACAAGACAGTCATTGTACGCTGCAGTCAGCCTCTTGTCGGTATGAGTGGTAAACGAAATAAAGATGATGAAAAATATCTCGACGTCATCAGAGAGACTAATAGACAAATTTCTAAACTCACGATTTATGATGCAAGACCCAATGTAAATGCAGTGGCCAACAAGGTGAGTGTATTTAATGACATGATAGAAACTTGTCTTATATACAGCGTATGGTGTTTCACATGAATGTTTTTGCCATATCATTTCAACATGTGGGCTTAAATTAATAGTTAAACTTAGCTTAAATAAGAATAGTTCACTGAAGTAGAAAGTTTTAATCACAAAACGTATCTCAAAAGTTGAGTATATTAAAATCAAATGGAAACATTCCTTAGGTAAATTAGGCAAGTCTAGAACTGTGATGAATTTGGGTTTTGGTTACAATATTCCTTAGGCAAAAGTTAGAATCTCTTTGGAGCTCCTTAGGCTTTGATGGTTATTCTCAATTTCTGCACTATTGAGGCATCTGTGAGGATTTGCGGGAAGCTGTAATTGTTAAAACCCTAATTGTGTAGCTTTATCAAAATAGTCTCTTCATTATACTCATCAATGTGTATTCTCATTTATGTAAAATAATTCAAGAAATGAGTAGATCTATGTATGTGAAGTTTATAACCATACGTACAATGTTATTTTTTTCAAAGAAATCTGTCTCAGTTTTCTTCATAGCCTTCTTAAGCAGAAAATGCTGAATGCCCCTGAAGTTGACTGGGATTGTCACTGTGAATATCAGTGACTACATAGTGTTGCCTTCAGGAGCTCTTCAGAGGCTGCTGCAAGGTATAAGGCTGTTTGCCCCTATGCTAAATGGCCTCAGATTGTGCTATATTTTTTATGTTTGAATTTTCCTTTCTGTTTTGTTGTTTTCTTTCTTCCATTATTGCCAGCCATCACAAGTGCTCACACTGGACCTGCTCCAAGTTGCTCATCCCCAGTCTGCCTTTGAGATCCCTTGTTTCTTGTCAGCGATAGGCTTCAATTTCATCATCTTGAATACTTTGCTTATCCTAAGGTCATTTATCTGGCATCTTCAGTTTTTCAGAGCACAAGACAAGAACTTCAAAGCAAAACAAGTCCTTGAGCAGCTCAGACAGTTGCAGCAGCTTCCTTAGTGGGGCCTGTGGCATCTGTCTGCATGCATGTGTGTGAGAAGGCGTGTGTAGGGGTCTCCACTTACATGGTGGTGCATCTTACACACTGACTCCTGGGGGCCTCTCTGCCCCTTGCATGCTCTTGAACCAGCTATTTGTTACTTCAGGTGATTTTTGTTTAGGGGATGAAAATGATCTTGAAATTATATGTAAAATAATCAGGAAATGCAGTCATTAAATTCGGAATTATAAGTAAAATATTTAGGAAATTAAGTCTAAATATGAATATCTTCTTGGATTATCCTTAACTTTATATATTTCTTTTCCTAGAATTCAGGCTTGAATACATGTAGAAAATGCAATATTTCCATGTATATATTTAACCTGAAATAGATATAACATTAAAATGAGGTATTTAGAAAGAATATTTTAAAATATTAAAATGTATAAAATGCATACATCATGTAAAGCTCATTGTTATAGCAATAGAATTATTGAATGCCATTTTAACACTCAGGAAATATGCCCATGTTTCTAGTCCCCTTAAGAATGAAGGGAAGGAAAAAAAATAAGGAAAAAAAACCCTAGGCTTTAAAGATCTCTGCATCATTTTTTTTTAATTATTATTATTGTGTTTTTATTGATTTCAGAGAGAGGATGGGAGAGAGAGACAGATGGAAATATCAACGATGAGAGAGAGTCATTGATTGGCTGCCTCCTGCACTGATCTCCTACTGGGGATCGAGCCTGCAACCCAGGCATGTGCCCTGACAGGAATCAAACCATGACCTCCTGGTTCATAGGTCGATGCTCAACCACTGAGCCATGGAGGCCAGGCTCTGCATCATTCTTTAAAAAGCATCCTCACGTCCTCCTCCTCCCTAGGCTGTGTCTCTTGCCTAGTCATTTATATCCATAGCAACAGGCTCTTGGACCTTTATGTTGGCATACTGGGCAATCTGGGTTGTTTTTTGTGTTGAAAAGAAGAAAACTGGAAAGAGTATTTTAAAACTAACCAGAGATGGAGAATTTGCACTTTTAAGAACTCAATCTATGCCTGACTAATTGATTTTACCCTTCTTACTTCTGTTCTCTTTGGACCTAATTGTTTCTCTCTTGTGGATATTTAGATGTTCATAACCCCAGATAAAACAAGCAACATCACACCATTTTAAATTAAACAAGAAACGAACAAAACCCAGGGGTGAATAGATTCAGTATCAAGCTGCTTTAATTTTTCAGCAGCACACTGTTATGAATTAAAGTGAAACTGTATTAACATCTGTTTTTGCCAGAAATTTTGGCAATGAGTAATAAGTATATTTTTTTCTTTTATGTGTGTGTGGCTCAGCAAAAAACACATTTCTGTCTAAATAAAATAATACTTTCTTACCTAGACTCTGTGGAGACCAAGGTTTCTGGCTTGTACGTAAGTCTCCAGGTTTGAAGTTTAAGTGGTAGCCTTATTTCTACTGTAGGAGAACTTCTCTGTGACTAAACCTAGAAAAAACCCAGGATGTGTTTGGCCCTTCTGTCCTGAGCTACAAGTTTATATTCCTTCTGCTGTTATAAATAAAAAGGAAAAGCACATAAATTAGTGATGGCACATTTTTCTGGTGCCTACACCTTTGACTTCAGCTCCAAGCACATTTCCCTCCTCTTGCTACTCTGAAGTTAGTATAATGTTGCTTTGACAGTGTATATATATATTTTGATGAGTTCACACATTCATATGTATATGATGTTAATTAGCATCCTTTCATTTCAGCTTATAGAACATTGTTTTCTTAGCAAGCTCTCTGAATTATTTAACTTTTTCTTAAAGAGCCAGAGGCCACATGTCCCATAGCATTTAAAAACATTAAGGCCTGGCCAGCATAACTCAGTGGTTGAGCATCAACCTATTAACCAAGCAGTCATGGTTCAATTCCCTATCAGGGCACATGCCTAGGTTGTGGGCTCGATCCCCACTTGGGGGTGTGCAGGAGGCAGCCAATTAATGACTCTTTTCATTGATGTTTCTGTCTCTCTCTCCCTCTTCTTTCCTCTCTCTGAAATCAATAAAATAAATTAAATAAAATAATAAAAAATAAATAAAAACATTAAGGAGAATGCAGCCAGGTTTCTAAACAGAATTACAGCATTTCTTTTTGTTTACATGGAAAAAGGGGAATCTTCACCATGCTGTGAAGGTGAACCAATGACTGCCCTAGCAGTTAATACTTGTAGGTATTACAGTAGGTGGCAGCTGTCTTATCTCCTCTTGACACCTTTTGTGCTTTGAGAGCCCACTATGTGCAGTACGCTGTCCTTGGTGTTTGCATAGCAGTCATGGCGCACTAGAAAATGTTCAGGCATTGAAGTCGACGACTTAAATTCTACTGATTACCTATATGATTTTGAAGGATAGTTAAGTAGCATTTCTTCTGATTTGCAAATTGGAATGGTAATACATATCTTGTAGCATTGCTATAAGAGTTAAATAAAATTATGTAAAGCAAGAATCACAGTATCTGGGACATCATAGGGACTCATTAAAAGTGGCTGGTGTTAGCTCTTATAAAGTAGGCTTCTTTTAATCCTGTGAGATCTAGGTAGTATTATCCTCTATTCTGCAAGAGAGGACATTGAGCCTCAGAGAGGTTAAGTGCCTTTCCCCCAGATCACACAGCAAGGAAGGACTGAAGCTGAGCTATCAATATGGTTCTGTCTGACTTCAAAGACTGTTGTCTTCCTCTAGCCCGTGTGTCCCATGCAAGCAATATTACAAAGTCAGTGCCTCCCCCTGAAATGTACTGTTATAAAACTGATGGAGAAGAACCATTCAGAACCTGTTCTTGCCTTTCCACATCTGCAAGAAGAGCTAATAATTCTAGAACATTTTGAAAATTATTTTTTCTCACAAATACACATCCTTCCAAAATTGCCAGCCGCCATCCCTTTTCTAGGTCAAAATGTTGAGACTAGTGTTGGATAGGAAGTCAAGTCCCATCAGTTATTGTATGTAATTTGCAAGGTTTGGGGTTGAGATTTGGAGGCCCAATAACTTTTCAAATATTTGTGTAAGTTACTGATGAAATAGAAAACACAAAATCTCTGACATTTCTTACAGCAATATTTTTTCTGATATATCTCCTAAGGCAAGGGAAACAAAAGAAAAAAATAAACAAATGAGACATCGAACTAAACAGGTTTGCACAGCAAAGGAAACCATCAACAAAATGAAAAGTGAACCCACTGCATGGGAGAACATATTTGCCAATGATACATCTAATTGGGATTAATATCCGAAATTTATTT
The DNA here is from genome assembly GCF_054644295.1 of Miniopterus natalensis. Classification (NCBI taxonomy): domain Eukaryota; kingdom Metazoa; phylum Chordata; class Mammalia; order Chiroptera; family Miniopteridae; genus Miniopterus; species Miniopterus natalensis. Next base: position 65,209,342 of record NC_142103.1, read on the forward strand.
TAAAAAATTCATACAACTCAACACCAAAGATCAAACAATCCAATTTAAAAAAAAAAAAAAATGGGTAGTGGACCTGAATAGACACTCCTCCAAAGAGGCAAATAGACATACGAAAAGATGCTCATTGTCACTAATCATCAGAGAAATGCAAATTAAAATCACAATGAGATATCACCTCACCTCACACCTGTCAAAATGGCTATCATCAGTAAATCAACAAACAACAAATGTTGACAAGGGTGTAGAGCAAAGGAAACCCTCATGCACTGTAGGGTGGAATGCAGATTGGTACAGCCACTGTGGAAAACAGTATGTAAGGTCCTCAAAAAATTAAAAATGGAACTGCCTCATGACCCAGCAGTTACACTTCTGGGTATATATCTGAAGAAGCCCAAAACACTAATTCGAAAGAATATATGCACCCCCAATGTTCATTGTAGCATTGTTTACAATAGCCAAGATATGGAAGTAACCCAACTGTTCAACAGTAGATGAGTGGATAAAGCTGTGGTACATATATACAATGAAATATTACTCAGCCATAGAATAGAATTAAATTTGCCATTTGTGACAGCATGGGTGGACATAGAGGGTGTTATGCTACGTGAAGTAAGTCAGTCAGAGAAAGACAAATACCATATGATTTCACTTATATGTGGAATCTAAAGAACAAAATAAACCAAAAAAAAATGAAACAGACTCATAGATACAGAGAACAAACTGATGGTTGCCAGAGGGAGGGAAAGGTGGAGGGAGTGTGTGAAAAAGGTGAAAGAATTAAGAAGTACAAATTGGTAGTTACAGAATACTCACCGGGATATAAATTACAATGTAGGGGATATAGTCAGTAATATTCTGATAACTAGGTATGGTGCCAGGTGGGTACTAGAAGTATTGAGGGAAACACCTTGTAAAGTATATGATTATCTAACCACTGTGCTGTATACTTGAAATGAATACAAAATATTATTGAGTGTAAACTGTAATTACAAAATGGAATTAGAAAAAAAAAGGAATAGAAAATGCAACTGATTGTGTGTATATCTTGTTTCTTAGGCAACAGGAGGAGGATATGAAAGTGATGATGCATATCATAACACTGAACTTTTCTTCTTAGACATTCATAACATTCATGTTATGCGAGAATCTTTAAAAAAAGTCAAAGACATTGTTTATCCTAATGTGGAAGAATCTCACTGGTTGTCCAGTTTGGAGTCGACTCATTGGTTAGAACATATCAAGGCAAGTATATTTTTTAAAAATCAGTAATTGTTTAGTGAAACAGGAATTTTCAATCCTTAAATTTAAAAATATTGAACGGTGAGAGATGAAATATTTGTGGTATAGGGTTCTGCATTTGACAGTTCTGTATTTCCTTATAATTTGTGTACCTAAATTAAAGACTTCACAGCATTTCCCGTGGTTAGAGCATTTGCCCATGCACCAAGAGGTCATGTTGGATTCCTAGTCAAGGGCACATACCTGGGTTGCAGGTTCAATCCCCGCCCCATTCGGGGCGCATGTGGGAGGCAACCAATTGATGTGTCTCTCTCACATTGATGTTTCTCACTCTTTCTCTCCCCCTCCCTGCCCCTCCTTCCCTTTCACTCTCTAAAAATCAGTGGAAAAAATATCCTCAGGTGAGGATTAACAACAGCAACAAAGAAAGACTTCACAATATCACCTCCAGAATATTTTTAGCATATTTAGAGATGTCATTCTCCCTCTCGTCAATAGTAAGTAGTTGAGTCTTTCACACAGGTTTATTTAGGAATAGCCAGTTTATTATCTAACCACTACTTGCTATGACCTTCAAGGGCCAGAGAGAGACCATTTGTATTGAAACCAATCTCAAATTGACTAATTTTAAAGAATAAATTTTGTGTTTTTATTGTATTCTATCTTTCATTTGGATATATGTATAAAAAACCTCCATTATTTTAAAAGTAAAAGTACTTGATACTATCTGAGGGAATTAGCACTTTTAGAAGCTGCCATTTGGTTCTATAAACAAATAAAAAACCTACTTTAAAATTGGTGAATTATTAAGATGGATTGTTTTCTAGTGAAATTTTATTTTCCAACTCAATAGGAATTGTATTTTTATTTCACCTGTCTTTCATTTTTTCTTAATTTATCATCCTCAAAAATGAATTGCAAAAATATTACCTGTGACAACTAAATGTAATGTGGTATCCTGGATTACAAAAATGACATTAGGTATAAAATATGGACTTTATTAAAAATAAGTTAATAAGTTTATTAACATTTTAATATATCAACATTGGTTTATTAGCTGTGACAAAAATACCACACTATTATATGATGTCAATAATAGGAAACTGGGTCAAGTAGATGCTAAAAGGTGATTTCCATTGCATTATGCCTTTAAGGTCTAGACTGGACCTGTTGGGCCAGTGATATTTCTAATATGATTACTGTTATCAGTTGAATTGTGTTCCCCCTAAAATTCATATGTCGAAGTCCTGATCTCTAGTACCTCGGAGTGTGACCTTATTTGGAACTTGGGTCATTACAGATGTGGTTAGATAAGATGAGGTCATACTGGAAAAGTGTGGGCCCCTAATCCAGTAAGACTAAAGTCTTGTGGAAAAGGGAGATTTGGACACAGAGACACATGCACAGGGAGAACATCATCTGAAAATTGGAATTAAGTTGCCACAAGTCAGGGAACTAACAGAAGCTAGGAGACAGACCTGGAACAGGTTGTTCCCTGGAACCTTCAGAGGGAACATGGCTCTGCCAACAGCTTGATCTTGGACTTCCAGCCTCCAGAACTGGGAGACAATAATGTCTGTTGTTTAAGCCCCCAGTCTGTAGTACTTTGTTATGACAGCCCCAGCAGACTGAGATGATTGAATATATGAATAGGAGTTTGAAATGCAGTTTGGCTGTTTGTGTTTGTTTGTTTGTTTGTTTGTTTTAATACCTAGTTGCATTGAAATACAGTTTCTATAGAGGAAGAACAACAGATCCTACAGCTCCTGGTTTTCCATTTTCAGAACTCTTTCTGTTCTAGACATAAATAGTATTTTAAAACAGAACTTTTTCTAAGGTTAAAAACTATCATTCCAAATTGAAGCAGTACCTTGTAGCTACCTACTGACTTGTATGTGTTTCTTTGCCAGCTTATTTTGACAGGAGCCATTCAAGTAGCAGACAAAGTTTCTTCGGGGAAGAGCTCTGTGCTTGTGCACTGTAGTGATGGATGGGACAGGACTGCCCAGCTGACGTCCCTGGCCATGCTAATGTTGGACAGCTTCTATCGGAGCATTGAAGGGTTTGAAATATTGGTACAAAAAGAATGGATAAGTTTTGGACATAAATTTGCATCTGTAAGTAAACAATAAAGCTGATTTTTAAAAGTCAGATCACTGCCATTTGGCATTTAAAAACTAGTTGTTAAACCATATCTTCACTTTAAAATAGAAAATCTGAGTCTGAGGAATGTAATAATAAACAATACTTTACAGGTTTAAAAATGGGTGATGCCTTGGGCTAGAAAGTCTCTTTAGGAGACATGTTTATCCACCTGCACTATTTATAGTTTCACTTAAAAGTAATACAAAGAGTCTGCATGGAAATGTTTAAATTGAAACTGCAGAAAAGGAGGAAGATAGGATGACAATTCTTTTTCAACTAATATAGCTATTAGAGCCAAATATATTTTATAGAAACACGAGGCTTTCAGTAAAGGCTTTTGGCATTATTTTTCTCTGATATACATTTTGAAAATCGAGAGAATGTATTAAAATTTCTATTTCCAGGTCTTATTTCTAGACACTCATTGAATAAGCATTTTTCAACAGCTCCCCAGATAATATTCAGAAACACTGCTACGTAGCCTTTTATCCTTCATCCAAACTTCATAAGTAGTGTGAATAACATTTTTAAGTAAAAAGAATCATTGTTTAGAAAATGAATAAATGGTGAGGTTTTTGTCTTGTTTTTAAGAGAGAAATAACTTACTTTTAATTATAATAATCACACCCTTTTGTGTATGGTTTCAAGTCCTGAAACTTTAGGGCTGGTCCCTTAGCAACTGGTAATGCTCTGCAGGATAATCCAGTCCAGTCTACCTGCAGCTGCCCAGGACTTGGACAAAATTCCAATCAGATTATATAGTTGTAGCACTCACATATAATGATGCTTTGACAATTTGTATTGGTATTTTATGAAAGGTTATATGCTTAATTTTCATTATTTCAAAACCTTATATTATTTTCTATATTGCCAAGGAAAAATACACTGTTTACTTTCTGAGAGACTTGGTATTTGAAAAACAGATTGCTGAGTTGTATTGTCACATTTTGTGAGTTATGTGCTTTCTTGGTTTTGTACCTATAAATTAATCTTCATCAATTTATTTCAGAGAATAGGTCATGGTGATAAAAACCATGCAGATGCTGACCGGTCTCCTATTTTTCTCCAGTTTATTGATTGTGTATGGCAGATGTCAAAACAGGTAAGGGATATATAGGATAAAAATACATTCAACTTAATGTTTAAATATTTTGTTATAATATATGGGATTTGCCTCCAAATAATACAGGGCAGAAATAAGAGCCACAACGAGTTTGGTCATGTGCAAATAATTTTTGAACCTGGTTAATGGGTACATGGATTTCCCTTTTTTATTCTCACTACTATTTATGTATGTGGGATTTTCCATAATAAAGTTTTAAAAATTCAATATTTAGCTGTATTAACTGTACTAATGAAGAAGCAATGGAATTGACAATACCAATTTATCTTTTCCATCCATTCTATACTGGCATTTGTAGACAGATGTGTCTGATAACTTAAAATACCTTAAATAATTAAACTATCCAGTATGCTCTGTACACTCAGGAGAACCCAGAAAATTAGCTTGTTTTTTTCCTCCATTTCCTCTTTATTACTTTACTTGACCCTTATTTAAACTCTTCAGTCCTCTGTAAAGCACCAACAAATGAGAATGGAGCATATGCCAAATGCAGCCTTTGCTGTCCTTCCTGGAAGGCAAAGTGTAGTAAAGTCTATGCATCTCTTTTCAGTTCTGTAAAAGGTCAACTCTAGTTTTCATGCTTTGTTTACTTGTTTGTTTTTGTCTAGTTCCCTACAGCTTTTGAATTCAATGAACGATTTCTGATGACAATTTTGGATCATCTGTATAGTTGCCGGTTTGGTACTTTCTTATACAACTGTGAATCTGCTCGAGAAAGACAGGTGAATGAAAATGCTAATCTTTATAGTTACCTGTATCTAGTGTGCCATGAAATTAAAAGAATTCAATAACTTGATTTTTGGTAAATGCAAAGTGTCTCTATGTTTTACCTCAAGCTTGGGTGTTTTCAGTTCAACCAAGGTTTATTGAGTGTCTGGTATTTACTGCACAGGTAAGACATTGACTTTGCCCTCAGGGAGTAGGAGTAAAGCTATAGATATGCAAGGTCTCCCTCCCCAAAAAGCCATAAAAATGTCAGTAAAGAGAAATTTTTAAAGGTGTAAACCAACAAGAACAGGGAAAATGAGAAAGGAAAACATAGCAAATTTTTGGAAGCTGGAAAGCTATTAGATAAGTGATAAATAACTTAGTTTGAGAAAACTGAACCTCAAACCAGCAGCAGGGAAGCCAAAAAACCAGCCCATTTTACATTGCAGGAAGTCCAGGTGACTCAGGGGTTCTGGGGCAGAGGTATACCAGGTGTGTGGGATGAAGTGGGAAAAAAAGATAACCTGAAGGTCTGTTTAGAGTAAACAGCTAGCTTCCCCTGGTCCCCTCTACCACTCTGTGGAGCTGAAGACCCCGACAGGTTTCTTTGTGAGAGAGGGTATGAGTGGGTCTCTGGCTGGGACCTAGGTCATCAGAGGGGTGATGTGAATGGAGACGAGCTGGCTTGTGAGAGCCACAACTCACTTCCTCTACTGACTCCTAGCATTCTGGCAGCAGGTTTGTTTTCTAGGTGGAAGCATGAAAGAAGTTTCTCTGTTGGCAAGGATGGAGAGAAAATGCAGCCCTCATTTATTTCTGGCGGGGGTATAAAATGGTGTAGCAACTGTGGAAAACTGTCTGTGGTCCCTCAGAAAGCTAAATATAGAATTAGTATATGATCTAGCAATTCCACTCCTAGGTATACACCAAGGGAAATGAAAACAAGGGTTGAAACAAAAACTTGTGCACAGATGTTCATAGCAGCACAACTAATAATAGCTAAAATGTGGCAACAACCCCAGTGTCCATCAGCTGATGAATAGATAAACACAGTGTGCTATATTAACCCATTGAAATATTATTAAGCCCAGAATGGGAATGAAGTTTGGATCCATGCCACAACATGGGTTAACCTTGACAGCATTATGCTAAGTTGAAGGAACCAGACACAAAAATGCCACATATTGTATGATTCTGTTCATATGAAATATCCAGAATAAGTTCATAGAGACAGAAAGTAGATCTGTGGTTGAAAGGGGCTGGAGGGAGGGGAGAATGGGGGAAATGACTGGTTAGGTATAGGGTTTCCATTTGGGATGATGAAAATACCTTGGAACTCGCTAGAAGTGATGGTTGCACAACATGGTGAATGTACTAAAAGCCACTCAGTTGTAGACTTTAAAATGGTGAATTTTATAGTATGTGAACTCCACCTCAATTTAAAAAAAAAAATCTCTGGAGAAACTTGACTAGCCCATAAAGGACCTAGAGAAACTAACACCTAGCGTTCCTCACAGTGAAGCTCAAGTTGACAAGCTTCATGATCTCAGAGCTTCCAATAAACTCTTCATTCCTCCACTCTTACATAATAGCAGACAACCAAGAGAGAGAGAGAAAGCAGCTTGGAAAAAATAGCTACTGTATAGGGGAAATGTAGACAAGAAGCTAGCATATAATATCCCAAGAAAGAGAAAAATAATATAGATACCATGAAATAACAGTGTATTGTTTGGAAAGGACATTTAGAGATCATAAAATAACTTGAAATAAAAACATGCTATCAACAGAAATTAAAAACTCAAAAGAAGAGTTGGAAGATAAAGTTGAAATCTCCCAGAAAACAAAGTGCAGAGACAGGTAGAAAATAGAAACAAGAAAACTAGAAGATCAGCCCTGGAGTTCCAATATCCAAATAATAGGACTTCTACAAAGAGGAAGAAAAATAGTGAAACCAGAGAGCAGGAAATTACTGAAATAACTTGAAAATATTTCCCAGAATTGAAGTACATGGATTTCTACATTGGAAAGCCTGCTAAGTGCACAAGCAGAGTGGACAAAAATAGACCCATAAAAAGGCACATCTTTCTGAAGTTTTAGAACAACAGGAACAAAGAAGAAACTGTAAGCTTCCAAAGAGGAAAAAATAGGTTATTTGAAAAAACAAACAAAATACACAAATCAGGAACACTGAATTCTTCAACAGCAATATTGGAAGCTAGAATTCGGTAGAGCATTGCCTTCAGAATTTTATTTCTTTTTTCTTTTATTAAAAATATATTTTTTTAAATATTGATTTTTGGAGAGAGAGGAAGGGAGAGGGAGAGAGAAAAGGAAGCATTTATGTGAGAGCAGAACATTGATCGGCTGCCTCGTGCATACCCCCTACTGGGGATCGAGCCCAAAACCCAGGCATGTGCCCTGACCAGAAATCAAGCTACCAACCTTTTGGTGCACAGGACGATGCCCAACAGACTGAGCCATACCAGCCAAGGTAGCTTCAGAATTTTAAAGGAGAATGGTTTCAACATAGAATTATGTAGCCACCAAACTGTTAACCAAATCGAAACTAAACCAAAGATATTCCCAGACATGCATGGCAACAAGAAAGATTTACCTCTCACACCACACCCTTTCTCTGGAAGCTACTGGGATATGTGCTCCATGCAAACAAGAAAGAAGACTGCCATTTGACCCAGTGATCCCACTTCTTGGAATAGATCCGAAGAAACCTAAAACACCAATCAGAAAGAACTTATGCACCTCTATGTTTATAGCAGCTCAATTTACAATAGCTAAGATCTGGAAACAGCCCAAGTGCCCATCAGTAGATGAGTGGATAAAAAAGCTGTGGGACATTTACACCATGGAATACTATGCAGCTGTAAAAAAGAAAGATCTCTTATCCTTTGGGACAGTATGGATGGACCTGGAGAGTATTATGCTAAGCGAAATAAGCAAGTCAGAGAAAGACAGGTATCACATGATCTCACTCATATGTAGAATATAATGAACAAAACAAACTGATGAACAAAATAGATCCAGAGACTTAGAAGCATGGAACAGACTGAGGGATCTCAGAGGGAAGGTGTGGATGGGGGAGTGCGTGGAGAAAGATTAATCAAAGAACTTATATGCATAAATGCATAATCCATGGACACAGATAATAGTATGGGGAAGGCCTGGGGGTGGGGCAGACTCGGGGTGGAGGGGATCAGTTGGGGGGGAACATCTGTAATACTTTCAACAATAAGGATTTAAAAAAAAGAAGATTGCATGGAATTGAGGAAGCAGGAGCTCCAGTACAGAGAAAGGCAAGAGGGGATCCTCAGGGCAAAACAGAAGAGATCCAAAATGACGGCTGGGTACAAGGTGCAGGGGCACCCAGTGCAGCTTTCTTTCCTCTGAAGATGAAACTGGGGGCTCAGATATGCAATGTCTTGACATAAGTTTGAGACTGGAGGAAAAATTTGGGATTGAATTAATGATAAGCACCAAGAAAAGTAAATAAACAGAACAGACAGTTGTTAAATAGAGGGGGGAAAAATGTGCAGGGAAATAAATCACAGAATAGTGACTGTGTGGCTTACCTAGCAACAGCACTTGCTTTGTCATGGAATCTAAACACTAAACATCAATGTGGTCAAAGCTATGCTATATATTGGGAGTATGAGGCAGGATGTAAAGTGTGTGCATGTGGCAGGATGGAGGAGAGACATTCTCAGTGTGTCATTGTTGTAGTTCATGCCTATAACTGGATAGCCAACAGGTAGCAAGAAAAGCATGATATTTAGAGATCTGGAGGTAAATACCAAATAATTAAATCAACTGATTGTAAAAATCAAAACTGTTTTGAGCTATTTGACTTTTTAAACTATGTGCATATATAAAAATAAAAATAAGCATGCAAATAAACACAATGAAGTATATATTATGGTATCAGAAAGGTACAGATGAAGTTTTAGGTGGATTCCAACAAAGGCCAAATTATGTTGCCATTATCGTTCACATTAATCAAGTATGTATGTTAAAGAAATTTCTTCAGTCACTTATTTCAAGTTGTTCTTTTTAGTTTCCAGTTTTAGCTTATTGGTCCTTTCTTATTGAAGTGACTAATAGTAAGAGTTTTAAATTCTGCCTTTGATCATTTTAATACTTGCATTTCCCCCCCTAAGCTTTGGTTTTTCTTTAGTTTTTGGTCAAAATAGGTAAAAATCTATAATAAAAAAAATGAAAATGTGAATATCTGTATGAGATGATGGACACCAGACTAAAAAGTGAAGATTCAGTAAAGTCAGTTATCCAGGTTTTTTCAAATATCTGGATGTTCGCATGATATAGGTTAAACATTTGGATCATTGATTAAAATAACTTTATATCTGGATGCCTACGGTCAAGTGGATACAGGTTAAGATTTCATAGTTCTAACATACAGAAATGAAAAAAGTCAGTGGAGTCTTAGTATTTTTCTTTAATTTGAAAAAGCATACTGCCTTTCTGTTCATAAATTTTTTTGCCTAGCCAGTAATAATCTTCTTAGGTCAGTGAATTACATTTAATGTTATAGCATCCTGCACCTCTATCTCCCGGCAGAAATAGTGGCTCAAGTTTGGCCATTATCTATGCAAATATCAGTAAATGGCTACAGAGCACACAGTGGCCCATGACGCTTTTTGAGCTATTTTGGGTATAATGTAAATGTGTGATTCAAGTTGGTGCTCAACTGTATTGCCACAGGCTGTGAAATGTTTTGTGTGTTCACATATGTTTTTACTTAGGCTTTCCACTTTCTTTTTCTCTATAGAAAGTTACAGAAAGAACAGTTTCTTTGTGGTCGCTGATAAACAGTAATAAAGACATATTCAAAAATCCCTTCTATACTAAAGAAATCAATCGAGTTTTATATCCAGTTGCCAGTATGCGTCATTTGGAACTTTGGGTGAATTACTACATTAGATGGAACCCCAGAATCAAACAACAGGTAAATGAACTGGCACTTTGATAATGTTATTTGGTAGTTTCTTGTTTTTTTAATATCATGAGGGGGAAATTATCAGACTAAAAAGTCATACTTGCTTTTAAACACCTTTCATTAAAAATTGTTTTTAATTACTAAACCGTTTATTTTGATTGGGATTAAACTTACATTCTTTTGTCAGTGGGAATAATAATTTTTTTCACTAAAATGTAAAGTGATTTATAGCTCTGGAAAATTTCTGAGGTTTTTTTGAATTTATTTTTTATTTATTGATTTATTTTAGACAGAGAAAGAGAGAAATATCAGTTTGTTGTTCTACTTATTTATGCATTCATTGGTTAATTCTTGTATGTGCCCTAACCAGGGATCGAACCCACAACCTTGGTGTATCAGAACGATACTCTAACCCACTGAGTTACCTGGTCAGGGTGAAAATTTCTGAGTTTTGATAGTCAAGGATTTCCTTTAATCACTAGAAGTTTTTACACATCATAGGAAAGAAAACATTTTCTGCTCTTTGATTCAGGGGTATGTACAGGTCAACTAACATCAGAGTGCTTTTTTTACTGAGGGTCTTTACTTCTGAAATAAAGATAATTGCTCTGTCAATGGATAGTACACTTAACTAGACATTCATCATTCGAAAATGGAAACAGTGGTTTTTGACCCAAAACATTCTGCATTTTATTAAAGACAGATTCAGGCTTTCCATTTTCCCACCCTGACTTCATTAGAAATCAGAAGGAAAATACAGCCTGTTTGTAAAGGCTTCATTTAATGATTTGTTCTAAGTGCTATAAGTATTCAACATTTGTGATTGCTCTATGTAAAGGTTTGCACATTTTCCTGTGGTTGGATGGTCAACTACCTGTTCTCACAGGCCAGTCTTACATAAGTGCTGGCTTTAATCCTGCTAGAAATCATTGGGCAACAGCAGGGACCCGGTGCTGCAGTCTGTCTCTGAGGTTTATTCCACTTAGGCAGCTGGCTGCACACCATTCTGTGCTCTCTCTTCTCATTGGGGAAATGCCCGGTTCAAGTTGGCGCTCTCATTTCAAGGTCTCTGCTGCATGCATGAAAGGCTCATGTAACTTAGTAATGGTTGAAATGTGTAAGCTTTTGGAAAGGGCTGGAGAACATTCACTTGTTTAGTTTGGGATTTGAGAAACATGTTGAGGGCATTTATTTAGCAGTAGTTCTAGTGAGTGGAATATCAAGTAGAAAAGAAATGGGAATTTTTCCAGGGTTCTAACTGTTGTTACAGAGGACATGTCCCTTTTCTAATTAAAAAAAATATATATATATATACATATATATCTCCTGGCTGGTGTGGACCAGTGGTTGAGCATTGACCCATGCACCAAGAGGTCACTGGTTCTGTTCCTGGCCAGGGCATTGATGTTTCTATCTCTCTCTCCTCCCTTCCTCTTTCTCTAAAAATGAATAAAAATATTTTTTAAATATATATTATATAGATGAGCACTGTTTGTCCTATACATTAAGCCTTTTCTGTATTTATCATGGCTTTTTTAAAAATCGCTGGTTATTAGAAAATGTTGACAGTTTCTGTATAGATTATATAATCTCCCCCCACCCATTTGTACTTGGAGAAATTCTTGAAATTCAAGGAATTTAGAGCAATTCATTTCTGAATATATAAAGGTAATAATAATAGTGTGACAAGGGAAGTTGGAAGGGGCATCATTAGAAGACCTTGCTGTAATGCATCCCCTTCTTCTCAAAGAGCTTAGCAAAATGGACTGGGCCAGATAGGACTAAGCATTCGTTGGTAGAGGTTTTGTTTTTTGTTTTGTTTTGTTTTAAGACAGTAATTGGCCTATATTATGGTCTGTGAAATTTACTCAAAAAATAAAATAACTTATCCTTTCAATATAGATTTTTCTGAATATGGAGAGTCCCACACATATCTTTCTGTGCTTCTACACTGTATTTTCATCATCCAAATACTGAGTGTTCCCATGCATCAGGCACAGGGGGACAGGGATATTAGGAAGAGGTGATTTCACACACAAGGAACTCCCAGGCTGGTGGGAGTACCCAGGAACCTAAGCCAATGATTATTATGCTTGGGGGAAAATATGATAAAAGAGGTGTGACTTAAGTGCATTAGATTTTTTAAGTGATCTTATGTAGAACATTATTTTATACAGAAATAGATTAAAATTTGATCACATAGGGCTTTTTAAATTATATAATATAAACCTAAAAGAATATACTTCACCACTTCCACTTAAAAGTTAAATTGTTATTCAGTTGTGTGGCCCAGTTGGTATACAAACAATTCCTAGGTATCTAGAGCATTCCCAACACTACAGTATGCTGTCAGTACTGAAAGATCCAAAAGCATATTCAGCCCCTCCCAATAATGAGCTATTCACCTAGAAGAACGCAGGGTTAAGTGTGCTTTTAAAAGCAAAAGACACTGACCCTTGGTACCACATAAAAACTCATCAGAGTTGATGGAAAAACCAGTGCTTACATTTGACAAGCTATCAATAAGCAAATTTGGTACTTTTATTTAATATAAGGAAATTACTCATGTTGAAAGCAGAAGTACAAATTAGTCACATTATAAACCTAAATGGGAACCCTCTGCTGCTGGTAAACCTCATTTTACATTTGGGGAACCACTGCACCTCATGTAGCTGTCAACCAGGGTTGCACTGGGCAAGTTCACATTTTGCATAGTGGTAACTCAAGAATGAGAACAAAGATAGTCAGATATTAGCAGACTGACCTGTGTGGTGTATAAGTCATTTCTGATAGACAAGTGAAAAGAATATTAATATAAACATCATTTGAACCCTAAAATACTTCCATATGTAGCTGATTGCCTATCTTCTATCTTTGCTGAACTGGCACACTCTTTACTTCATAATTTTCCAACTAAAAAGTTGAGATGTACTATTTAAAGTCACTTGACTTTAAATTTCATTTTTCATTATTTTGTCTTTTGGTATTCTGTCACATATGGATAGTTCTATTTATATCCCCTAAATGATTTTTGTTTGTAGGCTAATGACTTCCATATATTTTGTACCCATTACTAGACTGAATTGTCTTTTTATCTCTAATAGTTTTTTTCCATCTGCTCTCTTGAGTTTTCTAATTACACAACCTTGTCATCAGCAAAAATGATTTTTTTTATCTCTGATTTCTTTTTCTTGTCTAACTGTACTTGCTGGTACAGTAACAAACTGATTCTAATAGTCATATGAAACAGGGAGGTTTTAAAAATAGCCAAGATAATTTTGGAGGAGATTATTGAGGAAGAGCTTGCCCTGCTGGATATCAAGACTTATTTGAAACAGAATAGTACCCAGAAACAGAACACATAGAAGTGGAGACTTGGTAGGTTAAGAAGATAGCATCATTAATGCATAGGAAAAAGATGGACTGGCTGGTAAATGGTGCTGGTATAGCAAATCACACTTAACATGTCTAAACTGGAACTCCTAATGTTTCCCCCAAACCTGCTCCTCCTTCCATCTTCCCCTTTCAGTTCTCTGCAATTCCATCCTAGTCATTCTGGCCAGAGACCTTAGAGTTATCCTTAATGGCTTTCTCTCTCACACTCCGTATCCAGTCTGTCAGGAGAGCCTGCTGGGCCCAGCCTTCAGAATCTGTATGGCCTCCAAGTACTTCTCACCAGTTCCCACCATGACCATGAACCAGGCCACCTGCCCTTAGCCCTGGTTTCTACCCTTGCTTGCTTCTATTCTGTTCCCAACGCAGCAGCCAAAGTGGCCCTTGTAAAATATACACCAGATCCCACCACTGCTCTACTCAAAACTGTCCAGGTAGCTGCTCACCTCACCCTGAGTCAAAACTGAAATCTTTTTTTTTTTTTAATTTTATTTTTGTTTAAAATATTACAGATGTCCCTTTTTCTCCCCAATGACCCATTCCAACCTTTCCCTTCCCTCTCCTCAGTCCCTCTCCCCACCATTGTCCGTGTCCTTGGTTATATAAATTCTTTGGTTACTCTCTCCCCTTCCACCCACCCGCCCTCCTCCATCCCTCTGACATTCATCAGTCTCATCTATGCTTCCATGTCGTTGAATCTGTTCCATTCATCAGTTTATTAAGTTCTTTAGATTCCACGTATAAGCGAGATCACTTCTCCAAAGAGGACATATGGATGGCCAAGGGACACATGAGAAAATGCTCAATGTCACTAATCATCAGAGAGATGCAAATTAAAACCACAATGAGGTATCACTTCACACCTGTCAGAATGGCTGCCAAAACTGACATCTTTATGAAGGCCTCGGAGGCCTTATGTGACCCCCACCTTACCCCCTTATTTCTCTAACCCCCTCGCCTCCTTATCAACAACTCTCTCATTGTGCCACACTGTGCTCTTGTTCGTCCTCAGACACTCAAATATCCACCTGGATCCTTCCCTCTTCTCCCTTAAGCCTTCCCTCAGGAGTCACCTCAGTGCAGCCCCCCAGACCACACTGTTCAGAGAGTAACCAACACCCCACTGGCCCCCATCCCTCTTACCCTGCTCTACTTCTTTCCCATTATATTCATCACCTTTGAATGTTCTATGTAACTCACAGGATCATTGTATTTGTTGTTTGCCTGTCTCCCCCTGCTGGAAGATAAACACCATAAAAATGGAGATTTGGGCCTCATTTGTTCACTGATGGATCCTGAGCACCTAGAACAGTGTCTGGACCTCAGTGGAATGCATAAAGAGAAAAATGGGCAAAGGATATTAACAAGCAGCACACAGGACTTACTCTACCAAACATTTCTATCCTAATGCTATAGATGCATTTCAGAGAAACCTCACATTCTGTAAAGTCGCAGAAAAAAAGAATAGGGTTTACAGGAAGAATAGGATTAGGAGGAGACCTCTCCAAATCTATGGACCTTTGTAACCAGAGTTCTAAAGCAACAATTTCAGTAGAAACGTGGGCATAGTTACATGTCTGGTGCATTTGCACTTGGCTTCCATTGATCGATCACTCCTTGACAACCTGTAGTGGAGTGAATAGAGACCCCCAAAACACATGCCCACTCAGAACCTGTGAATGTGACCTCATTTGGACAAAGGGTCTTTACAGATGGAAATAAGTTGATTGCTAGATAAGATCCTCATGAATTCAGAGTGGGCCCTACATACAATGACAGGTATCCTTAGAAGAGAGAGCAGAGGAAGATTTGAGCCATAGACACATATAGCAGAGAACACCATGTGAAAACAAGTGATTGGAGGGATGCTGCCACAAGTCACAGAAGCCTAGAATCACCAGAAACTGGAAGAGGCAAGGAAGGATTGTCCCCTAGAGCCTCCAGAGTTGAGCATAGCCCTTCTGACACCCTGATTTCAGGCTTCTGCCCTGCAGAACTGTGAGAAAATAAGTTTCTTCTTTAAGCCACCGAGTTCGTGTTAATTTGTTAGTGGCCACAGGAAACTAATACAGTCTTAAACCCCAGGCCTCATGCTCCCTCCTCTGAGATACAGGTCCTGGAGGGCATCTGCTTCTAATTGGGACCATTTCCCTCAGCATTAATAGTCAGATCCAAGGTATATCCTCCTTCATTAGTGCATCGTCTTCACAGCTTCCTTGTTGGTGTTCACAGCTTTGGCAAATAGCTTAAACCATTGAAAAGCAGGACAGTTCTGGAAGCCACTAGTGCTAAAGGAAGGAACTTCTGTAGACTTTTATCTGTTTTCTTAATGTCTTCATGTATTGCTCAGCTTTCTAGAAGCTTGCTCTTGATCACTTCAGAATATTAATGTAAAGGTAAGGGAGTCTTCCAGGGCTGTTCTGTTGTATACATTGGCCAGGGTGGTGATTACATTAGCATCAACATATGTAAACATTCGTTGAGCTGAACATTTTTAAGATTTGTGCACATTAATGTATAATTTTTATCTCAGTACAAAAGTCTTTTGTGTGTGTTTTTAATCATCAACCAAGGACATTTTCTCCATCAGTTTATAGAGAGAGTGGAAGGGATGGGTGGGGGAGAGAGAGAAACATGGATGTGAGAGAGACACATCGGCTGGTTGCCTCCTGCACGCACCCCAACTGGAGCTGGGGATTGAACCTGAAACTGAGGTATGTGCCCTTGACCAGGAATCGAACCTGTGACCCTTCAGTCTGCAGGCCAGTGCTCTCACCACTGAGCCAAACCAGCCAGGACTCAGCACAAAAGTTTTAAAAATTAACATTCTAGGGAGAATCACACATTCTTTTCCAGCATGACCTCTCACTTTATATTGCCATCAATGCACTATTTATCAATCAAAGTGTTTGACATTGTAGCAAAGCAGACTGTATTGAGTGGCTTCACTCTCACAACACCCCTGTGAGGTCTGTGCTGTTTTGATTCCCATTTGACAGATGGGAAATGGAGGCACCACATAGCTGGTAGGAGGCAGACCCGAGATTCACACCAAGGCCAGCAGGTGTCAGAGCTGCTGCTGTCAGCTGTGTGCATTTATTACTATGAGCAATAGCACGTAAAAGATGTGGTAGAGCAGAGCAAGGCAACTGAAAACTACCATGTTACTGCACTCAGATTGGCAAAAAAAATACTCTTCTATTCCCAAGTTCTGGTGAGGATATGGAGCAGCAGGAGCTACCGGACTCATTAGTGGGTACCTACATTCCTATCACCACCTCAGAGAGCAATTTGGCAGTATCTAGTGAAGTTAGAGAGATCATATTGTCCTCTCCAACAGTTCCATACCTGGTCAGATTCCTTCAAGAAACATTTGCATGTGTGCACAAGGAGATGTATCTGAGGATAAAGCATTGCATGTAGTGGGGAGCACTGGAAATTGCCAGCTACCCATCCATGTGGGAATGGATAGATAAACTGGTTTATTCATTCAGTGGAACTCAAGGATCAAATTCAGAAACACAATGTCAGGTCGAAATGTCAATTGATAATTAACTACAGAATACCACCTTTGATGTGAACTTTCACAAAATAGAAAATAATAGTGTATTTTGTTTCTGGATACTCACTTATAGGACAAGTGTCACAAATCTCCACAGGAAGGAAGGCTACCCACCAACTTGAGAAGACTTGTTGCCTCTGGGAGCAAAAGGACATTGGCTCTGGGGCAGGCAACACAGGAGACAGAAGCTGTGTCTGGGTTGAAAAACTTTAAAAAGATAGTGATGCATTTGGAAGGAAATGTGTATAGTTATTTCTTGGTGGCATTTTATCATTCTTGGTACTTTTCTGTATTTTTAAATTATGCAGTGTGAAAGGAAACTATGTATGAATGTTTAACCTTGGTTAGAGGGCATATTCAGAAAGCAGGACCCGCAGCAGATGTGTGTGGAACAGGTGAATTTTTGTAACATGGTAGGAACCAGGCAGTAACTCAGGCTCGTGCTTCTCTCCAGCAGCCAAATCCAGTGGAGCAGCGTTACATGGAACTCCTGGCATTGCGTGACGAATACATAAAGCGGCTGGAGGAGTTGCAGCTCTCCAACTCTGCCAAGCTTTCTGATCCCTCGACTTCACCTTCCAGCCCTTCACAAATGTTGCCCCACGTGCAAACTCACTTCTGAGAGGGAGCCTTGCCCGGCACTGCATTCAAGCTCTGAATAAAGGAAGTAGTTGACTTTCATTTGGGGCTTCTGTACAAAGTAGATTAAAATATTTGCCTCCATGTAGAACTTGAACTAACATAATCTTAAACTCTTGAATATGTGCCTTCTAGATTACATATTACAAGAAAACTACAGTGTCTACACAGCAGTCAGAAGAAAGAAGCCCAGATGGGGTTTTGGAAAATCCTGATACTTTTCCAAAGAAGTTTTTGAAAAATATAAAGTTTAAATTTAATTTGCCTCTTTAGAAATGCTATGTATACAATATGTAATTTGTGGGCTTAATTGGAACAACATAAAGGGGATAAAGGGGTTTATAAGATGGATTTTCCTCAGGTTGCTTAAAAGCCATTGCTTCAGATTATCTAAAACAAATGCAGATGTGAAGGATGTGTTACTGCCAAAACCAAATTGAGCTCAGCTTCTGAGGCATTATCCAAAAGCAAGGTATTTCAATAATTGCCAAATTTTATACCACCGTAAGTGGTGACTTAAGGAGAAATAGTTGTGTAGATGAGTTTTCCATTATTTTGAAATTTTGAAATATGAAGTGTTTTCCCCTAATTTTCAAGAGAAGCTTATTTTTATATTTAAAAAAAACCTGATGGGGCCCAGTTAAATATGATTTTATTTTTTGAAAACTTTGCCAGTTCTATTTTCTAAGTTTTTCCATGAGCTTGCCTAAAATTATGACCTGTTTTCAGGTTGTGAGAAACCACTTGTATAGCTCTGTGCAAGGATGTTGGATGTGATATACTGCTGAGGTGACTGTTTTCGCAAATGTTGCTCTAGTCATTTGCGAAATGACTTATCTGCTTATCTGCCATAGGGTTTACCATCTTGGATGTTTGAGCTATTGTTAGAACAACAATTTTTGAAATAAAAGCTGCAGATGTACATTTGTTGAGCATATTCCTGGAAGTATTGTGTTTATTAATTTCGATTCAAATGGTGTTGGGTGCCCCTCCTCCTAAGTGTGCATAAAAACTGGTTCTACAAAATTGTTACTTGAAGTACCTGGCAGTTTGCTTTTTCAGGTGGTTTTTTTCCAGTAGTATTAAATGAAAGTTCAAATGCAGTTCTATTTGATATTTCAACTAATTAATTTAGTTAAGTATATTTGTAAAAGTTAAGGCTAGAGTTAAAGCAATTAATGTGTTTTACAATGATCTGTAAAGGACTATTTATAGCTAATATGGTTATGTTTTCAATGAATAAGAGATTAAATATATCTTTGTAAATTATTTTATGTCATAGTTTAATTGATCTACCAGTTAAGATCTCAAAAACAGTAGTATAATGTATAAATTTTGTATGTATAAGAAATTTTATTAGACATTCTCGTGCTTTTTGTAAACGCTGTAAATACTTCATAAATTAACAAAGTGTCAGTCCATAAAAAGAAAAAAATAGTTAATACTAATAGCTTTAAAGGATTTTGTGAAATTTCATGAAACATTTTTCATGGCAATAATGACTAAAGACCTGCTGTAATAAATATATTAACTCAATATAGCACTCTGTTTTCAGGGATGTAACTGTATATGTGTCTTAAATGTGCATGGTGTCATCTTTTTTTTTCCTGGCTCAGCTTCACATGCACTTCGTCTTACTAATAACCTTGTAGGGCTCTCCCCAGATCCCAACTATCTAGACATTAAGTGTATTAACAATTCAGATTTTAATAGTCATAATTGTCTTTATTAAAGTAAGGACAGTTTTCACAAAAGTGCTGGGGGTGCATACCGCAAGACTTCAGACTCTGGATGGAGGAAAAAGCAGTTGATATTAAGGGAGAGTGAAACTTTGGTTGAAATAAGGCATACTGGATGTCTGTTTAGGTAAGAATTTTTAAAATTCTTCAAACTGTATTGCCAATTTGAAATAACATTGTTTACCTATATGCATCTGAAGAATGCTAAATAGGTGTAGCAGGAAACTAAATTTAACCATTATTTTAAAATCCAAATAGATCTCTTAAAAGATTAAGTATTTTACCCAGTCGGGCGTGGCTCAGCAGTTGAGCGTCGACCTAGGATCCAGGCGATCGGGGTTCAATTCCCGGTCAGGGCACATGCCCGGGTTGCAGGCTTGATCCCCAGTCAGGGGTGTGGAGGAGGCAGCCGATCAATGACTCTAATCATTTATGTTTCTATTTCTCTCTCTCCCTCTCCTTTCCTCTCTCTGAAGTCAATAAAGATATTTTTTTTTTTTAAAAAGATTAAGTATCTTTTAAAACTATGAGTATTTGAAATGCTTTGCGAGGTTCTTCGTTAGACATTGCTGTGTTTAATCCTCACTAGGACCTCATGGGCTACATGTATTCTGTTATCCCTATTTTTCAGCTGAGGTTGTTGATCCAAGGGTTATCAACATGCCCCAAGTCCCACAGCATCAAAACAAATGTATACAGAGATTAAACTGAATTCTGCCTCAAGTTCCCACTGAATACCTTAGCTCTGCCTTCTGAAATGAAATATAACAGTCTCTCTTCCTGGGACAGCCCTCCAAATAATTTGGAATCATACATACTTTTAATAATATAACAGTTTTTTCTTAATAAAGTCAAAGCACTTTTGATCTTTTTTTTTTTTTTTTGATAACACAACAAAGCTTATCTTTATGTTTTTTGAAAGGAATACTCAGAAGTTTCAAAATAAGCTGACTAGTATTTCATCATCTGCAGTCCTCTCTACAGAATGCAGATTTGCGGTGTCATTCAGACAGCTCTTGTGGCATTTGGAGACATAGGACAAAAACAGAACTATATAAAAGGAACATTCTTAAAATACAGGAATTTTATTAGAGTCTACACACCAATGACTGAAATTTCATGAAACATTTTTCATGAACATAGCTGTTGGTAGCCATAAATCAAAAGCAGAGGACACCCAAAGGAAATAAATATATACAGTGTGGAGCCCACCAACAAGAACAAGGATTAGCACATTTGCAGAAAAACCTTATATAGTTGTAGATTGCATCTGAATTTTGTAGGTTCATAGAATCACCAAATGCATGATGCTGAAATACCAATATTTGAAGTAAAAGTCTAATACTCCAACATCTATTGATAGATTTATAACTTAATTAAAGAATTATCAGCAGTCTTTTGTATTAAATATATTTGGAGGAGGAAAGATCAGCAAAATAAAGTATTCTCATTTCCTTATGGGATTTAGATTTAGATATGGCTTATTCCTTATTTGCAATAATTTGTCCTTTAAAAGCAAAGGCAATAATGTATTTAAGCCACGTAGTGTAGCCAAAGGTTTACACATGACTGTGAAGGCCTAACAGTTCATTTTTCTAGTAGCTTTGGAGAACATGATTTATTCATTTACAGCATTTAATACTTATGTGCTAAAAAATAAAAATAAATTAAAAAAAGCAAAAGAATGAAACTAGACCACCAACTTTCTCCACACACAAAAATAAACTCAAAATGGATAAAAGACTTAAATGTAAGTCATGAAACCATAAAAATCCTGGAAGAAACCATACGCAGTAAAGTCACAGACATCCCACGTAGTGGACTTTTCACTGATACAACTCCTAGGGCAAGAGAAACAAAGGAAAAAACATGGGACTACATCAAACTAAAAATCTTCTGCAGAGCAAAAGAAAACAGCCTCAAAATACAAAGGAACCCCACAGTCTGGGAAAACATTTGCCAAGGATGTATCTGATAAGGGGTTAATTTCCAAAGTGTACAAAGAACTCATAGCACTCAGCAAGAGAAAGACAAACAACCCAATTAAGAAATGGGCAAAGGACTTAAATAGACACTTCTCCGAAGAGGACATACGGATGGCCAAGAGACACATGAGAAAATACTCAATGTCCTTAATCATCAGAGAGATGCAAATTAAAACCACAATGAAGTATCACTTCACACCTGTCAGAATGGCTGCCATCACCAAATCAACAAACGACATGTGCTGGCGAGGGTGTGGAGAAAGGGGAGCCCTAGTACACTGCTGGTGGGAATGCAGACTGGTGCAACCACTATGGAAAACAGTATGGAGGTTCCTCAAAAAATTAAAAATGGAGCTGCCGTTTGACCCAGTGATTCCGCTCCTAGGAATGTATCCTAAGAATCCTGAAACATTCATCAGAAAGGATTTATGCACCCCTATGTTCATAGCACAGTTTATAATAGCTAAGATCTGGGGAAACAGCCCAAGTGCCCATCAGTAGATGAGTGGATAAAAAAGCTGTGGGACATTTAGACCATGAAATACTACGCAGCTGGAAAGAAGAATCTCGTACCCTTTGGGACAGTATAGATGGACCTGGAGAATATTATGCTAAGTGAAATAAGCCCGGCAGCGAAAGAAAAATATCACATGATCTCGCTTATACGTGAAATCTAAAGAACTTAATAAACTGACAAGCAGAATAGATTCAATGACATGGAAGCATAGTTGAGACTGACAAAATGTCAGAGGGATGGAGGGGGGCAAGGGGGTGGAGGGGGAGAGAGTAACCAAAGAATTTATATGCATATATGCACAACCCAAGGACACGGACAATGGTGGGGAGAGTGACTGGGGAGGGGGAAGGAATGGGGGGGAACGGGTCATTGGGGAGAAAAAGGGACATCTGTAATACTTTAAACAAAAATAAAAATTATAAAAAGTTAAAAAAAAAAAATTATGTGCTTCTGAAATTGACTGTTTCACAGTGCATTCCATATAAATTATAAAAGAAAGTTCTTCACCTCATTTCAAGAGCTTTAGATCATAAACCTGTATTAAAAGGAGCCCTGGTTGGGACATGTGGAGACCTGGATTCCTGTCTGGACTCTGAACTACTTTTTGGATGGAAGGTTGGAGGCCTGGGAGGGGCCTCAGTGTCCATTTGTTCATCAGGGGTATGGGCTGCACACCTCAAAAACAGCCCTTCTCAGAAATGCATTTTAATCACTTGTGCACATACAATATTTACGGCACAAGATGGCATTTGCTTTGTATATTTGTTTTCTGTTCCTGTTGTAAGAAATCACCACAAAGCTAGTGGCGATTTATTATGACACATTTAGTATGTTACAGTTCTAGAGGTCGGAAGATGACTGAGTGGTAGGCAGGAACCAGTCATGGAGCTCCTTAGGGGCCATGTTAAAGAACTTACATTTTCTTCTCATTACCCTAGGAGCCATTGAAGGGTTGTGGGCATGGAAGGGATAGGATAAAATATGAGTCACTCTGGCGGCCATTTGGAGGGTGGATTGCAGAGTGATAAGACTGGGGACAGGCCAGTTTGAGGTATTGTAGTTGACTAGATATGGAAGACAGAGGAGTACAGATGAATAAAGACACAGATTGAAAAACAGTAAGTAGGAGTTGGTGACTGATTGGAAGGAAGAGGCAAGAAAAAAGTCAATGATATGGAGGTTTTGGTTAAGGTAATTGAGTGGCAAATGGTAGCATTTCCAGAAATGGAATATCAAGAGAGGAGTAAAGGGGCAGTGCTGAAGACAGTTTGGGACATGCTGAGTGTAAGAGGACATGCATCCAAGATGTTGAGGATAAAGACCTGAAGCTCACAAAAGAAGTCAGGGATAAAAACAAATTTGGAGATAAAACCATGGAGTGGATGATATTGCCCATACAAGTGAGTGAAGATAAGTAACAAGCCCCAACTCCAGGTTTTAAGGGACAGATTGAGGAAGAGGAGACCTGGAATGAGATGGAGAAGGAAGGTCCAAGAAATGTAGAAGCAAACAGCTGTATTATGAGAGGTAACAGAAAAGAATTTCCAAGAGCAAGCAACCTGAGAGAGCTGATAAATTCAAGGTGAAAAATGTCCATTCAATTTGGAGAGTAGGAGGTCACTGGGGGACCTATGTGAGAGCTGTTTCATTGAGACAGAAGCCAAATAATAGCTAAAAGTCACTGGCCAGGACTCTAGCTCAGACAGCTACAGGGAAGCACAAGCTCAATTTTGAGAAACTGGTTTTGGCACCAGACCTGTTTTAGCACCACTAAGGAGCAAGGAGGTGCTATGGCTTGTTCCATATCCCAGGATAAGGAGCCATGTTACAGTGAAGAGAGGAAAAAGAAACAGGAGGAATAGCCCCACTTCTTGCTGTCATTCATTCAACAAGTATCTAAATAGCTCTATCAGCCTAAATGTCACTCAATTATAAAAGTCTTCCCCAATGCCCCTCCCCTCAATAATGTCTTTAGTCCCACTGTCCTAAGCTCCCCTGGAACTCTATACGCCCCTTATCATTCCATTTGCCATACTTTATTGAAATTATGTGTTGAATGTTTTTCTTCCTCATTACATTATAAGCTGTGTGAAGGCAGGACCATTTCTGTCTTATTCTTGGCTGTACTGCCCAACAGGGTGCGTGAAACATGATACATATTTGTTGGAATGCATGAATGACTAAATGAAAGAATGAAGGGTAGACAAGTACATGCTGCTCTTTCTAGAGGGTTGACTATAAAGAAAGGAGGGAAATTGCATGATGGATATTTGGAGAGAAGGCAAAGCAAATGGGCTTTTTGAGTGAAGACTTAAGTATGATCATATATAGCAGGGGTGAGGAATGTCTGGCCCTGCCAAGGCCTCAACATAGAGAAAGAGTTCCAGCCATCACATTAGGGGTGAGTTAATTAAATGTTTGACCAAATATAGCAGGCTAATTTTAAGTTGTTAATTTTGTATGACCCACAAATGATGTTATAAATATCCAAATGGCCCTTGGCAGAAAAAAGTTTTCCCACCCCTGCTCTAGAGGAACATACCTTGATTCCAGGTCTCTGCGTTTTCTCACAAATAATTTTCCAAAGAGAATGAACTGCTCACAGTAGCAAACAGCAAAGACAGAAGGTCCTCAGTGAAAACCAGTAGAAACAACAGACCACAGGAGAGGACTTAATAAAATTTCAGATTATTCCGATTATCAGATACAAGCAGTGGTGTGCTAAGTTGACTCATATGGACTCGAGCGCCAGTAGTAAGCATCTCTCTATAACTTCGTATTCAGTAATGTTAAGACAGTAGTTTGAAATTGGCCAGGGTGGGAGTTTTCATACCACAGAAATCAGAAGATTTTATAAACCAGGGCTTTTTTCTTCCGAGAACTAATAATTAAAACTTTACAAGCACACCGCTGGATGCAGGTTGTAAAATTATCATGCATATTATATATAAAGAAAGAAAATTTAGGATGCCTTGGGTTTAGCAATGAGGTTTCATATACAACACCAAAAGCATAACCCGTGAAAGAAAGAAATGGACAAAATGGACCATATAAAAGTTAAAAACTCTGTGAAACACACTGTTAAGAAAAATGCCACAGTGATAAGTTTCTTTTTTAAAATTTATTTTTATTAATTGAATTTGTTGGGATGACACTGGTTCGCAAAACCATATGGGTTTCAAGTGTACAACTCAATAAAACATCTGCACACTGCATCATGCGCCCATCACCCCAAACAAAGTCTCATTCCATCCCCATTTATCCCCTACTTTGCCCACCTCCACCTATCCTCACCCCCACTTTGCCCCTGGCTTTCACCGCACTGTTGTCTGTGTCTCTGTGTTATGTATATATGTTTTTTGGCTAATCCCTTCATCTCCTTTCATCCAGTCTCTCCCATCCCCTCCCCTCTGACCTCTGTCAGTCTGTTCCATGTATCCATGCCTCTGTTTCTATTCTGTTAGTTTATTTTGTTCATTAGATTCCACATAAAAGTGAGATAATATGGCATTTGTCTTTCTCTGACTGGCTTATTTCACTTAGCATAATAATTACCAGGTCCATCCATGCTGTCACAAAAGGTAGGATTTCCCTCTTTTTTAAAGCCGAGTAGTATTCCATCATGTAAATGTACCACAGCTTTCTTATCCACTCATCTAATGATAGGCACTTGGGCTGTTTTCAGATCTTGGCTATTGTATCTTTTATTTATTTGTTTTTCTTTTTAATTTTTATTTGTTTTAATCCTCACACAAGTATGTTTATTATGTTTATTGCTTTAGAGAGAAGAGGGAGAGAAAGACACAGAGAGAGAGATTGGTTGCCTCTCCTATGAGCCCCGACCTGGGACCAAACCCAAAACCTAGGTATGTGCCCTGACCAAGAATAGAACCCGAGACCTTTCAGTGTATGGGGTGATGCTGCAAACAACTGAGCCACACCAGCCAGGGTCAGATCTTGGTTATTGTCAAGAATGCTGCTTTGAACATAGTGGTGCATGTATTCTTTCTGATTGGTGATTCGGCATTCTTAGGATATATTCCCAGAAGTGGATCACTGGGTCATGAGGTAGTTCCATTTTTTAATTTTTTAGGGAAACTCCATACTGTTTTCCACGGTGGCTGCACCAGTCTGCATTCCCACCAGCAGTGCCCAGGGTTCCCTTTTCTCTACATCCTCACCAGCACTTATTGATAGTAGCCATTCTTACAGGTGTGAAGTTATACCTCATTTTGGTTTTAATTTGCATCTCTCTGATGATTAGTGACTTTGAGCATTTTTTCATGTGCCTCTTGGCCGTCTGTATGTCTTCTTTGGAGAAGTGTCTATTCAGGTCCTTTGCCCATTTTTAATTGGGTTATCTTTCTGGTGTTGAATTGTATAAAGTATTTATATATTTTAGAAATTAAGTCCTTATCAGATGTATCATTGGCAGATATGGTCTCCCATTCAGTGGGTTATCTTTCCATTTTGTTGAGGGTTTCCTTTGCTTTTTAGTTTGATGTAGTCCCATTTGTTTATTTTTTCCTTTGTTTCCCTTGCTATGAAAGATGTCTGAGATTTTACTGCCTATGTTTTCTTCTAGAATTTTTATGGTTTCATGACTTACATTTATTTGTCTTTTATCCATTTTGAGTTTATTTTTGTGTATGGTGTAAGTTGTTGGTCTAGTTTCACTTTTATTTGTTTTTTTGCATGTACCTGTCCAATTTTCCCAACACCCTTTATTGAAGAGACTGTCTTTACTCCACTGTATGCTCCTGCCTCCTTTGTCAAATATCAATTCACAATGTAGGTGTGGGTTTATTTCTGGGATCTCTGTTCTGTTCTATTGGTCTATATGCCAATTCTTATGCCAGTACAGGGTATTTTGATTACAATGGCTTTGTAGTATAGTTTGATATCAGGTATTGTGATATCTCTAAATTTGTTCTTCCTCAAGATTACTGAGGCTATTTGTGGTCTAAATTGGAAAGAAGGAAGTAAAACTGTCATTATTCACAAATGACATGATATTGTACATAGAAAACCCTAAAACTCCACCAAAAAAGTACTAAATCTAATAAACTGATTTGGCAAAATAGCTGGATACATACAAAATTAATATTCAGAAATTAGTGGCAATTTAAACACCAATAATGAACTATCAGAAAGGCTAATTAAGGAAACAATCCCATTTATCCCTTAGGAATAAATTTAACCACGGAGGTGAAAGACCTATACTTGGAAAATATAGGACACTGAAAAAAGAAATCAAAGAAGATACATATACGTGGAAGAATATACTCTATTCATGGATGGGAAGAATTAACATCATTACAATGTCCATACTACCCAAAGCAATCTATAGATTCAATACAATTCCTATTAAAATACCAATGGCATATTCTGCCGATCTAGAACAAATACTCCAAAAATTTATATGGAACCAAAAAAGTGATAAGGTTCTTGCAAAATAATAATATTATGGCACTGGCAGAAAATTCAAAGAGATCTTGGCAATTTTTATTATTTTTAAAACTTTTTTCAATTATAGTTGACATTCGACATTATATTATTTTCAAGTGTACAGCATAGTGGTTAGACATTTATATAATTTACCAAGTGATCAGAGAGATTTTACAGTTTTACTTCCAAGATCCATTCCAGCTCTATAATCTGGTGTTCTGTCCACTAACACGTTAACATTTGTCTTAGGTTAAGATACTTAGAAGCAGACATGCAGGAATGTGCTGGCACCTGATGTATGATATAAAGCTCTCAGGAGAAGGGGGTGAGGAAGCAGGAGAGGGCAGAGAAAGGGGCTGACCAAGGACGTGGTGGCAGCCGGGCTCTGGCTTCAGCCTCGTCTCATGGAGGAGCTCTGGAGTGGGAATTGAGCCTCATCAGTTGTTTCATTTTGATACAAAGGGGACCAACTTCTGTTCTCCTGCCAGTCATTGGCTGTGAGCTGCCCCAGGGTAGGGGGAGAGTGAGTGTGTATAACCTTCTGGGAAAGATGGCTCCCATACCTGAGGGCAATCCTTCATAGCAGGGGGTTCCTGGGAGTCCTTCGTGTCCAACACTCCTGGCAGCTGGCAGATGGGGGCAAAGTTGCCAGAGTGGATCCACTCAGAGCCCCAACATTGTCCACGTTAACATTAAAATTACTTCATCTATGCTGTCAAGAGAGAGGTAAGTTTTTATAGTTGCCATTAACTAATAGCCTGCATTTGCATCATGCTTACACATACCAGACACTGTTCTAAGAGCTTTATATATATTAAAATTAATTTAATTGCCACAACAAGCCTGTCATTAGGTGTATTTTCTCCTTCTCTTCCTCTTCCTGTTGCAGAGGAGGAAACTGAGCACAGAGAAGTCACTTGCCCAAAGTTATCCAGGTGCTGTAGTGGAACGAGTTTCAACCCAAACCACTGTGGCTGGGATTCTGTGTTCTGGTGTACTCTACTCTGCTGCCTCATCAAAGGACTCAGAATCCTTTCAAAGTAAAGCATTTTAGAATATCTTTCTTGTATTGAAATAAACATATCTCCACTTCTCAGTGTTTACTGACTATAAATTTCAGCTAGACTTTAATTACACCAAGCCAATTACCTATGCTAGTTCAGAGTTGGGAAGAGAAAGAGATAATCCTTATATAATAGCTGATATTTTAACTTATATTTGAATATAGACATATGTAGCATTCAAAAAATTCATAATACTCAAAAGAGATTGTTGAAACCCTCCACTGAAGGCCTTGCAAAAGCAGTCCAGCTTTACCACCCAGCTTTGCTGCTTCCCAGTCCACCTTAGGGCTGGAAAACATCTTTACCTGAGGCCTAACTGAGCTTGCACCTGGCTGCCATAGGTGGTAAAGAAACTGCATCTTTTATTCCCACTTTGTTGAGCCCCATGGGATAGTGTTGAGAATGAAAAAAATTCCTCCAAATTCAGCACAATGAACAGGTCAATGGAATGCTTAAACATTTGCTCTGGAAGCTGATGTTTAAAGTCCTTGCTTGGCAACCATGTTTCTCCCCTCGTGGAGGCAGGAAGGGGGAAAATCCTGTGGGTTTTGTTTTTGTTTTCATTTTATTGGTCCATGAAATTCAAAAGACTGGGAATAACTGGTTTGAACTCAGTGTCTCCCTTTCTTCCCCTTCCTGATGGTTAGTTATATATATCAACTTGAATGGGCCACAGCATGTCTGGATATCTTGTTAAACATTATTTCTGGGTGTGTCTGTGAGGGTATTTGCAAGAGATTAGCATTTGAATCAGTAAATCAGTAGACTGAGTAAAGCCCACGTTCCTCTCCAATGTGAGGGGGGCTCATCCAATCCATTGAGGACCTGAATAGAACAAAAAGGTAGAGGAAGGTGGAATTCCCTTTCTGCCTGACTGTTGAGTTGAGACATACATCTTCTGTTCTTAGTGCTCCTGGTTCTCAGGCCTTCAGACACAGACTAGGATCTACCTTCAAAATATAACACTGGCTTTCCTGAGTCTCAAGCTTGCAGATGGCATATCATGGGACTGCTGGACCTCCATAATCAAGTGAGCCAATTTCTTGTAATCTCATTACAGTCATGCTTTGCATAACAACGTTTCAGTAAACAATGCATTGCATATACGAAGGTGGTCCCATAACATTATAATGGAGCTGAAAAATTCCCATCATCTAGTGACATCATAGTCATTATAACATCATAGTGCAATGCACTATTCATGTGTTTGTGGTGATGCTGGTGTAAACTACTACACTGCCACTCATATTGTACATACAATTATGTATAATATGTAATATTTCATAATGATAATAAATGACTATGTTATGGGTTTATGTAATTACTGTACTATACTTTTTATCATCATTTTAGAGTGTGTTCTTTCTACTTATAAGAAAAGTTTGTTGTGAAACAGTATGTCATGTTACGCCAGCAGCAGCCTCTTACATCTCATGTTTACTGCCTCTCTTGATTGCATCATTTTCTTTTGTGCTTGATTTAATCTCATGTTGTTTTGTACAGTAACATGCTGTACAGGTTTGTACCTAGGAGCAATAGGCTAGACCATATAACCTAGGTGTGTAGCAGGCTATATCATTTAGGTTTGTTTAAGTGCACTCTATGATGTTTGCACAACAACAAATTCGCCTACTATGCACTTCTTAGAAGGTATACCCATCACTGAGTGGCCCATGACTATATAGATAGAGAAAGAGCTAGAGACAGAGAGATAGATTCTGTTTCTCTGGAGAAGCCTAACTAATACACCCTCCCAGGAATGTCTTAACCCTTACCTCTAGCTCCAGTTGTCCCCTCAAAGTCCACACCACCTCCACATTGCTGATTCCAGGGCCCACTTCTCTCCCCCATCTTACTATATATCTCAGCACCACCTTACACTCTGAAACATTCCTTCCTTTTTAAAACTTTCTACTCTTTTGGCCCTCAGGTTCCCTCTACCCTGGCTCTTTTACTTGTCTCTGGCAATACCTCAGGCTCTTCCAAGGCTCCTCTCTTTTTGCTTGCCTCTTAAGTGCTGGTGTCCTAGTATCTCACCGGTGTGGGCCTGACCTTGCTCCTCAACTTGCTTCCAACCACACAGGCAGACATATGTCCCCTTAAATGATTCCTGGGAAGGCAGGGTGGTCAACCCAACAACCCTAATATGGGTTGGGGCACTTGTGTGTTGAGAAACAATTCTCTATGACTATCTCAGTTTCTTCGTGTTCCAAGTTAAAGCCAAGTTAAGAATGTTGGTATAAGGAGACATTCCCAGATAGTAAGGCTTACAGAAGTCTCCCTCCCTGTAGCCAGTTTAGAGTAGTAAAGAGATTGGCTTGCATGCCAGGGCAATTGCTCTCTTTAGACGGGAGAATAGGCTGGTCACTAGCAGCACTATAGAAGATGAGAGTTCCTAAAATTTGGGATTCCTCTCCTGTGATGTACCCTCTTGCATGTGCAGATACCATCTGGCCCCCTATTGGTCAAACAAGTTCACAGGGCCAGACCACATTCAAGAAGAGGGGGACAGACTCCACCTCTTGATGTGGGTATGCAAGGTCACATTGTAAAAGAGCATGTCACCCTGTGGAGACTGGGGTTCAGGGAATAGTTCCAAGATTTTGCCCTGGCTGTAGCTTTTGCTGTGAACAATAAACAGTCTTTCTGTCAGTGTCAGAGTGTATCAACAGGTTAAATTTTTTAGCTTGCTAGTATAGGAAAATCTTAGACCCTCCAAAGCTGCAGACAGAATAGGGAGGAACACCTTTCTTGCAGGGTGAAGATGGTTTGGGCATGGATTCCCAGCTGAGTGGGGGGGTGGGGCTAAGAAGGGGGCATTACTTTTTTGGGCCAGATACCAAGAGCAGTGTTTGGGTGCTCTGTTGCTGCATCAAAAAACAAATGATAAACCTCCCTAAAACCTAGTAACTTAATACAGCAATTTATTATTTTTTCAAAAATCTGGAATGAATCACCAGCTTCACATGGTATTGGCTGGGCCTCTGGAATAGCTGGAAGGCCTGAAATGGCTTCACTCACATGGCTGGCTATTAGTGCTAGTTGCTAGCTAAGGAACTTAGCTGGGGCTAGTGACTGGGAGCCTTGTTTCTCATCCTCTCCATGTGGGCCTCTCCATGTGGCTGGGGGATATTACTGAAGCTATCTGTAGAGGTACCCTCTACCACAGAGGGACCATATATAAGTATTTCTCCAAGTGCAGTGAGCGCTGCCAGCATCAGAATCCAGGATAAAGTCCAAACTTCTTAGTCTAGCATTCCAGATGCTCTATGTCTTGGCCCTGCTAGCCTTTAGTTGATCTCCTCACTTTTCTTGTGTGACTCTCTGTTCCAGAAACAATACATTTCTTGGAGTTCTCTTTCACATAAGTCATTTTACTGACTCCATACTTTAGTTCATAACTGTTCCTTCTTCCTGAAACAACTTGACTTTTTCACCTATTCAAAGACTTACTCATCCTTTAAGATTCTGCTTTGTGTCACCTTTTCTAAGAAGTCATCTTAACCCCCCCTTCTCTCAATGATTGGGCTGGGTGTTTCCACAGTCAGTGTGTCTGCACCCATCACAGCACTTACCAAACTGTAATGTCATTGTTAATTTGTCTGTCTTCTTCACTTGACTGGGAACTTCTTAGACAGGGATATGTCAGATTCTCTTTCCTGTAAGTCTTAAGTTTGCTTAACTGAATTGAAAGTCTGATAGTATCTTGGTGAATTCCTCTTTGGCCTAATCCTCCTTGAAGAATATGGTACTTCAAGCATGTTTAAAATTCACCATTTTCTTTCTGACAAATCTCAAGGCAGCTAAGATGCTTGAAGCTCCTTGTAACAAGGTGCTTGACTAAAAGTGGGTGTCTTAGTCTGCTCGGGGTGCCATAACAAAATACCAAAGACTGGATGGTTTAAACAATAAACATTTATTTTCTTCCAGTTCTGGAGGTTATAAGATTCTGGCAAGGTTTGGTGAGAGCCCTCTTCCTGGCTTGCAGACAGCTACCTTCTCACTGTGTCTTCACATGGTCTTTCCTCCATGCCTGCTTGTGGAGAGAGTGAAACCAATCTCTCTGGTGTCTCTTCTTATATAAAGTCACTAATCCCATCAGACCAAGGGCCTGTCCTAATGACCTAATCACCACCTAAAGACCTCATCTCTAATTATCATCCGTTGAGGGTTAGAGCTTCAACATATGAATTTGAGGAGGAGAGGCACAAACATTCAGTGTATAATAATGGGTTAAACATTTGACTTAACAATTTTAGAAAACCAAAACCCTGCAGGAGGTAGGTCTCGAGTGTGTCTAGAGATTTCCCCTTCTTTCCTCTCAGCCCTCCTCCTCCTGTTGCCCTTTCACCCTAGGCTCACCTCCTCTTGTGTGTAATATGACTGCTGGGGCTCCAGGCATCACATGTCAAGGTTCAATTTGAAGTTACTAAGCTGGTAGGGCAAGATAGGTCTGGGATGGGAAGTAGGAACTTCATGTCCCCAGGTCTACCTTTTATCAGGGTCACAGGTCTGCTGTCCATACCTAAGGTAATCATAGGTGAAGGGGCTTAGTCGTTATTTCCAACAAAATCTGATGTGAGTTGACAAAAGGTGACATGTTGGATAAGTGAGCCCTAGCAAAATGAACAGGGACATAAGTTTAGTCCAGGATCAGATAGTGGCTGGATTTTCATAGCATTGATTAACATCAGTTAAATGTTATTCTTAATATAAACCAAGGGCAGAAGTTCCGAGGGTAGCATTAGAACACTTGGTTGCCCTACGGGTGGCGGGAGGTGGGTTTTGTGAGAGAGAGGGGGGAACGGAGTGGGATGGAATTGCTAAAATGTATGGAATTGATCCCTCTTGGAGATGTCAAGACCAGGGATGCCAGGGGCTTGAGCTTCCCCACCCCAAAACTTTTCTGGGAAGAAAAATTGAGAGAAGATAAATCATTTTTTTAAAAATATATTTTTATCGATTCCAAAGAGAGGAAGGAAGGGGGAGAGGGAGAGAGAGATAGAAACATCAATGATGCGAGTCATTCATTGGCTGCCTCCTGCACGCCCCCTACTGGGGATCGAGCCAGAAACCCAGGCATGTGCCTTGACCGGGAATCAAACCGGGATCTCCTGGGTCATAGGTCCATGCTCAACCGCTGAGCCACGGCCAGCGGGGTGAAACAAATTATTTTTCATCTTTGAATTTCCCTGAACTTTTCTTTTTAAACCTGTATCTCCATAGTCATTCCGGTAGTTCCCTGAGCAAAGCACGTTCCGCATCATCCGTTTGTAGATTGCGACCCCAAGTGGCTTGGGTCGTGTCCAAGTTGCTCAAGCCAGAAGGCCTCGGCCCCTAGTTCGGGCTTCACAAGCCAGAGCACAGGTGGGCTTGGGCGGGTGTGAGGGGCGACCAGATGCCTGGCCGATAGCTGCCGGCGCAGCGCCCTCCTGCGAACTCCCCACCTCCACTCCCCCACCCCCCTCCGCGCGCGGCCTTGTGGGTAACGCGGGGCCACCAGGTGACAGCTAATGGCGGCGACTGCCTAAGACGGCGGCAGATAGGGCCTCAGGAGGAGCGCAGCGGTACCTTCCGGGGGCTTCTCGGTTCCCGACTGCGGCTTCCCGGCGGCGGCGGTGGCGGTCTGGGCGCGCCATGGACCGGCAGGCGGCGGCAGCGGGCAGCGAGGGCGCCGGGGGCTCGGGCCCGGTGTCGGCTGGGGGCTGGAGGGCCCCTCGGGTCACGGGGGGCCCGGCCACCGGCTCCCAGCAGCCCAGCGTGGAAACCCTGGAAAGGTAAGCGGGGCCTGGCCCGCTGAGGCACTGACTCCCGAGGGCCCCTCGTGAGCCCCGGTCGTCCCCTCCGCGCGCGCCGGTCTGAGATCGGCGTGCACCGTCCCCCTCCTTGGTCTCTTACTCCGTCCACCCGGAGGCTCCAAACCACTTCCGAACACCCTGGGCCCCTCACAGGCTCACTTCCGCCTGTGCGCAGGAGCTCCCTGCACCCCTGAGGGGCTTTGCAGCTGTCAAACCATTTCCAGTGACCCTCCTACTGCTCCTAGGCTGGCCTTGCTCCAGCCACAAATCACTGGGGAGGACATTTCACCGGGCTCTCCTCTTGTAGAGTGAACTTGCTTCATGTGGTATAAAGACCATCATACTTCAGCAGCACCATGCTCGGGGTCTTTGATGTTGGGGTTAGGAGTGGGAACTTAGGGTGTCGGAGCTGGTTTACATGGAGGCAAAGATACCCTGATTTGAAAAATTGGAATGGAAAATGTCCAAACTGCTTCTGATAGACAACACACAATCGTTTACTTTCAGTTCTCCACACTTGGAAGGAACCAGTTCGATGTTTCCGTGAACACATGAGCCTACAGCTTCTTACACAGTTTAACTAGTAAGGCCACCTTAATGCCCCCAATGCAAGGGATGGGTTATCCCACCTCCAGAATATCCAGTATTCCCACATCTTGGCTATTTCACTGACACCAGAGTGCAGTTAGGCAAGAGAGACCGCTCCATCAGGTTCAGATGTCCATTCTTGCTTGGCTTAGTCACACTACTGAGCTGAACTTTGGGGAGTTTCCAAAGGCATGGGAACAAGAAATACTCTGTTTCTACCCCAGTGTAATTACCCCAGTATACTTTAGTAAGTTAATCACCCAAGTAGTCAGCTTCACTGAAAATGGAACACAGCTAAGACTACTTGGAATGGTGAGGATTTTACTCATTGTGGATACTTTGCAATATTTGAGGGGTTGGAGAGTCAGAGAATATTTGCTCTCTTACCATCTAGTGGAAAAGACAAACCAGCAGTTTAAGTTGAATGTAAGTGCTAAGGTAGGGTGAACATGGAAACACTCTGGGTGGGGTATGTGTGGGAATCATCTGAGAAGCTTTTTAAAGAACTCCACACAGCAAGGCCCCACTCCTGAGGCTTCTGATTCAGGAGGTTTGGGGGGAGGCCCAGAAGTTAGTAGTTTCTAAAAAGCTCACAGCCTCAGTTGTGATCTACTACATTGTGAGTACACAGAGGTGGAGTACTTGATTTATTTGTTAGTGGTGGGGGGATTGGCAAGTATAGTCAGTAAGCGAGGGCCTTCTGAGGTAGCTGACATTTGAACTGAATGGTGAAGAATGAGAAGTTAGGGAACAGGGTAGGGAAGGCTTTGGGGCATTGAAGTGGAATGTATAATCATGTAGGTGTTACTGGATGTGGCAAACTGGTAAGGGAAAAGACTTGCGGAAAGGCAGGGGCCAGATCTTGAAGGGGCCTCTGTGCCTTCCTACGGCATTATGCATTTATCCTCTGGACCAATGCTTCTTGGGGCATGGTTCTATACAACCTGGCACAGAATCACCTCCAGTGCTTAATTCAAATGCAGATTCTTGGGTCCCACCCTAAATCTAGTCCATCCACCTCGGGTGGAGCCTGTAATTCTGCATTTTTAACAACCACCTTTGCTACATGTAGGGTGGGCCATTTGGTCTCTTTTGCCCAGGATGTTACTGGTTTACCAGCTGGGCCAGTTTAATTATTAATAGTGTTCTCCTTCAACTCACAGTAGTGATTTGGCTTGGACGAGAAATTATATGGTTACCCTGGCTGTGGGGACAGCAAAAGGATTTCCATCAGGTGAACTACAGGATGGGACTGACATTTGAGAATGATTGCTTTGCAGTAATGTGGTGAACGGACTGGTTGCTTTGCAGTAATGTTGCTTTGCGAACGGACTGGAAGTGGGGAGTCTTATTTTTAGCACACTATGGAAATGCTAATCACTCATTTCTTCTGCAAATAGGTATGCCTACTCTGTGTCAGGCACTGTGTTGGGCTGAGGGTACAACAGGAAACAGACACAAATTCCTGCCCTTGAGGAATGTATGTTTGGTGAGAGAAACAAAAAAATAAGTGAAATGTGTTATTTACTGGATGGTGATAAGTGCTAGAGGAGAAAAGTAAGTTGGGAAAGGGATGGGAAGTGTTGGGAGTATGCACTTGGGGAGTGGTTGGAATTTTATGTAAGGTGGTCACAGAAAGCCTAGCTGAGAAAGTGACATTTGAATAATGTCCCTAAAGAGGTGAGGGATCCAGTCATACAGATATCTGGGACAGTTGCATTCTAGGCAGAGGCCTGTGCACCCTGAGGTGGGAATGTGATCGAAGTGTTCAAGGGTCAGGAAGGAGACCAGTGCCACTAGCGGGGAGGGAGCTAGGGAGAGAGCAGTAGGGGACGAGTGGCAGAGAGGTCATAGGGGCAGATGGTAGAGAGTCATGAGGAGTCATTGGAGGTTTTGGAGCAGAGAAATGGCATAATCTGATGTAGATTTCAGTAAGATCTCCATGACTGCTGTGTGGACAACAGACCAAAAGGAGAAGGGGTTGAAGCATAGAGACTAGCAAGTCGGAGGCTACTGCAGTCATCCAAGTGAGAGGGGATGATGGCTTAGACCAGTGGGGTTGGGGGAGGGTGGGAATGACAAATGATCAGATTCTGGATATAATTTGAAGAAAAGGTCCAGGGTAGAGCAATAAGGTTTGCTGATTATTGGTTGTTGGGTAAGATAGAAGAAGAATCCAGGACAATCCCAAGGTTTCTGGCTTGTAGGAAGTGGTGTTGCTGAGATGGAGAAGTCTCTAAGTGAAACAGTTTTAGGAGATTGGCAGGCTCTCAGCTCTGGATATATCAGTTATGAGATGCAAGTTGTATGTCCTGGGGGCAGTTGGTTTATATGAGCCTGGAGTTCAGAGGTGGTATCTGGGCTTCAGACCTCAGTTTGGGAGTTGAAGCATAGAGATGGGGCTTAAATTCATGAGGCAGGAGGAGAACACAGAAGAATGATGGCTGTCTGGAAAAGGAAACTGGAATAGGAATTGAGCAAGGTGCATTCTCATGATATCAGATATGAGAGTGAAGTGAGGGTGGATGGGTTCTAATGTAAACCCCAGCTTTCAGGACTTAGGGACCTGGGTAACTGTCTGTGCTTTCCCCTAATTTTGAAAACATGGGGCTGATGCTGGTTTAGAAAGATTGATTTGACAGAGTCTCTGGAACTGTTTAGTGGAGCTGTCTCCTAGGATTATAGGCATCCACTTCTAGAAGGAGAGTCCAGGTTGGAGAAACAAGGCTGGGAGGCACCAAGTGGTTATACCAGGCATGTGGAGGGAAATTTCACAGACTAAAGAGAAGAGGTTGGGGAGAGGAGACATGGCCTCCTTTCTCAGGTCTATCATTCACAGTTCTGATTCACACTCTTAAGAGTGACCTTAAGAGTGGAACCTGGCTCTCTGGCTGTGGCTCAGCCTCACCCTGTGGACTGTGGGACACTCTCCTGTCTTCCTAATATAGTACTTTTCTTAATGATGTCAAATCTGTGGTTCTGCAAGAGGATGTGGCTTGTTCAAGATAATTGAACTAGCAAGTGACAGAAATAGGAGTTGAATCCAGGTCTACCCTCCCACTAAACCATGCTGTTGTAACTTTGTTGGCCAGTACACTTTTGCTTGCAGGTCACAAAAACACAAATCATTTTAGCTTAAGCCAAAAAGAAACTGTCTTGGTGCACATCACTGCTGCAGATGAGGATAAATGGCCATGGGCACATTTGGTTCTAGAGTTGCAATGCTGTCAGGGCCCCCCTACATCTGTGGTGTTTTTTTTTTCTTGTCTTACTCTTTATCTCTGTGGGTTCCTCAAGGTGGTGAGGGTAGGGAGCAGCCTTTAATGGGCTTGGGTGGATCCAGGATCTAAGAGAAAAGCTTGGGATTGGCCCAGCCTGTGTCACTTCCCTACAAGTGGGGGCAGGAGGAGCAAGGGGTCAGCTACTCTCCTTTTCCCTCCCCTCTGGAGGCCTATGAAGCTGTGGAGGTTGTTCCCCACAGTAGAGAGAAGTGCCCTTATCAGAAGAAGGGGGAAAGGGTGCTGGGTAGATGGTAACAACAGGTCACCCATGGTGGGTAAACAGGCGGGTTTCTACTGTTAGATTTGCAATCAGGGGTAGGTGCTAGCAGAGAAAAAGGCTACATGATAAGAAAAGTATTCTGTAACTGGGCAATAAAAGGAGACTAAAATCCCTCCCTTTCCCCTCCTTCTTCTTATTAGTTAGAAATTGTGGTAAGTGAATTATTGATGTATCATAGGAATATCTGCCCATTCAGGGAATGTTTTTACTTATATTTTCAGTTCCACAGATAACCACTGAGCGATCTTGGTCAGAGATTGAAATTTAGATCACTAATAGAGAACACCAAATATCTTTATTTTACTATTTAGGTTATTTTACATACTGCCTAGGGAATCTAGGTTTTTCTATCCTTCCAATACATGAGTGTGGGTTTAATTAGTGATGAGATTTTTAAAGGTCTGGAACATTGTTTACAGTGAAAACTTCCTGCAAGGTAAATTTTCATAAGCATGTTTTGCCCTTTGCTTGATTTATTTTGTGCTTTGACCAATTGATAGAGAAACCTGGGCCCTAGGGGCAATTCTTTCTATGCCTAGTTTGCTTATGTGGTTCTTGAAGTCAGGAGTGCACAGCCCAAACACTTACTAGTCATGTGACCTTGGTCATGTGACCTCAGTTTTCTCATCTTTAAGATGGGTCACTGTGAAGCTGGGGTGAGGCTGTGTGTAGAAATGTGTTGAATACTTTAGAGCACCATACAAGTGGAAGGTGCCATTTTCATTGCATTGTAGTATTTTCATATAAAGCAGTGGCTAGCATCTGTAGTGCTGGCCTCTGCTTTGCCCTCCAGCTCAGTGAGTGTGCCACTATTAGTTGTGCCATGTTCTGGCAGGATAGCCCTAATGGAGCTGAAGACAGGCCTGCCACTTTCTGACCAGGCACGTCCCCTCTGTGCCTCAATTATCTCATCTCAGAAACAAGTTGGCAATTCCTGTTCTGTCTTCTTACGACACCATAGTTGTGAGGCTCTGAGATAATAAGGACTGGAAGAACCTTTTGTAACTCATTAAAGCACTTATAGAAATGTAAGAGCCCGGCCGGGCGTGGCTCAGCGATTGAGCGTCGACCTAGGATCCAGGCGATCGGGGTTCGATTCCCGGTCAGGGCACATGCCCGGGTTGTGGGCCAGGCAGCCGATCAATGACTCTCTCATCATTGATGTTTCTATCTCTCTCTCCCTCTCCTTTCCTCTCTCTGAACTCAATAAAGATATATTTAAAAAGAAATGTAAGAAAGCATTATTACTAGACACAGTATGTCATTTTTCTATTCTGTTCCTTTTAAAATCACATAATCAACTTTGCTCCATTAAGAGCCACTTTGATTTATTCAAAATTACATTATTTTCTAGATTTAAAACTACCAACATGAAATCGATTGGATGTTTGAAAAGCGTATGCTGTAAGACAAATATTTCACTTTAGAATTAATTTTCTGTATATGGCACATTAAGAATATCCATTCTGAATATAGGGGTTGGCAAAGTAGGTTTACAGTTGTGAATATGAAAAAGTTTATTCTTGTATTATTATTTATTAATTATTGTATTATTTTCTATATGAACAACTGTAAACCTACATTTGCCCACGCCTCTAATTGTAAGAGTAAAATCCCATTAAATGATAGGGAATAACTTGCTTAGATTCTTAAACTTAAAAATAAATTTTTGATTCATTTAAAATCAAACTGGAAGATAATCTTACTTTATAGTTGTTAATCAGTATTTCATTTCTTATATTAAATGTAAAGGTAACAAAATAGTCTAATAAAAGTTTGTCTGAAAAAAGAAATGTACATATATCCCCAGTCAGTGCTCATTTTTCTCACCAAGAACCTATGTCTTAAAGTATTTTAATCACATTCTTTCTTTTAGTCCTACAGGATCACATGTTGAATGGTGTAAACAGCTTATAGCTGCTACAATTTCTAGTCAGATTTCAGGGTCAGTGACATCAGAAAATGTATCCAGAGATTACAAGGTAAGCAGCATTGAGTCCTTAATTCATTTTCAATATGCTAAGTAGCCAAGAAGCTTTGCAATTTTAATTCATGTGAGACTTTGGCCCCTTGTTGCTGGATGACCATTTGCTCAGAAACAAGGCTGAAAGGTTCTCTGTTGTTAGACCTGAAAAGAGAAATCTTACCAAGATCTAGTATATGTGGTCATAATTTTGAAATTGAGAAGAAAAGCTGTGTTTAGATTATAATCATTCTTAAAAATCCAGTTTCATTTTACGATTCAATATATATTATATATTCCTTTTTTATTTTATTATAATAAATACCTATCTCTTCTTTGTTAATATTCTGAATTTCAGTAAACGTCTGATGTGCAGTATTTCTCTAATGTCACAATTTTTTTCTGTATTCAGATACTACCCGTGGGTATTCAGCATTAATACGTGATAAGAGAATGTAAAAATTTTGCAAAATCTCAAGAATATTGTATGGGCAGCCTGATTTTTTTAGTTCTTAATGAAATAAGAAATATCTTTTTTACTTTTAAAGTTGGATTTCCTGCTCATTCTAAAGAATGATAAGCTCCTTGCCAACAGAGAGGGGCTGGGGCTCTTTTACTCAACACTGCTTCCCTAGCATGATCCTGGAACTTAGCAGGTGCTCATTAAATACTTGTTGAATCAATTAACAAATAAAAAACTTGGGTGGTCCATCTTTTAGGTTAAAGATTAATGTTGTTTTAATGTAAATAAACTATTAACAGGTACATTAAATGAAACCATGTTCACATTTCAGGTCATGTTTGCTTGAATTGAGGTTTCCGAAGTTTATTATAGTAATTTTTGCCTGCTAATAAGAGATAATTGATTTTCACAAGTATGTGCGAATTACATTTCGTATTCCAGACTACCCTCAGTCAACAGTTTCTCAAAATCATGGTCCTTGCCAGGCATCAAATCTTACAAACAATTCAAGAGCTACAATAAAGATCCTAATTCATTCATAATAACTGCTCCTTGTTTAAGGACACAGCTCAGTTCCTCTTTAGCTCATAATATAACAAGTGCAAAGATTGGCTCAAGAGGCTATGTAATTGAAATTTGCCTTTCATGCTGTATTTGCTTCCTACAAGCTGTCGGATGATTTTGATTACACCTGCCAAAGGAAAGCATGGTTGTGGATTAGTAGAAATTGGATAATGTGCCCAGCCAGAAGAATGACAGTATATTCCTTAATAGGTTTCCCTGCTATTTGTTTTTTGTGTTTTCCCACATAGGAGCAGCTGGGGCTCCTGGCCTTCAAAACCCCGCTGGGCAAATATGCCATCTCCTGGTGGGAGAAACATCAGCTGAATCACCAATGCCTGAGTGGCTGGTCATTGAGCAGCTGCTGACCCCACTCATCCGGGTCACCCTATTGCCCCCACTTTAGCTGAGAAACTGCCCTGCTAAGTGGAGAGGCTCAAGGACCTATATTAGCAGAGAGTGATTTTCTGTACGGACAATTATGATTTAATTGTAATGTTTTCATTTGGTTGAATATTTGTTAGTGCTGTGTGGGTTCTGTAAAAGAGTGAATGTTGACTGTGTGCATAGCTTTCTAACCTCTACACTAATAGATCAGACTGAGTCTGTACTTTAACACAAAGCAACTAAAAGGTCTTTTTTTTCCAATTTTAGTTTATTCACAAATTTTGTGTGGCAGAGTTGGCTTATGTTGGAATGATTTAACAGATGGTATTCATAAAAAACTAAGGCTTTTATATATTTTGCAAATTGAATTTTAAGTACATACATCAGATCATAATTACAGCCTTTCATGAATGATTGTAAAACAGTATGTCTTATAATTATCTTTATTATATTTGCGCTATAGCCAAATCTGCAAAGTTGCCCTTAAAAATTATTATTCAGAAGTTATATTTTTTCCAAGGAGCAAGATTTTAAAAAATAGTAATAAATAGTTTTTATTCTAAATCACAAGGATAATTTTACATGCTACTTATAAAGTAGTTCTTAAAATCAGAGTAACCAAGATGGGCCTTTGAGACACCTCTCGCCCAGGAACCATTGCATGGGGTTTTCCCTAAAGGTCCAGAAACAATTGCTTGAGAATTTAATTTGTAGCCATCAGTCAGTAATATTTGAGATTGTCATTGTGCAAATGTCTTAGTTAAAATACACATTCAGTTTGGGGGTTCATTTATTATAGGTTAAACTCAAGGTTTGTAATTAAGTGGGAGCAATGTTAATATGAAGCAGAGCACTTGTATCTTGATTTGAAATGCTGACTGTCTTCTGAGTGGTAGGCTGCTGAGAGTGGTTGGCTGCTGAGAGTGGTTCTACATCATCATCAACCTTCTCGCACGTACAGGGCTCTATGATTTTGACATATCATCCTTTTAAGCCTTAAAATAACCCAGTGATGTAGCTTTTATTATAATCATTGTTTAACAGATGAGGTAACCAAGCCTCAGAGAGGTTACTTGACTTGCTTAGTATCATACAGTCAGAACTGGAATTTGAACCCAAGTGATCCTATTGAGGAACTAGAGTGAGTTTTAAAATTTGTCCCACCCCCCAGCCCACTGTTTTTCAAAATGTGGCCCTTGGGTCTTCTCACATCAGCACTTGCTGGGGTGCCTGCAAAAATGAAGCTTCCTTAGACTCCATCCTGTTCTGTGAATCAGAATCTCTGAGGTCAGGGTTCTCACAATAAAATCTGAAAAGCTAGGTTTCTGAGGTTAATATTTGTTGAAATTGGTGATGGGATCATACGTTTCTGGTACATGTCCACAAATCTGAATAATTAGCAACTCATGTTGGATTTTGGAGATGATTGTTTTATTATTTACTCATATCATAAATTGACAGCTCAGGATCAACTCACCCAAAGTGTGGTAAGAATATCACTGGTTTCACATCAGATGAGTTTAGATGGTATGCCCATAAACATTTTTTAACAGTTATATAATTATTTTAATGAGTATTAGAAAAACTAGCATATCAAACTTGTAATTAACAGATGTTATTGCCTAGAGCTAGGCGAATTATGAAAAAAGAGTGGATTCAAAGTCCATATAAAGGGAAATACTAATATTAGTACAGGTGCTATACAGATACAGCAAACCAAACTTGTAGAGGCAATATATGAAATGGCAGAAGTTTGAGAAACATTGTGACCGATGAAAGAGTATATAGCTATTATGTTGATTTGTGGATCCACTAAATTAATAAATGTATGCTTCAATACCAAGGCATCCTGAAAATTTGACTGATAATCAAGACTCCTAGAAGAAATATAATAAATGTTTTGTTTTGTTTTCCCCCCACCCCCACAACTGCTCAATTGCTTTCATTTGTTCTGGGCTAACAGAGTAAAATTCTCTCTTGAATTTGTCAATAAATTTAAGAACAAGATCAGAATGTAATGTTCCATAGATTAGATGAAATAATACAATTAAGAATTGTACTGAAATGTTTTTAGGAACTATTAAAACTGACACAGTTCATCAGTTTCCATTGCTGGGAAAGTAGAACTAGGCCAGGAAGGGGGAACATAATGGAATAGTACTGGTTAGCTTTGTGACCTTGTATAATCAATGACTGTCAGTTTTCTTATCTGTATGGATAAGAGTTTGGATTAGGTTGTAAGTCTCTAAATTTCTCTCTTTCTAGAACATTCTTCAATTCTGTTTTGTCCAAAAGGATTTGATTATGGCCGGCCTTCAGGAAATTAGGACATTGTAATTTCAATGTAATTATCCTCCTTCTTCTGGCTCCATCATCACCGTTATCATGATCACCTCTATGTACTTCTCTTGTTTCTCCTCTCCTCATCCACAGTAGTTAGATCTCTTCTTTAAACATTCTAAAGAAAAA
Source organism: Miniopterus natalensis (assembly GCF_054644295.1). Classification (NCBI taxonomy): domain Eukaryota; kingdom Metazoa; phylum Chordata; class Mammalia; order Chiroptera; family Miniopteridae; genus Miniopterus; species Miniopterus natalensis. The sequence goes on from NC_142103.1 coordinate 65,253,663, forward strand.
GAATATGGAGAGGGTCCTGTACTAAGTTTAATCATTTAACAGGTTAGTACAGTGATTAAATTCTGGATGCTCAACAAAAATTTCTTGAAGGGCTTTGGAGGGAAGTGGAATGCAGTGTATGAGAAAGGCTTCATTATGCCTGAACTAAGTCTTAGTTAATATTTCTTAAATTGAGTACTGTCTATGAAAAGGGAAGCTTGAGAATGATCTTTCAGAATCCATTGTTGATAGCTTGGCCTCATGATCTGTTTATTAAATCAGAGTTTGGAAACGCAGATGTCTACAGGGGATAGTTAACAAGCTAAGCAGACGTAGGAAGGACCTATGGAAAATTGGAGAGTACAGCATGTCCCCCTAAAACAATTAAATTAGAAAAAGAAAACCACCCTGCTGCCTGTTTAAGTAATAGGCGTTCATTTTGTAACCACTGTAATAGAAAAGTGCTATCCTGTCTCCCAGGGTTACTTATGGGGAAGAATTATTGCTTAAAAAAATCAAGATTTGAGCTTTTGCTTCTAGAAAGATGGAGCAGATGTACTTTTTCTTATTCTTCATGCTAAGTACAACTAGAAACCCTGGATATAATCTATAAAATAAACTTAAGAATTCCCTGAGAGGGAAAATGGCAGCACTGTGAGAAGTGGCAGAGTGCCCCCGCTCCCAGCCACAGACTCTATTTACTCATAAAATACTACGTAGCCAGCTTGGAAAATTCAGAGAAACATACCTGAGTGGATGGAGTGCGAGTAGGGAGCACTGAAGAAACATCATAGAGTCTGGTAAGAGAGGGGGGCACAGGAAGGGGGAGCCCCCCCTGAAGCCTGTGTTGGGCGCCAAGCCCCGATGCTTGGAGGCCGCAAAGCTCCCTCCCCTCGGGAGTGCAGACCCACATCCAAAAGCGGGAATCTCACACCCTGAGTGGAGGAGAGGGGAAGGAGCACCCCGCAGGGAGGACAGAGGGACCCAGTGGAGCAGTGAGTTGGTGAGTCCAAGAGAAGAGGAGGCGCCTTCTTAGGAAACAAAGCTTCTAGTGGCCGGATGCTCAGGGCGCTGACCATAGGAAAGTCTGTCCCAAAGACTTTTTGTTTGGCACCCGAGTAGTAAGAGACCAGAGGACTGCACTGAGCAGCCACACACAGGGACTCTCTGTCTCCCTGTAAGGCATTGTGTTGAGCCCCAGAAAGCACTGAATCTGTGTGGCGAGGGGAAGAGGAGGAGAGCCCTCCAGCTCTGAACTCCTGGCGCAGAGATCTGTGACCAGCCCTGAGGGCGCCCTGGTGGCATGTGGAGCCACCCCAGCTTTGCTGAGACCAGTGGTGTGGGTTGCTGCGTGGAGCTGACTTTGGGTCTTCTCCCACTGAGTGCCTTGGTGTGCAGGCGGCAGGACCTTGCAGGGCAGACTCTTTGCCTATGTGTTGCTTTGTGCGTTTTTGAGTTCTTATTGTGGAACTGGCTCCCACCTTCCCAGCGTGCACTGGGTGGACAGACCAGTGGAGGCTGGGATTGGTGTCTGCTTAGTAGACTGATTGAGGGGCGCTCCTGGTGTGACCATCCAACCAGACCTGGGAAGGGAGGGGGCGGAGCATGCCTGCCTCTCCTATAGCCTGGGAGCACCACTCCCAATAGGAAAAGGGCTGGTCCAGGTCACTGAGGCCCCAGGTACCCCCGAAGAGCACAGTCCTGAAGGGGAAGGGAGAACAGCTCACAGGAGGACATTACAAGAATAAGACTCTCAGGGACTGTTGTTTGGGAACTGGAGGAAAAGCTGAAAACCCCTGCTGGGGGCTGGGCAGGCAAAGGATTCACCAGAATGTTTTTTTAATCGAACCCACTGAGCCCAGGCTGCTGAAATGGCCCATACAGAAAAGGCAACAGGCTGAAATCAATCTGAAGCTGCAGCAGGCCAGAGCTTCGGGAACTAGAATCAGAAGACAGGGTGGAGACTGAGGAGCTGGCTGTGGAGCAGAGACTAACTCCCTCACAGTGAGTGCCTGACAGAAAAACCTCTAAGGGGAGTGATACACTGAGGTACACTAGTGATCCTGCACCCTAAAGACTCTACAGAAGACTGCAAGACCAGGCAATTACAAAGTTGCAAAATAGCTGACAAGAGGAGGTGGCTACGGATCAACCATCTACCTAAGGACACCAGAGCCAAACTTAGACAGCCCCTCACATTGGCTGATACATAAGTACCTCCCAGGAGAACGGAAATCAGCATACAAAACAGAGAGCCTCAGACAACATAAGCTTCCCAAAAGAAACTCACCTGATTGACTATCTTTTTCTCTTCTTTTTTTTTGCTTTTGTTTTGTTTTGTTTTTTGTCTGTTTGTTTGTTTTTTCTTTTTCCCTTAGGAAGAAGAGAAAGGGGGGAAATTTATTTGTTTTTTCTTCTTTTTTAAATTTTATAATAAATTTTTTTTAAAAAATTTTTTAACTAATTTTTTTTTCCTTTTTTTTAATAAAAGCATTTTGTCTTGCTTATCTTGTTTTTAGTTTTGTTTCTCTGTTTTGTTTTGTTTATTTGCTTTGTTTTGTTTTATCCTATCAAAGTCTCCTATCAAGACTTTCTTGATATCCCTGCTTAATGACTGGGACTTTATCATTATAACCAAGTTTACTGGTCTCCTCTATAGTTTCACCCAAATCTCTTACCGGACTGCCTCCCTGCCCAGACTTTATCTCTCTCTCTTCTCTCAATCCATTGGCAGAACTTTTTTTTTTCCTTTTTTCTTTTTCTTCTTTTCTTTCATTCTTTTGTTATCCTCTATTCTGTCTTCTTGTCTTTTTCTTCAATTGTTAGTTTTTCTTATTCTCTTTATTATATTTTTATTTTCTTAATTTTAACTATTATCCTATTCCTGTTCCTTCCTTAATTTTTTTGCTGGCCCTTCTTTTAGAATCTTTTCTTTGCCTCTGTTATCCCCCAGTAGCTTCTCTATTTTTTACATTTTAGTTTATTATTATTTTCTAAATTTTCATCACTATTTGCAACAGTATACATCTCTCTACACGTTACATTTCTTTCTCTTTTTTTTAAGCTTTTTTTTTTTTTTCTGTGTGTGTGTGTGTGTGTGTGTGTTCTCCCTTCACTTTCCAAATTCTATTTTCACTTGGGTTGTTTTCATTGTGACTGTCAAGATATTTTGTAAGATACCCCTTGTTTCCTGGAAGATTGGTTGTATATTGTCATGCCTTGCTGGCAACCCTACAACAGCTTACACGACAAGGTTGGGGCTGAGACACAGTTAGCCAACTTGAAAGGGGAGTCCTCCCAAGGACTGGTCAACAGCGATCTAGACCCCACCACAACAGGAGAACATAACGAAACCATAAAAGTGACACCCACAAAAGGAACACACTAGAGCGAAGAGCTCAGATGAATAAGGAAAACACACCTCTGGGGTACACTGGACCCACAAGACAAAATCCCATCCCACAAGACTGGGAAACAGGAAATATATTTAATATATAGATACAAACATTAAGAACTCCCAAAAAGGGGAGACAAAGAAACAACCCTCAAATTAAAGAAAAGGAAACATCGCCAGAAAGTCTTTGATGAGATGGAGTTAAGCAAGCTATCAGAAACATAGTTCAAAGTATTGATGATAAAGATGTTCAATGAACTTAGAGAGAAAAGCAAGGCAATAGAGGATAAGATCGAGGACTTTAGGGAAAACATGAAAAAAGAGATACATAACATAAACAAAAATCAGACAGAAATAAAGAATGCTGTATCTGATATCAAGAATACACTGGAAGGAATTAAAAGTAGGCTCAATGAAGCAGAGGACAGAATAAGTGACTTAGAAGACAAGGTAGAAAAAACAATCAGAGCAGCAAAAAGAAAAAAACACTTAAAAAGCATGAGGACAGTCTAAGGGAGCTATAGGACAACATGAAGCAAGACAACATTTGCATTATAGGAGTGTCAGAGGGAGAGGAAAGAGCAAGGGATAGAGAACTTGATGTAGGAAATAATGACAGAAAACTTTCCTACGCTGGCGAGGGAGAAAGTCACACAAGTTCAGGCAGCACAGAGGGTTCCAAACAAGAGGGATGCAAAGAGACCGACTCCAAGACAAATAATTGAAGTGGCAAATGTCAAGGACAAAGAGAAAATATTCAGGGCTGCAAGAGAGAGAGAAACAGTGACCTACAAGGGAACTCCCATAAGGCTAACAGCTGATTTCTCAACAGAAACTCTTCAGGCCCGAAGGGAGTGGCATAAAGTTCTCAAAGTAATGAAAAGCAAAAACATGCAACCAAGATTGCTTTATCCAGCAAGGCTGTCATTTAAAATTCAAAGTGAAATAAAGAGCTTCCCAGACAAGAAAAGGCTAAAGGAGTTCAGTAGCACGAAACCAGCATTGCAAGAAGTGCTAAAAGGACTGCTCTAAGAAAAAGAAGGGATAGTGAGAGAAAGGTACATCAGCATAAATGGGGAAAATGGCATTAAATAAGTTGATATCAATAGTAACCTTAAATGTAAACAGAATAAACGGTCCAATCAAAAAGCATAGGGTAGCTGAATGGATAAGAAAACAGGACCCGAAAGGATATATGCACCCCGATGTTCATAGCAGCACAGTTTACAATAGCTAAGATCTGGAAACAGCCCAAGTGCCCATCAGTAGATGAGTGGATTAAAAAGCTGTGGGACATTTACACCATGGAATACTACGTAGCTGTAAAGAAGAAGAATCTCGTACCCTTTGGGACAGTATGGATGGTCCTGGAGAATATTATGCTAAGTGAAATAAGCCAGGCAGCAAAAGAAAAATATCACATGATCTCGCTTGTACATGGAATCTAAAGAACTTAATAAACTGACGAGCAGAATAGATTCAATGACATGGAGGCATAGTTGAGACTGACGAAATGTCAGAGGGTAGGGGGAGAGGGGATGGAGGAGGAGAGAGTAACCAAAGAATTTATATGCATATATGCACAACCCAAGGACACGGACAATGGTGGGGAGAGTGACTGGGGAGGGGGAAGGAATGGGGGGGAAAGGGTCATTGGGGAGAAAAAGGGATATCTGTAATACTTTAAACAAAAATAAAAATTATAATAAAATAAAATAAAATAAAATAAAATAAAATAAAATAAAATAAAATAAAATAAAAATAAAAATCCTCATGACAAAAAAAAAAAAAAGAAAACAGGACCCAAATATATGTCGTCTACAAGAGACCCACCTGAGAGCAAAAGGCTCATAAAGACTAAAAGCGAAGGGATGGAATAAAATATTCCATGCAAATGGAAAGGACAAGAAAGCTGCAGTAGCAATTCTTATTTCTGACAAAAAAGACTTCAAAATAAAGTCCATAACGAGAGACAAAGATGGTCACTACATAATACTAAAAGGATCAATCCAACAGAAGGAAATAACCCTTATAAACATTTATGCACCCAATATAGGAGCACCTAAATATATAAAAAATTTCATGGGGGACTCTAAGGGGGAAATTGACAGCAACCCTATCATAGTGGGGGACTTTAACATCTCACTGTCAGCACTGGACAGATCATCAAGACAAAAAATCAACAGGGAAACACAGACTTTAAATGACTCACTAGACCTAACGGATTTAATTGATATTTACAGAACATTTCACCCCAAAGAAGCACAATACACATTCTTCTCAAGTGCACATGGAACATTCTCAAAAATAGACCACATGTTAGGGCACAAGGCAAGTTTCTATAAATATAAGAGGATTGAAATCATATCAAACATCTTCTCAGATCACAATGCCATGAAACTAGAAATCAACCACTATAAAAAACTCAAAAATATTCAAACACAGGGAGCTAAACAGCACGTTATTAAACAATGAATGGGTTACCAATGAGATCAAGGAAGAAATCAAACACTTAATGGAAAGCAACGAAAATGAACAGTCAAGAATCCAAAATCTATGGGACATGGCGAAAGCAGTCCTGAGAGGAAAATTCATAGCATTACAGGCCTATCTCAAGAAACAAGAAAAAGATCTAATGAACTATCTAACACAACAACTAAAAGAACTAGAATGAGAACAGCAAGAAAAGCCCCAAGGAAGTAGAAGGAAGCAAATAATAAAAATCAGAGCAGAAATTAATGACATAGAGACTAAAAAAAAAAAACAACAAAAAATCAATGAAACCAAGAGCTGGTTCTTTGAAAAGATAAATAAGTTTGATGCACCTTTAGCCAGACTCACCAAGAAACAGAGAGGACCCCTATAAATAAAATCAGAAATGAAAGAGGCGATATAACAACTGACCCAACAGAAATACAAGGGATTGTAAGAAAATACTATGAGCAACTGTATGCCAACAAATTAGACGACATGGGGGAAATAGACAAATTCCTAGAAGCATACAACCTTCCAAAGCTGAATCAAGAAGAGGCAGAAAACTTGAATAGGCCAATAACAACTAATGAAATTGAAGGAGTAATCAAAAAACTCCCAGCAAACAAAATTCCTGGACCAGATGGACTTACAGGCGAGTTTTACCAAACACTCAAAGAAGAATTAACACCTAGTCTATTTAAACTATTCAAGAGGAGGGAAAACTCCCAAAGTCTTTTTATGAGTCCAGCATCATCCTAATCCCAAAACCAGATAAAGACACTACAAAGAAAGAAAATTACAGGCCAATATCCCTGATGAACATAGATGCTAAAATCCTTCACAAAATACTAGTAAACCAGACTCAGCAATCCCCCCACCAAGTGGGATTTATTCCGGGGATCCAAGGCTGTTACATCATCCACAAATCAATAAATGTGATATATCACATAAACAAAATGAAGGACAAAAATCAGATGATCATATCAATAGATGCAGAAAAAGCATTCAACAAAATCTATTACGCATTTCTGATAAAAACTCTCAGCAAAGTGGGAATAGAGGGATCATACCTCAACATAATAAAGGCCATATATGACAGACCTACAGCCAATATCATACTCAATGGGCAAAAACTAAAACCATTTCCCTTAAAAGCAGGAACAAGACAGGTAAGTCCACTTTCACCACTCTTATTCAGCGTAGTACTAGAAGTCCTACCCACAGCCATCAGACAGGAAGAAAACATAAAAGGTATCCAAATTGGAAAAGAGGAAGTAAAACTGTCATTATTTGCAGATGACATAGAAAACCCTAAAGACCCCATCAAAGTACTACTAGATTTGATAAACGAATTTGGTAAGGTAGCTGGATACAAAATCAACATCCGGAAATCAATGGCATTCTTATACACCAACAATGAACTTTCAGAGAAAGAAACTAAAAAAAAAATACCATTTACCATTGTAAGATACCTAGGAATAAACTTAACCAAGGATGTAAAAGACCTGTACTTGGAAAACTACATGACACTGAAAAAAGAAATAGAGGAAGATTTAAACAAGTGGAAGAATATACCATGCTCATGGATTGGAAGAATTAATATCATTAAAATGTCCATACTACCCAAAGCAATTTATAAATTCAATGCAATTCCTATTAAAATACCAACAGCGTATTCATAGATCTAGAACAAACCTTTCGAAAATTTATATGGAACCAAAAAAGACCCCGAATAGCTGCAGCCATCTTGAGAAAAAAAAAAAAAAAACAGAGTGGGAGGCATCACATTACCGGATTTCAAACGGTATTACGAAGCCATTATAATCAAAACGGCCTGGTATTGGTACAACAACAGGCATATAGATCAATGGAACAGAACAGAGACCCCAGAAATAGACCCACGCCATATGGTCAGTTAATATTTGACAAAGGAGGTAAGAGCATACAATGGAGTAAAGACAGTCTCTTCAGTAAGTGGTGGTGGGAAAATTGGACAAATACATGCAAAAAAAAAAAGAAACTACACCGCCGACTTTCACCATACAGAAAAATAAACTCAAAATGGATAAAAGACTTAAATGTAAGTCATGAAACGATAAAAATCCTAGAAGAAAATATAGGCAGTAAAGTCTCAGACGTCCCATGTAGTGGACTTTTCACTGATACATCTCCTAGGACAAGAGAAACAAAAGAAAAAATAAACATATGGGACTACATCAAAGTAAAAAGCTTCTGCACAGCAAAAGAAAACAGCCTCAAAATTCAAAGGAACCCCACTGTCTGGGAAAACATATTTGCCAAAGATGTATCTGATAAGGGGCTAATTTCCAAAGTGTACAAAGAACTCATACTACTCAGCAAGAGGAAAACAAACAACCCAATTAAGGAATTGGCAAAGGACCTGAATAGACACTTCTCCAAAGAGGACACAGATGGCCAAGAGGCACATGAGAAATGCTCAACCTCCCTAATAATCAGAGAGATGCAAGTTAAAACCACAATGAGTTATCACTTCACACCTGCAAGAATGGCTACCCTCAGCCCAGCCAGGCGTGGCTCAGCGTCAACCTGGGAACCAGGCTATCGGGGTTTGATTCCTGGTCAGGGCACATGCCGGGGTTGCGGGTTCCCTCCCCTGTTTGGGGTGTGCGGGAGACAGCCGATCAATGACTCTCTCATCATTGATGTTTCTGTCTCTCTCTCTCTCCCTCTCCTTTCCTCTCTCTGGAATCAATAAAGATATATTAAAAAAAAAAAAAAAAGAATGGCTACCATCAACAAATCAACAAACGACTCCTTCTGATGATGCAGAGAAGGGGGAATCCTAGTAGACTGCTGGTGGCAATGCAGACTGGTGCAACCACTATGGAAAACAGTATGGCGGTTCCTCAAAAATTAAAAATGGAGCTGCCTTTGGACCCAGTGATTCCACTCCTAGGAATATATCCTAATAATCCTGAAACACTAATCAGAAAGAATATATGCACCCCCATGTTCATAGCAGCACAGTTTACAATAGCTAAGATCTGGAAACAGCCCAAGTGCCCATCAGTAGATGAGTGGATATAAAAGCTGTGGGACATTTACACCATGGAATACTATGCAGCTGTAAAGAAGAAGGACCTCGTACCCTCTGGGACAGTATGGATGGACCTGGAGAAAATAATGCTAAGGGAAATAAGCCAGGCAGAGAAAGACAAACATCACATGATCTCACTTATATGTGGAATCGAAAGAACTTAATCTGATGAACAGAATAGATTGAATGACATGAAAGCATAGATCAGACTGACAAATGTCAGAAGGATGGATGAGGGCTGGTGGGTCGAGGGGGAGAGAGCAACCAAAGAATTTATATGTATATATGCACAACCCAAGGACGCGGACAATGGTGGGGAGAGGGATTGTGAAGGGGGATGGGACGGGGTGGAATGGGTCATTGGGCAGAAAAAAGGACATCTGTAATATTTCAAACAAAACTAAAATTAATGAAAAAATACAAAGAAAAAGAAAAAAAATAGTGAGGAGCTATGTGACAATAATCACAATCCTATTTAGCTACACCTATTAGTAATGTCCTAGGAAATGCTGTCAATTCTTGGTCCTTATCAACCATCTCCCAAATTTCTGGATTGGGCAAAAGTTACAGAGATTTTTCAGTTTCTACTAACACTTTTTCCTGTGCTTTTATTGATTTAGGCTGTCATTGCTGAAATATGTAATTGTTTCTTTATAAATTAATTTGAATTTTATTTAAAAAAAAAAAAAGAATTCCCTGAAAGGTAGAGAGAAAAAAGAAAACTGGTCAGGGGCCAAGGGTTTTGTTTTTGCCACATATGTCCCAGACTTATTGCTGAAGAAGCCAGCAACCCAAAAATGCCAACAGGCTCAGACAACAAAAGCCTGCTCTCTGTTACCAAAGAACCATGAAAGGGGAAGCCTAGAAAAAGGAAAACTCTTAGACACTAACCACTGTACTGCAGCCAAACACCTCAGAAAAAGTTGTGGCCCCACAACCACTCTCCAGGAAGGCCAAATGGGGAGCTTAAATTTGACCCTTGCCAGGCTGTAATGAGGCGGTGCCCGCTCTCCCCTTCTGCTGGAGCAGTGTCAGAGAAAGTCAGCTAAAACAGAAGGTTTAAATAAGATCTCATAATATAATACTCAAAATGCCCATATTCTTATTTTTTAAAAAAATCACTCATTATACCACGAATCAGCAAGATCTTAAACTGAATGAAAAAAGAGAATAGGTGCCAAAACTGAGATGACAGAGATGTTAGAATTATGTGAAAAAGGTTTGAAAGAAGCCATCATAAAATTATTTCAATAAACAACTGAAAGTCAGAGACCAGAAATTGAAAAGTTTCAACAAAGAAATATGAGATAAAGGAGAACCAAATGGAAATTTTAAAACTGAAAAATACAGTTACAAATTTAAAAAAACCCTCAATGGATGGGTTCAATAGCAGAATAGAGAGGAAAGAGAGAAGGGGTTTATACTGAGTAAAAAACACCACTCCCAAAAGGTGTGTATTTTCATTTATATAACAGTCTTGAAAACATAAAATTATAGAAATGGAGAATAGATTAGTGATTAACAGGGGCTAAGAAAGGGAGGGGTAAGGAAAAAGTGGGTGTGGCTATAAATGAACAACATTGGGGTCTTGTGGTGATGAAATTGTTCTGCATCTTGACTGTGTTAGTGTCAGTATCCTGGTTCTGATATGGCAGTATAGTTTTCTAATATACTCCCATTGGGGAAATCGAATGACATGGTACATAGTACATGGAATCTCTCTGTATTGCATGTAAAATAAATTTTGATTAATATTCCTAAAAACTCATGGTATATCGGAAGTATGATTTATATGAAACATAGTTATGCTACCATATGTAAAAACAAATACAAGAGGAGCGTATTGTAATTGCTGAGCACAAATCCACTTCTTTCAATGTGATGTAAGCACCTGTTCTTTTCTTTTTTTGTGTTTTAGTTTATCTTTGTTGTTGAAAGTATTACAAATGTCCCCTTTTCCCCCAACCCCATTGATTTCCTCCACCCTGCACCCCCCAGGCCTTCACCACACTATTGTCTGTGTCCATGGGTTATACATATATGCATATAAGCACTTAGATTAATCACTTCCCACCCACCCACCCACCCCTGCCTTCCCTCTGAGATTCATCAGTCTGTTCCATGCTTCTATGTCTCTGGATCTATTTTGTCCATCAGTTTATTTTGTTCATTAGATTCCACATATGAGTAAGATCATGTGATACTTGTCTTCTCTGACTGGCATATTTCTCTTAGCATAATACTCTCCAGGTCCCACAACACTGTCTCAAAGGGTAAGGGATCCTTCTTTTTTACAGCTGCATCGTATTCCATGGTGTAAATGTCTGAGAAGATGCTTGATATGATTTCAATCTTCTTGAACTTGTAGAGACTTGTTTTGTGTCCTAACATGTGGTCTGTCTTTTAGAATGTCCCATGTGCACTTGAGGATATTGTATATTATGCAGCTTTAGAGTGAAGCATTCTGTAAATGTCAATTAATCCATCTCATCTAGTGTGTCATTTAGAGTCACTGTTTTCTTGTTGATTTTTTGTCTGAAAGATCTATCCAGTAAAGTCAGTGAGGTGTTCAAGTCCCCTACTATGACTGTATTGCTGTTGATCTCTCCCTTAAAGTCTTCCAGAAGTGTGGGTTTTTTTGTTTTTTTTTTTCAGCCTGTTTGAGTCTTTTGTTCTGAGATGGGTCTCTTGCAGACAGCATATATTTGGGTCTTGTTTTCTTATCCATTCAGCTACCCTACACCTTTTTATTGGAGCCTTTAATCCATTTATATTTAAGGTTATTATCGATAGGTACTTATCTATTGCCATTTTATTTCTTTATGCCCGTGTTTCTCTTTTTCTCTATTTCAACTTCTTATTATAGCTGTCCCTTAAACATTTCTTGCAATGCTGGTTTGGTGGTTATGAACTTCTTTAGCCTTTTATTGTCTGGGAAGCTCTTTATTTCACCATCTATTTTGAATGATAGCCTTGCTGGATAGAGTAGTTTTGGTTTCAGATCCTTGCTTTTCATTACCTTGAATACTTCATGCCATTCCCTTCTGACCTGTAGAGTTAATGATGAGAAATCAGCTAACAGCCTTATGGGAGCTCCTTAGTAGGTAACAGATTTTTTTCCTCTTGCTGCCTTTAATATTCTCTCTTTGTCTTGAATTTTTGTCATTTTAATTATGATGTGTCTGTGCATGGGCCTCTTTGGGTTCTTCTTTCTTGGGACTCTCCATCCCTCCTGAACATATATGTCTTTTTCTTTGACCAGGTTAGGGAAGTTTTCTGGCATTATTTCTTCAAACAGGTTCTCTAACCCTTGCTTACTTTCTAACTCTCCTGGTACTCCTATAATGCGAATATTGTTATGTTTTATGTTGTCCCACAGCTCCCTTAAACTGTCCTCCTATTTTTTAATTGTTTTTTTTTCTTTTTATTTCTCTGATTGAGTGATTTTTTTTCTACCCTGTCTTCTAATTTGCTGATCCAATCCTCAGCTTCCTCTAATCTGCTGTTTATTCCTTCCAATTTTTTTTTTTTTTAATTTCTACTATGTCATACTTAATTTCCTTCACAGTTTCCATTTCTTTTCTCATGCTATTGAGTGTCCTTATGATCAGCATTCTGAACTCTATATCTGATAGATTGCTTATCTCCTTTTCATTTAGCTATTATTCTGGAGAATTCGTTTGTTCTAGCATCTGTTCTTTTCAAGGGGCTGGGTTGCATGGAATTCATAGTAGGAGAGAGACACCAGAAAATATAGTACAGATTGGACTGTGGTGAGCATTCAGAGGAGAGGACAAGTAAACAAGGTGTGATGGGAGGAGGGGAGAGGGTAGAGCAGGGCATTCTGGGCATTAATCCTGAGGTCCTTTATTAGCCTCCTTCAGAAGGGGAACAGGTTTAAGTGGGACCTTTTCCAGGTTAAGAGCATGGATGCTAAAACTAGCGAGGCCAGGTTTGAGTTCCCCACTCTGCTGTTGCTGGCTCTATGACCTTGAGTAAGTTACTTCACCTCTGGCTGCCTTGGTTTCCTCATTTGTCATATAGGGATAATAGTAGAATCTTTTTCTCCAGTGGCTGGGAGGGTTGAGATAATACCTAAACCATTTACCACAATGCCTGGCATAGAGTGGACCTTGTTGATATTTGTATTACTGGTACTGTCTGGGTATGAAAATTTTCTGAAATAACTTTCACACTGTTGAGGATTTAGGGGTATCAACTATTACCTTCTGAAGAATTCAGACGCCGAACAGATGTAGACTGTAATAGTTCAAAGTTGGCTTGGAAGGCCTGCCTCAGGTGTGAGGCCACAGTGGGCCCTGAATTAAACGTACTCTCCCAAAGGCAGCCATGGACAACTTTGACCTCTCCTTTGGGGAAGAGCCCACATAGGCAAATTCTTCATGGGCCAGGGATACCAGGCTATACCCTCTGAGCAGGCTGGCACACAGATCCCAGAGAGCCCAGAGAGACAAAGAGGAGCACAGTGGCTCCCTTCCCCAAATCCACCCAGAGCAAGTGGTAATCCTGAGCCTTTGCTTGTCTAGTGGGGAATGCCGCAAAGGAAGACTTGAATGGAACATGAGGGCAGAGGAAGGGAGTTTTATGCCCAAAACAAACATTTATACACATTTAAATTTTGGTATTTTTCTGGGAAATAATTCACTGTTTCCCTCGCAGGTACTCACGCTATACTCCTAGAACACTAATAACACCAGCATTTTTCCCCCCACCCCACCCAATTCTCCAACACCAGTTCAATTCAGTTCCGACACTAACTGGAGTTAGTGCAAAACCCACAGGTTAAGGGCTCAGTCTCATGAAACTGTCCCTCATTTCAGACACCAATAGCAAGTAGTGGTGCCAAGGTTCCCCACAACTTCTGCTAGGCTTGGCTACAAATTAGGGATTCCCATGACCCCCTATTGAATTTGATAGTTTCCTATAACATCTCACAGAACTCAGGGAAACACTGAACATTTACCAGTTTATTAGAGGGTATGATAAAGAACACAGATAAACAACCAGATGAAGAGATACATAGGGCAAGGTCTGGGAAGACCCCAAGTATAAGAACTTCTGCCCCCATGGAGTTGGAGTCCACCATCCTTCCAGCATGTAGATGTGTTCAATCCAGAAGCTCTCTGAACACCCTACTTAACATTTTGGGTACTCTCCTTGCTTTGTTAAATTGATTAAGATCATTATTAACTTTTTTGCACATTCTCAGTTTCTTGGCATGTGTAGGAGTTGAGAGCGGGGATGTGAGAGAGGAGATAGTTGTGGTGGTACAAGTTGGGTAGGCTGAGACCCATCAACTATAAAAGGTTACCTAAATAGTGCAGATGCTAACAACTGATTCCTGAGTACTTATCCACCCAGATACATTTGTGTTACCCAGTTTAACCCTCCCAACAACCTGCGAGGGAGGTGTTCCCCACATCACTGATTTAGAGAAGAGGAGGCTAAATCTCCAAGGGCTTGTGGCACTCGTCAGGGGTCTGGCGGGCAGTAATGCAGGATTTGACTCCAGAGTTCATTCTTATAACCACTATGCCAGTTTGCTTATAGAAGCTTTGGTTGGGAAGATGTTTTCTGAAGTCTGCCCATGAGGCTTAGATAAATAACTCCTATGGTTTTAGAGCTGGTCAAGACCTTGCAGTCATTCTGGAGACTCCTATCCTTTTGTATGTGTAGAGACTGGGACCAAGTGCAGACATTAACAGGCCCTGAATAGGCCAGGGAGAGCTGGACCCAAGCTTCCTAACCTAAAGCCACTGCTCTCTTCTCCAGCTTCAGTCAGAATCCAATTCAAGAAAAAAAAAAAAAGGTATGAATCTGTGTACCTGAAATGGCTTATTTCAGGAGAGATGTAAACTAAACCAGAGAGAAACACTTGGATCTTAACTTACAGACTTTAGGGAGAGCCTCCATTGACCTTCCTGGTCTTATACCAAGAATACCAAGGATTTCATTATAGTAGGTAAATAATTATATGAGTGTAAAAGTGCATATCATCCTACCCATTTCCAGGCTTTTGAATTAGTTTATCCTTCCAATAGGAAAAGCTTATTGACAATAGTATATGTCCTACATATAAGGATGGCCCAGTTACACTACTTGTGAATGCTGCTTTATCATTTTTCAATTGTTATCACTTTATAGGGAAAGTGTCAAAAATAATTGTAGTTACAGAACAAATGTGAAAATAGTGACTTGCTAGAGCAGAGGTTTGGAGGTATAGAGGGGAAGTGAAGGAAGGGGTAGTGGTGTTGATTTTTTCATCAACCCTAAAAGGGAAATTGTATGCTTAAAGACTATAGTCTAAATGTGTTAATTATAGCATCATGATGCTGAGGTGGTTGTAGCAGACCACCTGGTTTTAAATACTTGCTCTGCCACCTTGAACTTGGCCAGATTATTTAACTGCACCTTGGTTTTCTCATCAGAACTGGAGCCAATAATAGTTTTTATCTCACAAGGTTGTTCTGAGAATAAAATGAGTTAATACATACAAAGTGATTAGAAGAGTGTCTGGCACCTAAAAATCATATCATGAGTATTTTTTAAAAATTGTATTGAATTTATTGGTGTGGCATTGGTTAATAAAATTACATAAGTTTAAAGTATACAATTATATACACATCATCTGTATATTGTATTGTGTTTACACCACCCAAAGTCAAGTGTCCTTCCATCACCATTTATCCTCCTATTACCCTCTTCTTGCTCTCCCCACCTCCATGAGTATTTTTTTTATGATGCAGCTGCTTAAGGAAGACAATTAAAGAACTAAAAATCAAAATTTCAGTCATCAGAGATTAGGAAGAGGGAGATATAGTTTGAGAAAGCTTATTTTCTCATCTTTTAAAATGGGATGTAACTAGCTACTGTTTAAAGCAGACAAATCAAGAAGTTGAGGTGTAACCATATTTATGATTATGGAGGTGATCCTCAGAATTAAAAATAGGTCCAGTTAAGCATGGTTATCACTGAGAAATGAAGCTCAGGGAGTGGAGACTTTCTATTTTTATTGTCACATATGCAGATTTATACTGATTTTATTGAGTTGTCATTAACAGACGATAAACTTCACATATTTAAAGAAACAATTTAATAAGTTTTCATAAGTATATACTTGAGAGACTGTTATGACAATTAAGAGGATAAACATATCCATCACCCCCCTCCCCCCCAAAAAGAAGGCAGGTTTAAGCTTCTTAGTCTAAATAGTCTAAGTTTAGGAACTTATGGGCTTAAATAAATCTCTTTGTGCTATAGCATCACGTAATTCAGAAAACTTTTTTAACTTCAGTGTATTTTCATTTAATGATGATACATTGATGAAGTCCTCATGTGCTCTTCTTAACTATCCTGAGGAACCTATACAGCTAATAGGAACCTCTGGTGATTTTTTTTTAAATGTTTTCCATAGAACATCCAGTGGTTAGATGATTGGAAATCACACTTTGGAATGAGGAACAGATGATTCAGGTCTTCCTCAGACAGTTACCACTATTCACTTTTCAAAAGTTCTTTTCATTTTCCGCAATGTCTCCTCTGTCCCGGGCTTCCCTTATGCGTAGGCTGCATGTTTAAGTAGTATTCGTAGGCTACTGGTGCAGGAAGAACATTGCTGAAATTAGTGTCCCTATTCAATAAAGCTTGGCTTCCCCTTGCAGGGACAGCAGCCTGGACCTCCCCTCCCCTCCTTTGCCCTCCCAGACCAGCCAGCTACCTCTTCCAACCTGAAGCTGCCCTTTCCTAGGCAGCGGGACCTGGAAGGCAAGACAGGCATCCTTCTCTTGGTGGGGCGGCCACATCCTGGAGTCAAATTCTAGAGTCCCAAGTGTGAGTTGGAAATATAATTTCTACAGAAACCAGGTTATGATTTGTGGTTATCTAGGTTTCATGATACCATTAACGCTGTAGCTGAGCTATGCTCTGGGTCAAATGTGGGAGCTTTTGTGGGTTTTGGGTTTTTGTTTTGTTTCTGTGGGCTGGTTTGGGAGCAGAACCGCCTTTTTATATCATTGTTTCTATGGGGAAAATGTATTCAGTATTCCAAACAGATGCACAAATGAACTTTTCAAACACTGCTTATTCACAACAGCTTGTAATAGCACTTGACAGAAGGGGTTTGTGTTTAAAATAATGTTTGTCTTAGCCTAAGGACAATATGTTTCTTCAAACCATAGACTTGCCTAAAAATTATAGGACAAATGTGTTAGCATTGATTTAATATTGAATGAAACTTAGAGGGCAAATGTGTTAGGATTGATCTGGTTGGCTTTATGTAGAGGATTATAATGTTTATTAGGGAATGGGCTGGTGAACTTAATGACATTTTGCACAGGTCAATAGTAATGTGTTTGTGATGATGATGTTCTGTATTTTAACTAACAGGTTTTCAGGAGGCCTGATATAAGGGTAAGGATGTTTGGCAGATGGGCCTCCTACTTGTATGTCTCTGCTTTATTGAACACTTAGTCTATTTAGTGTTCTTTACCTTCTCACTGGTTTCTACGACTCACTCAAATCAATTTGCTCTGTTGTGTCATAGCTTTAAGTGTTCACTGGAAACGTTTTATTTGTTAAAATGCTTTTATGTGCAATCACAGCCAATGTGTATGAGGGCAGGATGCTAAAATTGTTACCAGTGTGTAATATGACTTTTGTTGTGTTACATGAATTCTGACCAAATGGATCTCCGTGGCAGGGGCTTATAAGGCTAGGTCAGCAGAGTCCTCTTTTATCCTTGTTTATCATGTAATTCATGATAAAGAATTTAGCAACAACAAAGTGGTCAGTTGTTGTCCACTCTAAGTAAGATTTTAAGTCACCTACATGTCTGCATGCTGAATCCAAAAAGCAGAAGTGCTAATCCTAAAGATAAGTTTAGCAAAATCAGTCCCATTTCTTAAAACACAGATGTAACTGTTACATCTAATGGGTTATAGCTTATATTTCTTCATGATTTTACTTCCCTTCATTTCAGAGTATTCATAAAGCAAGACAGAGATTGGTAATGTGCATGCATTTAAGCCTGAGTATCAGATGCTGAAAATTAACATATTTCCATTAAATGAAAACAGTGTGGATTTTGATAGAATAATTACTGATGTCAGTTTAAAATTTTTAATCTTATTGAAGCCAGTGAAGTAGTATAAAAATAAGCAGGTTAAGTCAAATTCTTATGATTCTAGTTGGTTTATCTTTGTTTAATGTTTTCACCATGTTTTCTTTCACTCTTGAGAATCATTGTCTTTCACTGATTCACATTGTTAAATATTAGTGTTTGGCTTTACACTTGCATGGACTTTGAAATGCTGTGTGGTTTTTGTTGTTTAGTCATTCATTTTTCAGTTCTTAAAATTTTTATCAAAGAAGGATTCCATTTTCTTTGTATTTAAAAATGGAAATTTCAAAACACTGGCTGCATTGAAAAAATTACCCTTCTTTGAAGGGTAGCAATACCAATTGTGTACTAAATTCAATCTGATATAAAGTATAAAAATGTATTAAGTAGCAATTTCACTTTATTGACAAAAATGAAAGATGGGAAATAGTAAATTCTTTTAAATCTTTGTTACTTCTTCACTGATTGCCTTTGAAAGAAGTATAGTCATTGGAACCAAAATTTCATTTAGGTAAAATATATATCTATGCTAAATTTTAATATGTTCAGCCTTAGAGACTTGTTACAACTTTTTAAAGGGGTTATAATCTTGTCACCTTCAGTATTCATATTCTTTATACCATCTGCTGAACTAAATGTCCAATTTTCAAAGTTTCAAAAACTGATTCTATGAAGAAATTCAATGAAGAAAAGTATACCTTAAAGGGGTTGGAAAAATTTAAATTAAAATATGTAACCTCTTAGCTGTTTCTTTGAAGCATATTGATACTGTAATTAGAAATATTTAATATGGTATTGATTCATAATTCACAATATTTAATTAGTAATAAGTACCAGGTTATATGTATACTTATACATATATTTATATCTCCAGCATGTAATATGTGCATGTGCATGTTTGTGGAAATTTTGGTAATACCAGTGGAGTTGATCCCTGGACAATATAATAATTCTTCAGAGAATATGAATACTTACTATGTTTAAAATACAAGTCTATGAACTGCCTTTGTATTTTAGCTTGATTTTGCCCTTTACCTGGTTTCTGTGGTGTGCTTTAGTTTCTATGAGCATATTATGTGTTTATTATTTTGTTCCTTTACTATATGCTATAGTACCTATTTCTTGATTTTAAAAAGACAGTACATTCTCTGAAATCCATGATGTTTGTTTGCTTTTCATTTTTCTACCCCAACACAAATACAGAATAGATACTCCATTTTAGGCTGAGGATGCTATAGATGGCCTACATGTTATTTCCTTACCTCCAAGGGGTGAAATGTGATTTGCAAAGCCATGGAAGGTGTGTCGAGTTTTACATGCTTACTGTCTCCTTAAAAAAAGAAGTTCTGTCTTTTCACCTGTCTGTTTGCACGTGTTCTCTTTCTCCCCTTTGTTTTTTCTTGTCCATGCACCTGGTGCTGTGCAGGAGATTCAGGAAGAACACAATGGCTACTCTTCTGAAGCTGAAGCTAATCAGGTGGCAAGTTCTACGTGTTCATCTGTTTGTAGCTACAGATTGTGTATTTAGGAGCCATTTCATACTAGATTTCTAGATGACAAGCAAATGCTTTTACCACTACAGCAGTGCCCTCCTGTCCAAGTTTGATAGATTCCATTATGACATTATTTGCAAAAATTGGTTTATCCAACATTTTGTCAACGAGACCCTTGTTCATCTGTACTTCTCGGTTTTCCCAAATAGGGTTATTGATGCTCTAATGAGCCTCAGTCATAACAGGGTTATGAAGTGCCTTTACAGAGACTTAGAGGGGACAGATGCATATGCTAAGCATGCTCCTTGAGGGTGTGGACTTTGCCTTCTTCAAATGTGCATGGTCCATGCCCAGTGCGGTACCTAGTACTAGGGAGTGATGGGCCTTCAGCTGGACCTTCAGGGTCACTGGAACAGGATTTGGACGGGATCATCAAAGGAAATTCCTCAACTGGGCAACACTTGAAGCAAAGGCACCAAGAGGAATGGGTGTGTTCATGAATCAAATTTTGTTCACAAGAATTTGTTCTTTGATTATGCTCTAGATGAGTTGGATAAATCAAGCGTCAAATCATGTCTTGTGCAACTTGGTAGTTGCAGTAAAAGCTTAATGTAGCACAAGTCCCATTTCCTAACACCAGCTTTTTAAAGGGAATCTATTATACTCACAAAACAATGAGCCTTTAAAAACTATTCTCCTCTTGAATTCCTATGCTAAAGCTAAATGTGTTTCATGTACAAAATAAACCTTTTATGGGAAAATCTGCAGCAGTGGGATCATTTATTTGTTTTGTTCTGACAGTTGCTTTCTCATCACTTAAAAAGCATATCCCAGATTTAATTATTATTGATGAAAGATTTGTCTCACCGTCTTGCCAACACAGTCACGCTTCATATAAATGCACAGGTATTTCAAGCCAAATTCAACATGACTTTCAGAAGAGAAGGGAAACATTTGATCTTCAACTTCTATCTTGAGAGCCTTGTACATTCTCAAAATGGTCCCAATCACTGCTGTCTCCCAGTCACAACATTTTGCTAGCTAGTCCTGGGTTGAGGATTTTAAAGTGTTTGATGTGGCTCTATATAAGGCTTAAAGTGAGCCACATTTCGCCCCACCCCTTCCAGATACAGTTAATTAGAACAGCTTGCTTTGGTAAATATATTTCAAAATAACCTATCCCCATTTATTTTTAAATACGAGTTAGGGAATTTAAGTCTATATAATATATAAGATAATATTTGGCCATTAAAATAAGCTTTAACAATGTAATAGTTGAAGTAATGCAAAACTTGAATATTGATTAAAATGGCTTTCTCACATTGTAACTATATTATAAAATTAGCCTCTAGTTCAAGCAATAAATTAAAGAAGGTGACTTTCAAATGAAGGCTTCTATTAAGGATTCTTGATTTTTTTTAGTGTTATGTAAAAGATATATTTCCATATCAGGTGTGAGTATAAAAATGAATCCACAAACACTTCCCCACGTCTTCTTTAGCAGTTCTGTAAGTCCCTAAAATTTTTGGCTAAAAAGTCTTAAAAACCAACCTGGACTAAAAATTCAAATGCAATAAAATTGTTTGGAGGTAATCTGTATTATTTTATCTGTGTTCTTGATAAGAAGGAGGATGGACCGTTTCATTTTGTCCCCTCCCTGTAGAATAGACATATGCTGACCAACACTGAGCATTGAATTTGCTGTTTATATATATATATAATGTATCTTTATTGATTTCAGAGAGAGGAAGGGAGAGAGAGAAAAAGAGTTGAAACATCAATGATGAGAGAGTCGTCATTGATCTGCTGCCTCCTGCACGCCCCACACTGGGGATGGAGCCCTCAACCCGGGCATGTGCCCTGACCGGGAGTCGAACTACAATCTCCAGGATCCTAGGTTGATGCTCAACTGCTGAGCCACACCCGGCCGGGCACTGTTTATATTTCTATCTTTTCCCTTTATTTTCAAAAATTTGATGAAACTACTATGTATAGTGTTCTCAAATTGATTCCCTTTAATAAATCATAATGAAATATTCTTATAACTATGAAAAATAGTTATTTTGAATTTTCAATAATTTTTATTAGAATTAAAAAGTTATCAGGTTTTAATGTTTTGTTTCACAAAATTATGCTGAAAACTTAGTATTGTCTGATCTGTTTTCCTCTGAACACTAGTGACCTCCTGATGTTAACAGGTAATATTTTTTGGAGAAGCAGCCCATGATCAAATAGGTATGGGAAATACAGCATATTCTAGTGCCCTCTCGTTGATTTGTTGTACATTAACATGCTAGAGGCTTGTCACACACACAAAAAATGTTTAACTTGTTTTCTTGAATCATGCATTTTCCAGACCTTTCATGAATAAAAGACTTATTCACATCTCTTGGGAATTTAATGCTCTATGAAACACAGCTTTGGGCTTTCTGGAGTTTTAAACATCCTAGTCTTATTTGTGACACACTGTATCAGAGATGCCAAGGAGAAAGTAATCAGTTTTCTTGACAGCATCTCAGGGGATGGCAGTACCTTGGAATAGGCCCTGAGTTCAGGCTTTGGTCCCCAGCTTTGTAGTTTGAGAGCACAATTTTCTCAGCTCCCTTGAGTTCTCTGGCACTATCCAACCAAACTCACAAGAGACTGGTTACTGGACTACGGTGCTAATCTGGAGAACTGTGGGCATGTATCCACATTTATACCCAGGCACCTTATCGTAGCCATCCATCCAAGATATCCTTTTCCTAGTATCATTGTAGCCAGGAAATGTAATACCTCATTAGTAATTTGCTTGGTGAGCATGGAATCAGCACAGAGTGAATTGACTTTTGCGAAGCCTGATTAACACACTCTTCTCCACAGCCTTGATTTAAATACTCTGCCAGATGAGGGTGCGCTTTCTCATGGTCTGGATGGGATACACACTGACAAGCTCCTGAGCTTTGTGTACACACATGGGGTAGCAGGGCTGCAGTACAAAAGTCTAGAGCTTTCCTTAGTAATATCGCTGCCCTGAGACCACCTCCTGAATATTTTAGACTTCAGGGTTTCCCACACTATCTCATAGACTGGACCATTTCTACAGCTAGCTAAGCACCTATATCTAATGTTGATTTTATTTGAATTAGTTTCTTGCTCGGAAGGTAACCTTTTTTTTTTTTTTTTTTTTTTTTACTTTATTTCCAAATTCTGAAGGCACCTCATAATAGCTGTCTGTACTGTGATTAGAGTATCTATCTCTCTGTTATGTCAAGCCATTTCTGTATTAATGCTTTCTAACTGTGAACTTTAAATATGTGTAATAATTTGCTAGACTATGCAGCATGGTGTCCTGTGATGCTGAGCTTTGAAATTGTCTTGTAAGGGAAGGGGGCATACATTTTGCACGCTTCTGTAGCTTTGTAGCAAGAGCACAGAACACCACAATTATTCCCATGTATACAGATGTAAAGTGTTGCTTTTTTTTGCTAGGCTCTAAGGGATGGAAATAAGCTGGCACAGATGGAAGAAGCACCACTTTTTCCAGGAGAATCAATCAAGGCCATTGGTAAGTTTAATGCATACACTTTGCTTCAGCGATCCATAAAATGACATGGCACTTTCCTTGTGAGTACAGGTGATGTAAGTTCTAAAAATCAGTCAGACCAATTTCTCTAGGGGACAAATGGACTAGGTCTGTTCATTCTTATTAATGTCCTTATGACCTTAAGAGATAAAAGACTATAGAGAATCACTTTAAACTCCGAATGAGTATTAGTTGGCATTACCAGCAGAAGAGGAGCCCAACTTTTCCTGATGAACTGAAGGCCGATTAGATACTTGTTATAATGTTAGTTCATTGCTTTGTTGGAATCCTTCACTATAAGGAGAATGTATCAAGAAAGTACAATTTTAGTGCAAGAAAAGGGCATGTGTTGCCACCTTGAATTGCAAGGGCAGTGGCCTAAGGGCTACCACATCCCCCCACTGTGGAGGAGCAGGCATTTCAGCATATAGTCCACTGTGCCATGGGTGGCTGGGAGGAGAGCTGGGTGCGACCTTTTCACCTCACAATCGCTGGGTTTGGATAGGACGGTCTGCTCTGCTAGGCTGAATATTGCCTTCTTCCCTCATGGCTCCCTCCCAAAGATGTGTTCTTGTGTCAAGAACTTGAGAGTAGCTGGACTCTCCTACCAGGGCTGCAAATAGTTACCCCCACTAAATATCCTCTTCTGTGGCTCTGGACCCTGTTTATGCCACCCTTGGTTTTGGCATTCTTTCTCTCTTTGGCTTCTGGTACTTCAGTCACTCCTGGTGGTCCTCTTGCCTCTCTGGCTGTTCTTTCCCTGAGAGTTCTTCTAGCCCTGCCTCCATGCTGCTTTGGGCATGATCTGTTTAAAATGCAGAGCTAATTATGTCAGGCCTCTGCTTCCTCTCCTGACAGACTGCACAGATTTAAAGTGAACGTGAAGAGTTTTGACACATTATACACCTGAGAAACCATCATAACATTGAAGATAATGAACATATCCTTCACCTCACAGAAGTTTCCTTAAGCCCCTTTATAAACCTTCCCTCCCAAGCCTTCTCCCCATTCCCAAGCACTATAGACTAGATTATATTTTCTAGAAATGTAATTATTGAATATATTCCCTTTCTTGTCTAGCTTCTTCCACTCAGCATTATTATGTTGATATTCATTCATATTGTGACATGGGTCAACAGTCATTCCTTTTTATTGCTGACTAGCGTTCCATTGTACGGATGCACCACAGTTTGCTTATCTCTTCTTCCATTGACGGACATTTGGGTTGTTTCTACTGTTTGACTATTACAAATAAAACTGCTATGAACATTCACAAACAAGTCTTCTCTGGCCTCATGTGCTGTCATCCTCATGCACTCTTTAATCCAGCCACATTAGCCTCCAACAACTGGCTGCTCTTTCTTTCCTCCTTCCCCACCCTCCTTCCTCTTGCTTCCTTGGTGAGTTAAGTCAATCCTTTTCTGAGCTCTTATCACATCGTGTCCACATGGTTATGATAGAATTTATCAGGCTATAGTATAATGGTCATTTTCTGTATAGTGTCACTCCCAGGTCATGTGCTGCTTGTGGGGAGGAACTGTGTCTAGTTATAACTAGAACCCCAACAATAGAAGCTGCTCAGTACATAATGAAAACTTTAATGGAAGTATTTGGCTGGATGACAACTTTAGCACCTTTAATAGATCCACTTGGACTCATCTGTAACTGTGTGTGTTCCTGTCATGCCAATGGAATCACGCATTGGGAAGGTGGTGAAGGTATCTTTGTGATAGGCATGAGGTTCTTAACGCTCATAGGAATCAGTTATGCTGTTGATATCATATTAAATATTCTCTTATTGATATTCACAGTAAGAAAAAAATCAATATGGAAGCTGATAAGGAATTTGAAGCAAAGAAGTGTTTTTCCACTTCATTGATGTGGTTCTAGTTTTTGTCATCTGTAAAGCAGTTGCTTTTAGGAGGTGCATTAGGAGACAGTTTTTAGCTTTAGTTAATATTCATTAGCAGTAATTTGTTAATGGATAGCCCAGTGTCTTCAGTGTTTAATTCATATGTTTTTGATATGATTAATTTATTATTTAGAGGAAAAGTTAACCACCTGGAAAAAATAACAAAATATAGTTTATTATGAAGCCCTTTACTTAAAACCTCATTAAGTACCAAAATAGAATTTTGTTTGGAAAAAAAAGGAACTTTATTAGAAAATATCCATCTATGTTTTTATTTACAGTAATAACAAATCTAAAATTTCTAGAAAACTGGAATCAAATATATATATATATTTGGAAACTCATGTTAAGATTTATTGAAGCACAAGTCTATAGCAGTAGTTGCTACTTTGAGTTTTTTCTTTCAGTGAAAGATGTCATGTATATCTGCCCATTTATGGGAGCTGTGAATGGAACGCTGACAGTGACAGACTTTAAGATGTACTTCAAAAATGTAGAGAGGGTGAGTTTTTAAAAGTGTGTTTTACTTTAAAAAACACTTCAAATAAACTGATGAACAAAATAGATTCAGAGACACAGAAGCATGGAACAGACTGAAGAATCTCAGAGGGAAGGCCAGGAGGGGGTGAATGGAAAGAGATTAACCAAATAACTTATATGCATATATGCATAACCCATGAACATAGACAATAGTATAGGGAAAGCCTGGGTGGGTGAGGTGCAGGCAGGGTGGAGGGGGGCAATGGGAGGAAAAAGGGACTATCTGTAATACTTTCAACAATAAAGATAAATTTAAAAAAAAACACTTCAGAAGCAAGTAAACAATAAAGAAGAAAGAAATACCCTGAAATCTCATCACCTTGAGAGAACCAGAAGGTGAGTTTTAAGTTGTGCACATTTACAACCAGGTAGTATCTTGAGAAAAAGCTGTTAAAGTAGCACTTATACTTGGAAGGGAAGTTTAATTGCCTTCTTAACATCTACTTCAGAAAGCATGTTATCAGACTTTAGTTTCTTCGCTGCAACAAAGAGGAAATGTAAAGTAAACAAATGAGTGTTAAGCCAGGGAAGACTTAAAATATGAAAAATCTGTTGACTGACACTAATAGACATCTATCTTAATTTGTAAATTCAGGACCCACATTTCATTCTGGATGTTCCCTTGGGAGTGATCAGCAGAGTTGAGAAGATTGGAGCGCAGAGCCATGGGGACAATTCTTGTGGTATAGAGATAGTGTGCAAGGTATGGTTCCAGCACTAGTAAGACTGCAAGAGGCAGTCAACTGGGAACTTTTTCTGACACAGTTTTCCTGGTCTTTGGACAGTCAGAGTACTTTGTACTGTTAGTAACTCAAATGTTTTAGGACAGAAACCTCTTCGAAACTTGTATCAACCAATTCATACCATTATGTAAGCCGTTGAAGTAAACCTCTTCTTTTCTGTTAAGTATTCTAATTAGCATGGGTCTGTATAACCTACATGCTGATATTATTTGTTACATTTCAGAGAAATCAATTGGAAAGCAGACATCCATATTTTTTCAGCTTGTTGTTTTAAAACTAATCTTCAGAACAATGATGGTCAAAGACTTCCTAAAGGGACAACAATACAATGACAGCTGAGTAATGTGGGGTTTAGGGCACCAACAGCTTCCACTGTTGAAAATCCATGTATAACTTTTGACTTCCCCAAAACTTAACTACTAATATCCTTCTTTTGACCAGAAGCCTTACCGGTAACTGTTGATTGACACATATTTTGTGTGTTATATCTATATACTGTATTCTTCTAATAAAGTAAGCTTAGAGAAAATGTTATTTAGAAAATTATAAGGAAGAAAAAATACATTTACATTATTTATTTAAAAAAATCTGTGTATAAATGGACCCACACAGTTCAAATCCATGATGTACAAGGGTCAAACTGTATTCATAAATCCTATGATTAAAAACACAGTTAAGCCCTGGCCTGTTTGGCTCAATGGTTGTAGCATCGGCCCACTGACCAAAGGGTCTCCGGTTTGATTCCCTGACCAGGGCACATACCTCGGTTATAGGCTCAATTCCTGGCCCCAGGTGGGGTGCATGAGGAAGGCAACCAATTGAGGTGTCTTTCTCTTTCTCTCTTCCTTTCACTCTCTCTGAAAAGCAATGGAAAAAATAGCCTCAGGTGAGGATTTAAAAAGAAAAAACACAATTAAGTTTCTTGGCTATGTTGGAATTTTCACCTGAGCTGTGCTTATTTTTGGTTTTATACCCTTCCTCCAACGGGTTAATTAGGAATGTATATGATAACTTGAGTGATAACTAGTCACTTAAGAAATACCTTAACTGATGTCTTTATTGGAAATGCAGTTTATCAACAACCCTACCTGAAGAACGAGGGAAGAGATCCTGCCTGCAGAATCATCAAGGTCCCTTCCAAACTTAGGGTTTGGATTCCTGCCCATCCATTTCCTTGGGTCAAAACCACTGAGGACAGTTCCCTCTGGTCGGCCCTAGACTGCAGTTGAAACCCCTTTTTTAAAGAAGCCTTTACTCTTCCAAGTCACAAATCTTTAGGCTCTCTGGCTTGCTTTGGGCACTGCATGGCCGTGCTGCCTTTGATAAAGTGCAGATGTCCTTCTTGGACCATGGTTCCACCTGCGGATCCATGCGAAGCAGCCACAGAAGTTCAAGCAGAGGAATGGCTTGATCAGTTCTGCAATTTTGAAACGTCATCTCTCCAGAGTGCTTCAGTAGCTTCCCATTATCCTTAAGCTAGAGAGAAAACTCATCAAGACCCCGTGGGTCTGAATCTGACTTACTTTCCCCTGCAGCTTCATCTCCAGCCATCTTTCCCTCCTTGCCATCCCAGTTCCTTTGTTCTCACACTCACACCCCCACCCCCCACACACACACCTACCTACCTTCTGGAGTCTTTGTACAGCTCTTTTCTTTGCTTTAGAATGCTTTTCCCTCCGAGCAATCCTAAATAGCAAGTCAGCTCAGTCAGCTACCAAGGTGTATGTGTGTAGCCAGTGTAGCTTTGAGGGAGGGCACACCAGGAAGTTATGTCACTTAGGTAGGTGTCCTGTGGCTGTTTTACTAAAATGTTTTCATAGCTGGGATGAGCAGGTGCTAATAGCTCCTTTAAAATGTTTTAAAGGAGCCTAGAATTACTAGGGTGGTGTTCCCTACCTTCTCAGCTCATGCCTGTGAGCCTTGTAAGGTGTGGGGTTTGTTTTTTAAACAGGTGATATATAATTTAAAAGGTAAAATAAGTGTGTAGGAAAAAGTAAGTCTTTCTCCACCCAACACTCAGCCACCATGTTGCAGTCTCTCCAGGCACCCACTTTTACCAGTTTCCACAGATACCCTGTGCACATAAGATGTTTGTATAGTCTTTGAAAATATTTTGCCCTTTCCTTTTCCCCTTTACAGTATATCTTGGAACTCCTTGACATTGATACATATCGAGCTGCATCTTGTTTTTAACAGCTCTCTAGTATCCCATTAGCTGTATTGTAGTTCACTATATTATAATCAGCCTCTATTGACAGACATTTAGGTTATTTCCATCTTTTTGCTGTTGTTATACATAATATCACAACAGTAACTTCCTCACTTCTAAATTACTCAACCTTTAATTTGTTTGTGGTCATACTTATTTTTGAATTTCAAATAATGTTAGAGTGAGATTTTTATTTAACTAACAACAGTGGTTTAAGAAGGTTGGGAGACACTGCTCAAACCCATCCTGGGAAGAAACTGAACCATCAGAGCCACCTTGCCGAAACTGCTCCTGCCCACCTGCACTTGAGTTTTGGGTCAACAGCTTGCATGGTGGGGCATTTTAAGAAACTTATCTTAAAAAACAACATTATAATTTTTGTAAGGAAGTCACTGAGAGCAATAGTCTCTCTGTGACAGAGTCCTTGCTATGACTACTGGGAAGAAACTTCTGTCACATTTTTATTTTATAGAGGGTGCAACATCTGTAATTGATTCTTTCAATAGTTTAAAGCTCACAATTGATTGTGTAGCACATCTTTAGGAAGTAAATGCACAGGTCTTGATGGCATGT
The DNA here is from genome assembly GCF_054644295.1 of Miniopterus natalensis. NCBI lineage: Eukaryota > Metazoa > Chordata > Mammalia > Chiroptera > Miniopteridae > Miniopterus > Miniopterus natalensis. The sequence continues at coordinate 65,282,764 of NC_142103.1, forward strand.
CTTTTATGTACTAACCTTGGTCTTGGTTCTACCTGATGAGTTTTTCCCCTCCAACACATCCCCTTTGCTCCAATTTCCTCACTTATTTTTTTTTAAAAAATCTTGTTGGAGATGTTTTTGTTAATTGCCTTTTGTTAGTTGGAGCAAGATAGAGTATAACATGAGAAATGAATAAAAATATTATATTGATTCTTACAGCATTGTGTCTGCCTCATAGGTACTCAATACACATTGAATAAATGAGTTTTGCTAATTGTTTAACAGGATATGAGAAACTTGCGACTTGCTTATAAACAAGAACAGAGTAAACTGGGACTATTTGAAAACCTCAACAAACATGCATTTCCTCTTTCCAATGGGCAGGTAAGTACACCAAAATAAACCTTTTTGCATGCCTTTGTGGGGGTCCAAAAATTTCATGTTTAATTATTCTCTTTTCCAGATGTTACCTTTATCTCTTTTCTTTGTTGGTAATTAATATTAGAATATTTAATTTTTGATGGTTCTGTGTAATGATTAAGAAAGCTGCATGTTTGTTGCTTCAAAATTTACAAATTAAAATAGGAATCAATACATTCAGCTCATCTTAACACATTCAGCTCATAACTGAATGAAAAGCTTTAATGTTGGGTATATGACATAGCAAAGAAATGCTGACTTATGTATTTTGGGTTTTTGTATCTAGACACTCTTTGCATTCAACTATAAAGAAAAATTTCCAATTAATGGGTGGAAAGTTTATGATCCAGTAGCTGAATATAAGAGACAGGTAAAGTATGTTGCTTATCAAACTAAAAATAATAGGTTGTGCATCTTTTTTCTTTTTTAAAAGGTTAAAAATGTTGTGGAGAAGAAACCTTTTGAAACAAGTTGTACATAGATATAATTTATCTAACTTGTAGATTCTTCATCTCTGGGATGCCCTATTCTCCCTATGGCAAACCTTTGACTATCCCACATTGTTTTTCCAGAGACAAGTGGAGTACAAGGACTGGGGTTTAAAAAGCAAATTGATCAGATGGTTTTTATTAGATATTCTGGTAATGAGTTGATGAGTAAGGATAAAAACCAATGGCTTAAATTATATTTTAAATATATGGCATGACTACATCAGTCTGTTATGGTGTTTCTCTACCAGAAGCTGTTTACTGCATTGTCAGTTTCAAGATCTTCCAAGATTATTTCATCACATTTAATCTTTGTTTCTACCTTATATTTGGTATGGTGATATATATTACTTATTTTAAACATTTGTAAGAAATTTCTGTGTCTCTAAAAGACTTTCATGAGTATTTTCAAAAACATCATTATGCTATGCTCTTTCTTTATAGAAACACTACAAGAACTGTATAGGGCTAGGATTATAGTATATAATTTTCATTTTTTAGTATATTTGAAATTCTTATGCTTCATTAGGTTTTTAAATAGGTAGGAAATGGGTCATATTAGATAAATATATATTTAAACTTTTAACTAGCACTGAACAAATTATAAACAGATTTTAGTACAAAATAAGAAATGGATGTGGTTCATGCTTAGTACTTTTTGAAAGTGTAAAAGTATGCTTTCTCCCTCTTCTTTCTTCTCTAACACCCTTCAGGGCTTGCCAAATGAAAGTTGGAAAATATCCAAGGTAAACAGCAATTATGAGCTCTGTGACACTTACCCTGCCATCATTGTCATGCCAACTAATGTAAAAGATGATGACCTAGCAAAAGTGGCAGCCTTTCGAGCAAAAGGCAGAGTCCCTGTAAGTAATAAATGTTGTCATTTAGGTGTAAACATATACTGTATTAGCTCTAATATGGAAAGAATATAGAAAAAAAATCTAGTGAACAAAATGGAAAATAGAAAAATAAGCCTAAAAACCTGAACATATCTTTGATTCTCAAGAACCACCTAAATATATAAACATTCCATTTGCTGACTGCCTTATATGACTTCACATTTCTAAGTACAAGGGTAATTTCAATTTACCTCTCAAAATGTAGTAGAGTATAACAAAGGATAGCAAGAAAGAGTTAGCATGTTACTGCTTTAATGGTTTGTGTCTCTGGTTTCACCAACTCATCCTAGAGGAAAGACTCTCTTAGATGCTGAGTGCAAGGCTGCAGCTGCATGGGAGGGACACGATTATGAAAGAAACATAGGAGCCAGCAGGGGATGGATTTTTTTAAACAGCTTAATTGAGGTTTAATTGATATGCAAAAACATAACACATATTTGATGTATACAATGTGATAAGTTTGGACATATGCATATCCCCATGATACTGTCACCACAACCCAGGAGGGAGTGAATGTATTTTTTGTTGTTGTTTTGTGTTTTGTGGTTTTTTTTTTTTATATATCTTTATTGATTTCAGATAGAGGAAAGGAGAGGGAGATAGAAACATCAATGATGAGAGAGTCATTGATGGGCTGCCTCCTGCGTGCCCCCGACTGGAGATTGAGCCCACAACCTGGGCATGTGCCCTGACCGGGAATCGAACCCCGATGGCCTGGATCTTAGGTCAACACTCAACCTCTGAGCCACGCCCGGCCCGGCTTGTGTTGTTTTTTTAAAAATATGTTTTTATTGATTTCAGAGAGAGGAAGGGAGAGGGAGGGACAGAAACATCCATGAGAAACATCGATCAGCTGCCTCCTGCCTGCCCCCTACTGGGGATCAAGCCTGCAACCCAGGCATGTGCCCTGACAAGGAATTGAACCAGCGACTTCCTGGTGCATGGGACGATGCTCAACCAACTGAGCCACACCGGCCAGGCAGGAGTCAATGTTTTATGAGCCTGGAGTTTGCAGTCTGGTACAATCCTGATTCTCTTGACCACTGGAAGAAAACAGGAGGTTTGGGGATATAGCTTTAGATTTTATGAGAGACTATATATTCACTTTGTCCTTACCTGGCCACATATATCATTGTTGAGATACAAAGATATTTTTAAATTAGGAGGCAAAATAAAACTAGTCAGTCAAATAGGAATGGGGCTCAGTATTAGTAATCTTTTGACTTAGTTTCTGATTTTCTTAGAATCATAGAAGTTTAGATGTGGAAGGGGATTTTTAGAGCTCGTCTCGTTAGACTTCTTTCAACCTGACCCAAACATTGCATCTCAGAGCCACTATCATGCTGTGATTGGCCTGACCCCTCATCTTTAGGGAAAATATGCAGAAGAAGCTGTGCTTGAGAAGAGAACTTGTTTTTACTACCTGGTAATTAGAGCACATACTGTTTTAGGAACTATACTCATATTTGTTACTTACAAACACTAGGTATTGTCATGGATTCATCCAGAAAGTCAGGCAACAATCACTCGGTGCAGCCAACCACTTGTGGGTCCCAGTGATAAACGCTGCAAAGAAGATGAAAAATATTTGCAGACAATAATGGATGCTAATGCACAGTCTCACAAACTTATCATCTTTGATGCCAGACAAAACAGTGTCGCCGACACCAACAAGGTACATTCTTGATGACATTGCAGAACTAGTAGGTCTTGTCTTATGTACTGTCTGCAAATCGTTATGCAATTCAAATAGCCATTGACTTCCTCCCCACCTGAAGGTAGAAGCTTTCCAAGTAGCCCTTAGGTATCCCTCCCTGGGATATAGTCTGTAGATGTCTCATGTTGGTATCTTGTCTCTCTCATTGTTCCTTCACAATCCTGCCTGCTGAATTAATTAAGCAAAGACCCAGAAAGAGAATTAGCACCTAAAGAATCAAGTAAGTATTTTAATGAAATGATTGTGAGGCCCTTGGAAGTCCCTTTAACCTGTGAAATATGGTGATTGCTTGATTAATTCATATCAGGTCTGAAGCTCGGTTAGAATGTAATCAACTATGTGGAGCTAGGCAAATATACAAAGTTTCCATAAATCACATAGAGCAGTAGTATCTGCAGACCACTCCATTTGATTCCCACTAGCTGAAGGGGACAGGATTCTTCATACCTAACAATAGCTATGACATCAAGCCTCCAGTACCCACTATCCAAATAGAAATGGCTCTAAACTGAGTCATTTCTATTTCCCATGAATGACTTTCTGGCAATGTGTTCTACAGGTGGGTATTTGCAATCAGGGGGCTTGCCCCTTTCCACAGGTAATTTCAGGTATCAGGAAGGGGGTTACAGTCCTTACTATCTCATGTCATTTGGGTAACAAACATGTAATGAACACCTACTAGGAGGAAATACCACAACAGACCAGGCTTGGTGCTATATACAGGTATCAGCTCAGTGTGCTGGGGAAGCCAGGAGAGGTACTGGCCAGGCCTGCTTGTGAAGCTGAGCAAGCCTTCATGAAGGAGGCAACATTTGAGCTGGCTTTGGATGGTTAGCAGGAAGAGACAACAAGCAGGGCATTCTAGAGAACACATATACTTATTCAACAGTGTGCCAGAGGACATCATTCACGAGAGTGGCAAGAAGGAAGATGTCTGAGAGCATGGTCAGAACCCCTCATGTTCTCCTCAGCAGTGCTTGGGGGAGGTCTTTGTTTCTCTGGGCAACATGAACCTCTTCTTTCCTCAGTGATTATTTTGTTGACCACAATCTCCAAAAAAACCACCCTCCTACCTCCCTTGTCTCACTCTCAAGAGAATCCATTACCTTCTACTTCAAGGAGCAAATGAGCCATAAGACATTTCATTTTCCCTCAGTACTTGAGTGCCTGCTATGGACCAGGCATTTTCTAGGCATCGGCAGAGACACATACTGAACAAGCAGTTGCATCACCTGTCAAGTGGTTATCCTCTGAGGTATGGAGGAACATGAAACATGCTCTGAGAGAGCATAGAAAGAACCTGGTTATTTGCTATATGATCCTGGGTAGTTACTTCATCTCTCTGCACCATGAATGCCTCATCTCTAAAATGGCAAAGACAGTAAATCTACTTCCTGGAGTGGATGTGAGACTATGTAAAGGGCCTAGGATAATACCTGTCTCTGTGAGAAAGCATTTAGTTCAAGTTAGCTGTCATTATTACTGACCTCAGAGTGTACCACTTCATTCTCTTGACTTTCATGACATCTTACCCCCTTGATTTCTTTTTCTCTGACCTGACTGGCTAGGTCTCCTTCTCTGGTTCTCTTCCTCTTCCCAACCTACAAGTGGCAGTGCTCCTTGGACTCAGTCTGAGGTCCTCTTTTTCTACTTTGTGTAATCTCTCTGAGTCATCTCCTCCAATGCCATGAAATTAATCATTCTCTGTATGCTGAGTTTGACAGCCAGGTTTCTATCCCACCCTGATCCCTCCTGAGGTCTAGACAGAATTTCCATCCATTGTCTGGTTGACATCTCCACTTGGCTGTCTCCCAGGTAACAACCGCAGCAGAGTTAGGGCGTAAGAACCGTTGGCTTGGCAATCAGTTACACTTGGGTTTTCCTCTAGGTTCTTCCACTTGGTGCTATGTAGAACCCTGAGCCTCTTCGTAAGCCTCAGGTTCCTCTGAAATGACAGATAACAGTGTCTCCTGTAGAGGGCTGTGTAAGGATTAAAATTAAGTGAGAAGAATGCACGTAATGGACTCAACAGTATGCTGGGTACATCCTTAGAACTCAGTACATGATGTTGATAAGCTCACCACCCCAGGTATCTGGCCTGGGGGGTGAAGGGTGGTGTCGGCTACTGAGATGGGGAAGACAGGGAGAGGAACAGGGTGGGGAAGGTTATGAGCAGTGTGAGTTTCCTGAGGCAGCTGTACAAATTACCACACACTTGGCACCTTAACACAAATTTATTCTCATGGTTTTGGAGGCCAGAAGTCTGAAATCTGGCAGGGTTGTCCTCTCTTAAAGGGTTTCAGGGGAGAATTGTTCCTTGCCTCTTGCAGATTCTGCTGCCTGCCCTGTGCATGTAGTCACAGCACACCAATCTCTGCCTCTGTCTTTACATGGCCTTCTCCCCTTTGTATCTATGTGTCCTCTCCTCCTCTCTTCTAAGAATACTTGTGATGCCATTTAAGGCCCACCCAAGATAATACAGAATTTCTGTTTATCACGAGATCTTTAACTTAATCACATTTGCAAATACCCCTGTTCCAAAAAAGGTCATGCTCACAGTTGCCAGGGATTTGATGTGAATATCTTAGTTAGTTCCCCTTGCTCCCCACATTTGGTGGATCACTAACCCTTGTCAGTATTTCTTTGTCTCTGCATACTTCCTGTCACTACTGTAATACTGTCCCAAGGAAATAAAAACACACGAGGAAAGCTCTAATCACAGAGGTGATCTTCTAAACGTTCCACAGAGCAAGGGCAGTTTATTGTGTTTTATCCAGCGTGGAAGAGACAGAAGCAGGACACCAAATTGCATGTCTAGAATGACTTTACTATAGCAGTGTACGTGTCTGGGAATCAGACATGTATGTTTATTTGCCCAAGTCCCCATTAGCTCTTCTATAATAATATCATATTATTTTCAAGTAACGATAGTTTCACTTCCTTTCCAACCTGGATGCGTTTTATTTCTTCTTGCTTAATTCCCTGGGCAAGAACTTTTCCCCTAAGGCAAGAGAAACAAGGAGAAAATAAACAAATAGGACTACATCAAACTAAAAAGCTTCTGCACAGCAAAGGAAACCAGCATCAAAATGAAAAGGGAGCCCACTGTATGGGAGAACATATTAGCCAATGACACATCTGATAGGGGTTAATTTCTAAAATATATAAAGTACTCATACAACTCAACAGAAGGAAGACAAACAATCCAATTAAAAAATGAGCAGAAGACCTGAATAGACACTTTTCCAAAGAGGACATACAAGGGGCCAAGAGACATATGAAAAAATGCTCAAAATCACTAATCATCAGAGAGATGCAGATTAAAACAAGGAGGTACCAGAATCAACAAGATGGCGGCGTAGGTAACAGCTGCACCCACCGCCTACCACAACCACATCAAAATTACAACTAAAATACAGAACCACCATCACTCAGAGCCACCTGAAATCTGGCTGAACAGAAGCCCTACAACCAGGGAGCTGAAGAAACACCGAGAGCGGTAGGAGGGGCGCAGACGCGGGCGGATCGGGCCTGAATCGAGGAGACACGGCACCGGGCCCACACCCGGTGCCGCGGTTTAAACCCGGAAGGGAATCTCGGCGACAGAGGTTTCGCGGAGGAGGGAGGGGTCCCAGCCCCACAGCAGGCCCTCAGCCCAGGGCTCCAGGCCAGGAAGAGATGTCCCCACAACTTCGGGCTGTGAAACCAGCGGGGACTGTCCCTGAGGGTCTCAGAGGCTGGGGGAGCCCCAGCAACTCCTCTTAAAGGCCCATGCACGGACTCACCCAGACGCGCTCCTTCTGAGCCCAGTACCGGGCAGCAGCTTGAAGGGAACCTGGAACACTCGGGGAGGAACTAACCTGCCTGAAATCCGGGCGAGAGGTGGAGGGGCAGCTTCCTCCCAGGCAGAAGAGCAGGCAGAGGCCATTGCTCCTTTGGCGAGTCCTCCCCGCACACAGCCAGCAGGCAGGCACCATATTTGAATTGCCAGCACCTGACTCACACCTTTGGCCCTGCCCCGTGATTCCCGGAGGCCTCACCCCACCCCACCTGCAGCTCATCCAGGCCATTTCCAGGGGCTTTTCTGTGCAAGTGGCCTCTCCAGCCTCATGCTTAGGACTTTGCTAAAATCTCTCAAACAAGCAACAGCATGCCCCATACAACTTGATAAGTGGCCCCAGGCCTGGCACTAGCGGCAGCCTGCATTGGCCTCTCCTGGACAACGCAAAGCCCAGCACAAGTAACAGCCAACTACAGTTTGCTGTGTAGCTCATGCTGGGTGGCCCTGAGCAAGGCACTGGCACAGGCTGACTTTGCACCTCCCGGGAGGCCCCAGAGACAGTGCACCTGGTGCTCAGACTCGACCATGCTGGATTACAGCCCTACCACATCCACAAGTGACACTCAACGGGCACACTTGGTGAAGACCAAAGCTCCACTGAAGTAAATCCTGATCCATAAGGGTGTCTCCAGCACAGCAGCTCTTTGGCTGTAGTTGCAGCTGGTCCTCACAGCTGATTGGCCTGGGGGTCAGTTCCTCCCAGGGACGCCAACAGCAACCAAGACTCAACTACAACAGGTCAGTGCACACAGCCCACACAGGGGAGCACCTAGAAGGCCCAGCTCAGGTGACTGGGGAGGCTGAGCCACTGGACCCTACAGGACACCTGCTACACAAAGCCACTCTACAAATTCCAGCAGCTCTACCTAATACATAAAAACAAACACCGGGAAGCAGCCAAAACGTGGAGGCAAAGAAACATGTCACAAAGGAAAGAAGAAATCTCTAGAAGAGGAACTATAGGAAATAGATCCAAGCAAGCTAACAGATAGAGAGTTCAGAATAATGGTTATAAGGAAGTTTAAGCAGACTGTTAGGGAAATAACTGAGAAAATTGATGACATAATAAAGTACCAATTTGAAATGAAGGCTACAGGAACTGAAATGAAGAATAATTTACATGGAATCAACAGTAGAGTAGAGGACACTGAGAATCAAATCAGCAATTTGGAACATGAGGAAACAAAAAACACCCAACCAGAAGAGCAAAAAGAAAAAAAAAATCCAGAAATATGAAGATGGTATAAGGAGCCTCTGGGACACCTTCAAGAGGCCCAACATTCGTATTATTGGGGTGCCAGAAGAGGCAGAAAGAGACCAAGGAATTGAAAACCTATTTGAAAAAATAATTACAGAAAACTTCCCCTACCTGGGGAAAGAAATCGACTTACAAGTCCAGGAAGCACAGAGGGTCCCAAAGAAGAGGAACCCAAAGAGGCCCACAGCAAGACACATCATAATTAAAATGCCAAAGGTTAAAGACAAAAAGAGAATCTTAAAAGCAGCAAGAGAAAAGCAGTTAGTTACGTACAAGGGGGCACCCATACGACTGTCAGGTGATTTCTCAACAGAAACTTTGCAGGCCAGAAGGGAGTGGCAAGAAATATTCAAAGTGGTGAAAAACATGGAACTACAACCAAGATTGCTCTACGCAGCAAAGCTATCATTTAGAATTGAAGGTCAAATAAAGAGCTTCACAGATAAGAGAAAGCTAAAGGAGTTCATCACCACCAGACCAGCACTACAGGAAAAGTTGAAGGGTCTTCTTTAAGAAGCTAATGAACAAAAGAATCTGATGAACTAAATAGATCCAGAGACATTGACACATGTAACAGACGATCATATTTCAGGGAAAAGAGGGAAGGGGGGTGGAGGGTGGGAAGAGATTAACCAAAGAAGTTATATGCATAACCCATGGACACAGTTAATAACGGGGTGAAGGCCTGGGAAGGGGGTGGGAGGGAAGGGGAGGGGATCAATTGGGGGGAAAAATGGGATACCTGTAATACTCGCAACAATAAAGATAAATTTAAAAAGTAAAAAAAAATAAAAAAATAAAATAAAACGAGGTACCACCTTGCACTTGCCAGAATGGCTACCATCAATAAATCAACAAACCACAAGTGCTGGCGAGAATATGGAGAAAGAGGAACCCTAGTACACTGCTGGTGGGAATGCAGACTGGTGCAACCACTGGAAAACAGTGTGGAGTTTCCTCAAAAAATTCAAAAAGAAATTGCCATTTGACCCAGTGATCCCACTTCTAGGTATATATCCTATGAAGCCTAAAACACCAATCAGAAAGAATATATGCACCCCTATTTCCTAGCAGCATTATTTACAATAGCTAAGATCTGGAAACAGCCCAAGTGCCCATCAGTAGATGAGTGGATAAAAAAGCTGTGGGACATTTACACCATGGAGTACTATGCAGCTGTAAAGAAGAAGGATCTCTTACCCTTTGGGACAGCATGAAGGGACCTAGAGAGTATTATGCTAAGTGAAATAAGCCAGGCAGAGAAAGACAAGTTTCACATGATCTCACTTATATGTGGGATCTAATGAACAAAATAAACTGATGAACAAAATAGATCCAGAGACACTGAAGCATGCAACAGACTGACCAATCTCAGAGGGAAGGGGATGGGTGGGAAGAGGTTAACCAAATTTATATGCATATATGCATAACCCATGGACATAGACAATAGAGTGGTGAAAGCCTGGGGAGGGGATTGGAGTGGGGTGGAGGGGGTCAGTGGAGGATAAAAGGTGATTGATAAGAACGAGGTCCAGCACAACCCCTCCTAGAGCCTCTTCCAACACTCAGAGCTCCCTCAAGGGAGGACTTTGGGCCCATTCCACTGCCTAGCTCATGGCTTCAGACATGGTAGGCACTCGCGAGGTAATACTGTATCAGTGCTTGAGTATCTTTGGGGGATGGTGGGCAGGCACCAAGCTTTGCATGGATTAGCTTTAAGACAATTTATTTTATTTTATTAATTTACTTAGCAGTTAATCCCCACAGTGACCCTTTGAAGTTTTTAAGGGTGAGAAAGCTGAGGTGGCATTTGGGTGGCAGAGCTAGGATTATAGACCCACTCTCCCTGCCACCCATGCCTGTGCCTTTAACCATTACACTGTGCTGTTCCTACCTTAGTCAGCAGTGTCTTCAGCAGGTACTTAGGTTTATATTTTTTATGAAAAGTATAATTATACCATGGAAGCAGGACTCTAAACTGCTTTGTCCATAGTTGGTGTTCAAAAGTGTTTTAATGAAGTTAAAGTATCTCATATAATTCTGTAGAATACTTGGAGTATAAGCTGGCAGCCAAAGGTGCAAAATTCTGTTGTTTTCCTGTTAGTCATGTTTGCCATTTGCAAACTTAATCAGATATTCAGCAGCTGATCCTACATCTGGGTAAATGAGCTTTCAGCCACACACAGCCTCTGGTCTTCCCCAGAATGGCTTTCCTTCTGAAGTCTCAGATGCAACCTGTCCTCTCATACCTTGGCTTCTTGTTCCAGTCCTTGCAGGCCACTCCACAGCTTGTCCTCAATGCACGGGCACCCAGGCCTGTACTTCTCCTGGGTTTCTCTCTCTCAGCTCTGTGCATATCCATGTGATCCTGCCCAGCCTGGCCTCTGTAGGCTGACTGTTCCAATGTCCCCTGGCCAGCACCTTGGCTCATTAGCCCTTCAACACTCGTGCCAGGCCCAGTTCACTTCTCCTGCCTGCCTTTCTCATGCTCAACCTGGGCTGCTGAGTGTCCCAGGAGGATAAGAAGCTCACAATGTGCAGGTTGGAGCTACTCCAGATTTATACTCTCCAGACTGGGACCTTGGCACTGCTGGGAAGTTTCTTCCCCCCTACTTCCCACTCAATTTCCCCAGGAGCTGTTTCAGCCTCTTGTCTAATGTATGACCCTGCTCTATCCCCTTCATCCTCAACAGCTGACCTCCACAGAGAGCAAACCAATCCTTAGATAGGAACTCCCTCTGTCCCTGCCACCATACCTGAATACTAGCTTGTATTGCTGTTGGTGGCAGCCTCTTGCCTCCTGTTATTGTGAAAGGGGGAGCCTCTTCCTTGTGCCCTGACATCAGCCCCCAACCTCTCCACCCACTCAATCATCCCTTTTCCCACTCTGGGATCCTTGGCCTTTCCCCTCCACTGACTCCTTCCCATGAAGTCATTTCCATCGATACAAATAAGCCCTCCCTGGAATCATCATCACTGTCCCCTTCCAGCTAGCACCTCCTGACCTTTACAGACCTCTTGGAGGAGCTGCCTCTGATACTCCTCAGTGCTCATTGCCACTCACTCACCCCTTAAGTTATGTGAAACTGGCTCCCATCCCAATCTCTGCCCAGGCTGTTCTCAGTAAATTTGCCAATTGTATTCTTGTCACAAAATCCAATGTATATTTTTTAGTTCTTTGCCTTGTTCTCATGAGTTTTTGACATAGTTAAGTACTTTCTGCTTTTCAAAATACTTTCCCCTTTTCTTTTTCCCTTCAATCTCTGGCTGTTCTTCTCAGTCTCTTGCTTTATATTTCTTAAATGTTGGCCTTGTTCAGGTTCCTGGCCTTTACTTCTCTCCTCACATTACATGCTGTCCTTGAGCGCCATGTGCCAGACCTCTGTCATCCAATATCATCCACATGTCTGTGACTTCATATTGATATACACAGCTCAGACCTCTCTTCTGAGCTCCATACCTGTGTATCCTGTGGCCTGCAGACCTCTCTACTTGAATTTCTCACAGGCATTTTGTGCTCACTATACTCAAAGTCAAATGCTGTTTCTTCTCCAGTAGTCTATATCCCAGTTAATGATACCACTATCTCTCAGGTTACCCAGTCCAGAATTATAGGCATCACTGTCACCTCCTGTGCTACCCAGTTCCATTGCCCCAATCAACCACCATGTCCTGCCCCTTAAATATATCAAATCAGGTGCATGCCTCTGCCCTGCTACTTCCATCATTATTCCTTCAGCCAGATCACCGCCAGTCTCTGAGCTGGTCTACCTGCACAAGGTCCCACCCTCCTCCAGTCCCTTCTGTCCCTATGTAGCCAGTGATAATTGTACAGTGCAAGTCTGATCCAGGACCTGACCACTCTGGATTCCTCTCACCACTGCTCTAGTGTTCTCTGCTGAACTTCTTGCCTGCCTCTTGGGGAGCCATATATTCGCCCATCTCTGGTCATCTAAACATGATGGCCCCTCTACTTTGTGTGGTTTTGGCCTCCCTCCCTACAGCAAAGTTTTCCTGATTTGTGTTCCCTTCTCAGTGTAGATGTCTCTTCCACCCACCCTGGCAGCCTCATTCTCTCCTACAGCAAAGCACTTGCTCCCTGTTCTGCACATGCCCCTCTCCTCACCCACTTATCCCATTAGATTTTGAGGCCTTGAGGACTATGGTCTACACTTGTTCATAATTTTTACTCCAGTATTTAGCTCAGGGCCGAGCATTAGTACCCGCTGGGTAAATGGTTGCAGACTAAATGATGAGTGTAGTCTTTGGGTTCACAGATGCATTTATTGCTTTTACTGATAAAAAATTCACATAACATCAAATTTGCCATTTCAATCATTCCAAAGTTTTACACTTCAGTGACTTCCAGTATATTCACAATGCTGTGCAACAGTGACCACTATCTAATTCTAGAATGCTCTCATAGCTCCAAATGGGGACCCTGTGCCCATTGGCAGTCACTGCCCATTCTCCGCACTCCCCCTCCCCTAAGCCCCCGACAATCACTTTACTGACAATAATTTACTTTCTATATAGATTTCCTTGTTTTGGACATTGCATATAAGTGGGATCATACAATATGTAGTCTTTCACACCTGGCATCTTTAACTTAGAATATAATATTTTCAAGGTTCATTCATGTTGTAGCATGGAATAGTACTTAATTCCTTTGTATAGCTGAAAAATATTCCATTATATAGTTAGACCACAATTTGTTTATCCCTTCATCCATTGATGGACATCTGGGTTGTTTCCACCTTTTGGCTATTGTGAATAGTGCTGATATGATCATTCATGTACAAGTTTGTGTTTGAATACCTGTTTTCAATTCTGTGGGACTAGAATTGCTGTCATACAGTAATTCCATACTTAACTTTTTGAGGAACCACCAAGATTTTTTTCCAGACTGCGTAATTTTAATTCCCACCAGTAATGTATTAGGGTTTCAATTTCTTTATATTCTCATCACAGACATGTTTTGAATGTTGATCTCTACAAAATATAAGCTGGACCATATTTTGTTATGAGATTACCAAGGAGTGAACTATATCCCCCCTTTTTTGCTACATTTGAATTTTAGTTTACTAAAATTGTTTAAATAAATCTCATTGTTAGGGATTTACAGACTATTTTATTATACAGAAATTTTGTGGTAGTACAACTTTTTGTGTTCAGATAGATGGCACTAACAGAACTTTTTAAACCTAATTTGCTTGAGTAAGATCCATTTCTTAATGGTTTAAAAACTGATGATGGATTGTTATAGGTGAATTGTGTCTCCATTTAAAAAAAAATGTCGAAGTCCTAACCCCTGGTACCTGTGAATGTGACCTTGTTTTGAAATAGGGTCTTTGCAAATGTAATCAAGTTATGAGGTAATATTGGATTAGGGTGGGCCCTGATCCAGTCTGACTGGTGTACTTAAGAGAAGAGCCACAGACACAAGGAAAAAGCCACGTGATGATGAGGCAAAGATTGGAGTAATGTGTCTATAAACTAGGAACATCTGGGACCACTAGAAGCTGGAAGAGGCAAAGAAGGATCCTCCCCAAGAGGGAGTGTGACCCTGCCAATATCTTGATTTTGGACTTGCTGCCTCCAGCACTGTGAGAAAAGACATTTCTATTGTTCTAAGCCACTCAGTTTGTGGTGCTTTGTTCCAGGGGCCAAAGGAAACTCATATGAAAGATGTAGGAAGTTTATAATAGATGAGTTTGTTGCTTCTTTCAGTGGTCTCTATTTGATAATACTAGAGGACAGAAAAGTTAACTCAGATGAAATGATGTCTTTCTTTTGTCTTTCACAGGCAAAGGGTGGAGGATATGAAAGTGAAAGTGCTTACCCAAATGCGGAACTTGTGTTCTTAGAGATCCACAACATTCATGTGATGAGAGAGTCACTACGTAAATTAAAAGAGATAGTGTACCCTTCGATTGATGAGACACGGTGGCTATCCAACGTGGATGGGACGCATTGGCTGGAGTATATAAGGGTAAAGAGGGCCAGTCCCTTACATGCTTTCTGGATAAGATTTCTTTGTGTTGATGCCATAAATCTGTATCCAAGTGGTTTCTCAACATTGCAAATAAGCACAACTTTGCTGTGTATTTGGGCTTCCTTAGTTTCCATGGGAAGCATCCAGACTTTGATCTTCTTTGTGGGGGGCTTTTGTGATATAATAAAAAGGGATAGTGCTTGTCTCACATCAGGTCTTTTAAGTACTTTCTGGCCATTTTGATAAATGACCCTATTTACTGCTATAGTATTTTTTAGTATAAGTTTTTTTCCCCCACAATGCTAATGTTTTCTAGTGATTTTCAATTCATTCCATACCTTTTTTTTGGTCCTTTTTTGGTTGTTCAAAATATTACAGATATCTCTTTTTCTCCCCATTGACCCCTTCCACCCCGCTCCACCCTCTTCCCCAGTCTCTCACCACACCATTGTTTGTGTCCTTGGGTTGTGCATATATGCATATAAATTCTTTGGTTAATCTCTCCCCCACCACCCACCCACTGCCCTCCTTCCCCCTGAGATTCGTCAGTCTGATCTCCGCTTCCATGTCATTGAATCTATTCTGTTCATCAGTTTATTAAGTTCTTTAGATTCCACATATAAGTGAGATCATGTGATGTTTGTCTTTCTCTGCCTGGCTTATTTTGCTTAGCATAATACTCTCCAGGTCCATCCATACTGTCCCAAAGGGTACAAGATCCTTTTTCTTTACTTCATAGTATTCCATGGTGTAAATGTCCCACAGCTTTTTTTATCCATTCATCTACTGATGGGCACTTGGGCTGTTTCCAGGTCTTTGGAGAAGTGTCTATTCAGGCACTTTGCCCATTTTTTAATTGAATTTTTTGTCTTCTTCTTGTTAAGTTGTATGAGTTCTTTGTACACTTTGGAAATTAACCCCTTATCAGATACATCCTTGGCAAATATATTCTCCCAAACCGTGGGTTTCCTTTGTATTTTGAGGCTGATTTCTTTTGCTGTGCAGAAGCTTTTTAATTTGATGTAGTCCCATTTGTTTATTTTTTCCTTTGTTTCTCTTGCCCTAGGAGATGTATCAGTGAAAATTCCACTACATGGGATTTCTGAGACTTTACTGCCTATGTTTTCTTCCAGGAATTTTATGGTTTTGCGACTTATATTTAAGCCTTTTATCCATTTTGAGTTTATTTTTGTGCATGGTGTAAGTTGGTAGTCTAATTTCATTCTTTTGCATGTAGTTGTCCAGTTTTCCCAGCACCATTTATTGAAGAGGTTGTCTTTACTCTATTGTATGCTCTTGCCTCCTTTGTCAAATATTAACTGACCATAGTGGCATGGGTCTATTTCTGGGGTCTCTGTTCTGTTCCATTGATCTATATGTCTGTTGTTGTACCAATACCAGGCTGTTTTGATTACAGTGACTTTGTAGTACAGTTTGATATCCAGTAAATGATGGCTCCCACTCTGTTCTTCTTTCTCAAGATGGCTGCTGGTATTTGGGCTCTTTTTTGGTTCCATATAAATTTTCGGAATATTTTTTCTAGATCTGTGAAATGTGCTGATGGTATTTTAATAGGAATTGCATTGAATCTATAAATTGCTTTGAGTATTGTGGACATTTTAATGATATTAATTCTTCCAATCCATGAACATGGTATATTCTTCCACTTGTTTATATCTTCCTCTATTTCTTTTTTACGTGTCCTGTAGTTTTCCAATTATAGGTCTTTTACATCCTTGGTTAAGTTTATCCCCAGGTATCTTATTTTTTTAGTTGCAATGGTAAATGGTATTTTTTTTTTTTTTTAGTTTCTCTTTCTGAGACTTCATTGTTGCTGTATAAAAATGTCATTGACTTCTGGATGTTAATTTTGTATTCAGCTACTTTGCTGAATTTATTTATCAAATTTAGTAGTACTTTGGTGGAGTCTTTAGGGTTTTCTATGTACAGTATCATGTCTTCTGCAAATAAAGACAGTTTTACTTCCTCCTTTCCAATTTGAATACCTCTTATGTTTTCTTACTGCCTGATGGATGTGGCAAGGACTTCCAGTACTATTTTGAATGGTGAAAGTGGACATCCCTGTTTTGTTCCTGTTTTTAAGGGAAATGGTTTTAGTTTTTGACCATTGAGTATGATGTTGACTGTAGATTTGTAGTATACGGCCTTTATTATGTTGATGTATGCTCCATCTATTCCCACTTTGCTCAGAGTTTTTATCAAAAATGGGTGCTGGATTTTTGTCAAATGCTCATTCCATTCTTGTTTGGTTTATTGACCTGAACTTCCAGTGTTCTCCTCATAATTATTTTTGCTATAATAGAAATTAAATGTTGCTTGGTCTAATGTGCCTTCTTTTCTGAAGATGCTTCTTGCCGGGGCAGTGAGAATTGCTGATAAAATAGAATCTGGGAAAACCTCAGTGGTGGTACATTGCAGCGACGGTTGGGACCGAACAGCCCAGCTTACATCTCTGGCTATGCTGATGTTGGATAGTTATTACCGCACCATTAAAGGATTTGAGACTCTCATAGAAAAGGAATGGATAAGTTTTGGACATAGATTTGCACTGGTAAGTTGAGATAAGTGCATGCTTTGACTGCTTTGCTCTATCATATGCATGCATGTGTATATCACTGAACATGTATACACACACATGCACATGTGCACAGGCTTTCTGCTCTTATCAGGACCCTCAGCACTGTATATTTCTGGTAAGGCATTCTTTTTTTTTTTTCAAATGTAGGTATGACTTTTTAAAATAAAAGTTGAGGTAAAATTCATATAACATAGAATTAACCATTTAAAGTATAGAGTTCAGGCCCTGGCCATTGCAGGTCAGTGGTTAGAGTGTCGGCCTGTACACCGAAAGGTCACGGGTTTGATTCCTGGTCAAAGACACATACCTGGATTGCATGTCCGATCCCCCAGCCCTGGTTGGGGTGACCGGCGTGCTTGCAGGAGGCAACCAGTAGATGTGCCTCTCTCACATCAGTGTCTCCCCTCTCCTCCTCTCCCCTTCTCTCCCTCTCTCCCTCATCCTTCTACTCTCTCTAAAAATCAATTGAAAAAATATCCTTGGATGAAGATTAACAAAAAATATATAAAAATTAAAAAAATAAAGATTAGAGTTCAGTGGCATTTAGTATATTCACAATGTTATACAATCGCCACCTCTATCTAGTTTCAAAACATTTTCATCACCCTAAAAGGAAACCCTGTACTCATTTAGCAGTCACTCCCATTCCTCCCTCCCCCAGATCCTGACAACCACTAACCTGCTTTCTTCCTCAATGAATTGCCTATTCTAGGTACCTGATATAAATGGAATTATACAGTATTTGTCTTTCTGTGACTGGCTTGTTTCACTAAACATAATGTTTTCAAGCTTCATCCATGTTATAGCATATATCAATGTAATTCTTTTTTTTTAATGTCATGGATTTTATTTATTTTTTAATCCTCACCCAAGGACATGTTTTACTGATTTTAGAGAGGGTGGGAGGAGAGAGAAAGAGAGAGAAACACTGATGTGAGAGAGAAACATCAATCTGTTGCCTCCCATATGCACCCCCACTGAGGATCAAACCCACAACCTAGGTATGTGCCCTCACTGGTAATCGAACCTGCAATCTTTAGGTGCATGGAATGATGCTCCAACCAACTCAGCTACACCAGCCAGGGCAATTTTAATTCTTTTTCATGGCTGAATAGTACTCCATTGTATGTGTATACCACATTTTGCATATTCATCTGTTGATATGCACTTGGATTGTTGGCTATTGTGAATAACACTGCTGTGAACATTGGTATAAAAGTTTTTACTATACAAAAATTATCACAGACTGGGTGGCTTAAACAACAGAAGTTTCTTTCATAGTTGTGCAGGCCAGAAGTCCAATATCAAGATTGTGACAAGGTCAGGTTTCTCCTGAGGCCTCTCACCTTAGTTTGTAGATGTCTACCTTCTCGCTATGTCTTTACATGATCTTTCCACTGGGTGTATCTGTCCAAGTTTCTTCTTATAAGGACACAAGTCAGACTGAATTAGGGCCCACCTTAATGGCCTCATTTAAACTTAATCATCTCTTTAAATGACCTCTTTAAAGACCTTATCTCCAAATATAGTCACATTCTGAGATTAGTGGTGCTTAGGACATTAACATACAAAATGGGGAGGGGGTTGCGGCACAACCCAGCTCATAACAGACTGCTTTCACTTTTGGGTATATCTAGGAGTGGGATTGCTGGGTCATCTGGTAGGGCATTCTTGGGCTGCCTTTTTTTTTTTTTTAAGTCCAAATGGCAACTAATTCTTGGCCTGCTCAGGCTGTTGAACTGTTGGGAATTCTGCCTGAACCTTGTGTTGAATTGGAATATTACCAGAACCCCATTCAAACTCGCTTGTGGAAAGCAGAAGGATGAACAATTCAAGGAATTAAGTAGCTCCAGCCTTGAGGGTGCTGAGTATACTCACTGTGCATGCACTCTCAGGGAAAAGAGGGAAGGGAAGTTCCATAGCATCCCTTTGGGAGCTGTTGTCAGATCCTTGGACACATGCCTTCACTCTCTGCACCTTGATTTCCCTTCTTTGAAATGGAGTGTCATGGGGTGAGAATAAGTTTATATGTATCAAGTGTTTAGGGCAGTGCTTGGCCCATGCTGTGTGGGTAAGTTTTAGCTCCTGTTATTATTTTAAACATTATCACAAACTCCTTTGTTGCTTCTTCCTCCAGCAAAAGCTGTTATTTGCACTCACTATCACTTTATCTCCTTCTGGTCTGTCTTTAACCCACTTCAGCCAGAGTTCCTCCACACAACACCCCCTCCTCGAAACTGCTGTTGTCACAGTCATCAATGACAGCCACTCTGCCAAGTCCTTCTATTTAGCCTGAGTATTTGATGCTGTTGCTTCTTCCCTTCCTCTGGCAATGCTTTTTCACTTGGCTTCTAGGTCTCTCTAAATTTTTGAATTTCCTCCTACCTTCCAGTCCTCCCTCTCTCCCCAACCTCTTAATTTTGGGGTTCCCCAGTGTTTATTCATTGGATCATTTATCTTCTGTGTGCTTAATCTCTTAGTGACCTCGGCCAGTCCCATGACTTTAAACGCATGTATTTCAAATCTTTCCTCTCATCATTGCCACTGATGCCCCTTTAATTCAGGCCTGGCCATCTCCCTTGGGACTATTGTGGCAGTCTCTTAACTAGCCTCTCTGTTGACTATACCCTTCCAATTCAGTGTCCTCACTGCAGCCAGACGGAGCTTTCCAAGAAGCAGATCTGATTCTGCCACTCCCCAACATGAATCCCTCAGAGCCTTCCCATAGCCTATGGGATTGTGGGCAAACTCCACAGCACAACATTCGTGGCACTTAGTGATCTGGCCCTAGTTCACCTTTCCAGCCTCATTTTGCCTCCCTTCCTGTGCCTCATCCTCTGAGCTTCAGCTGTATCCAGCTAATAATGGCACCCCTGGTGCCCCTACTGCTTCTGATATATTATCTCCGTGGCCAGCCAGGAAGCAGGCATCTTCCTGTCCTTCAAGGTTTATCTCAAGTGAGACCTCCTCCATTACTGACTTGTGTGACTTTCCTTCCCCATTCTCTTATCTACCCCATCTTAATATGGCTACTTGCTCTTTTGTGGCCCCACCATACCCCTTGGAACACTTTACTGCCCTTCTTATTTATAGGTCTTTCTCCTATGACTAGACCATAAATTAATTATTCATCAAGCACAGGTACCGTGTCTCATTTGTCTTTGTACCTCAGGTGCCTAGCCAAAGGCCTGGACTCTACTAGATACCATGAAAATGCCTGAAATACTGAGGGCCAGGCAAGATGTGTTACAAACATGATAGGAGTTTTAATGTCTATTAAAAGAAAGAATGAATCCTAAATTGTGAACTGTCAGTGTGAAACTGTTCCCTAGGTGCCGTAAGTACTGAAGAGCAGATTCTATGAATTATTTTATAAAGGGGAAGTACAGAAATAAGGCAATGGAAGCAGCTGCTATGGAAAACAGTTTACAGTTCTTCAAAAAATTAAAAATTGAATTACCATATGATACAGAAATTCTGCTTTTGGGTATATACCCAAAAGAAATGAAAGCAGAAGGGCCATGTTCATAGCAACAGTATTCACAACAGCCCAAATGTGGAAACAACCCAAGAGTCCATCAGCAAATAAACTGATAAACAAATATGATCTATACATATTATTCAGTCATAAAAAGGAAGGACGTTTTGATACACGCTACAATATGGATGAACCTTGAGGACATTTTACTAAGTGAAATAAGCTAGACACAAAAGGACAAATAGTGTGTGATTCTACTTATATGAGGTCCCTAGAGCTTACAAATGTATAGAAAGTTGAGTGGTGGTTGCCAGGGGCTGGAAGAGGGGGAATAGGGAGCTGTTCAATGGGGGCAGAGTTTCAGTTTGGGAAGATTAAAGAGTTCTGGAGATGGATGTGGTGATGGCTGCACAACAATGTGAGTGTACTTAATACTACTAAACTGTACACTTAAAATGGTTAAGTTGGTTAAAATATTTCACCACAATTAAAAATTTTTTTAAAAAAGGCAATACAATGTTGCTCTGAGGTGTTGACATTGTCTTGGTCATTTCCTTGTTTTTATGTCTTTCCTGGTGGCAATTTCATAGACCCAGTATTTCTCACTCTTAATGACTGGTGGTTGTGTTGTATCTTCACAATGTATTTTCTTTCTCTTCCTTTTGCTTAGTTTATTTGAATCATCAGATTACTTGAAGCTTCTCTTAGAATGCTCACTTTTGATCTGTTTAACTTATTTTCAATGTTTTTTATTCAGTCTTATTTATGTGTTTGAAATTATCTTTTACTCTTAGTATGAATCTGTCACTATCTTCTAAAATATCAAAAGGCATGAAAGGGAATTCTAGTTATCAACTATATCTCAAAACTGGAAAAAATAAATACAACATTGGACTCCCTAGAGCAAGGACTCTACGCATTACCATTTCAAGAGTGAGATTTTGGGGTTCTCCGAGTCGTAGAATTGATTAATATTTGTATACTGTTAATTATTATTTTTATTTTCAGATATCCCTACATTTCTGAACAATGGAAAAAACCACATTTTTTTCACTTGTGGAGAAAATGGCAGTCATAATGTGCTTTATGAGCTGCTAATTGGTAGTCCCATATTGACACTGTGCACTTG
Source organism: Miniopterus natalensis (assembly GCF_054644295.1). NCBI lineage: Eukaryota > Metazoa > Chordata > Mammalia > Chiroptera > Miniopteridae > Miniopterus > Miniopterus natalensis. The sequence goes on from NC_142103.1 coordinate 65,304,567, forward strand.
GTGTGGTGGCTAGGGTTGACCCCATCATTTGGACTGAAAAATGATGGCTGTTTGCTTATAACTCTTGATCCCAGCTATATGAAAGAAACATTATAAAATAATCAACATGTAAAAATACAATACACTGGAATTTTGTTTCCTAAGACTAACGAAAGTCAGTTCAATTCAGTAAACATTTTTGAGTGCCTATTATGTGCCAGAATTCTGTTAGGCCTTGGGACATATGAGCGAGACATGATTCTTGTCACCAGGTAATTTAAAGTGACTTTTGAGAGGACTGTGGCATACGTTAAAGCATTTAACCTTTTGTTTCTTTACAGCGAGTGGGCCATGGCAATGACAATCATGCAGATGCTGACCGGTCACCAATATTTCTTCAGTTTATTGATTGTGTTTGGCAAATGACGAGACAGGTGAGATATTTCAAATATATTTCTGACCTATATAGTCTCATTCAAACATACCTTAAAGTTGAAGAATAGATAAACTTTCATGTTCATTTAAAATGAAGATGTGTGTATGGATGTAAAATATGATCCCTTCTTTATTTAATTCATTTTTATTCTAATTCACTTAGAAATATAAGCAGAAGGAACAAACTTCTCATCAAAAGTTATTTTTTTTTGTGTAAGTGGTTTTTGTCAGTCATCCTGTCCCCCAGCCTAGCAAACCAAGGCCTTACTCCTCAGCCATTCTGCCTCTCTTGCTCCCTTTCTGTCAGTGCAAGGAAATACAGACTCCTGCTGGACCTGAAATGTAAGATCCCAACACATTAAAGATGGGGATGAGACTGAAGGCCAGCAAAGGGGATTTGACTAGGGAATCCAGGAGTCTCCACACCCTGCCCCCCCACAGCCCCTCTAACCCCAAAGTCACCGAGGGAAATGGCTATCTAAGAACCAATGGCAGATAGAAAGGTGCAGAGTATTTTGTCATCTCCTGTAAGTAAGAAGGCTATACATGGACTACCCTTCCCTAAGCCAGTTGGGCCTGGAGGACTTTAGTTCAAAGCAGACCTTGAGGTATGTGCTATTTTTCCCCTCATCTCTAACATCCAAACCTGAGTTTGGGGACTTATCATCATGATGGGAGATTGTGCCACGGAAATGGACCTAGAATCAGAGAGAGAGAGCCAGAGCCAGACAAAGAAAGAAAGAGACACAGGGAGTGACAGAGGATGGCAGAGGAGGGGTGGTGGCAGGCAGGGCAGAGAGAAGGTGATAAAGGGGGCATTGATGCACAGAGAATGGGACAGAGAGAAGCAGAGAGGCATAAAAAGACAGGGGCAGAGAGAGACAGGAACAGAGAAAGAGAGGGACAGGGAGAGATAGAGAGGCAGGAAGAGAGAGGGGCAGGGAGAAAGAGTGGTCAGAGAGAGGGGTGCACACAGAGAGAGTGACCAAAAGAGGCAGAGAGAGGAGCAGAGAGAGCGTCACAGGCTGAGAAGGAGGGGAGCAGAGAGAGGCAGAAAGAGGTAGAGAAAGGGGGCAGAGAGGGCATCAGAGATATACAGAGAGGCAGAGAGGGGAAGAGGGGCAGAGAGGCAGAGATGGAGGCAGAAAGGTGCAGAAGGAGGCATTGGGGGAGGCAGAGGGGGTGGCAGAGTGGCGTAGGAGAGAGGGTGGCAGAGAGGTGGATAGGAGAGAGGGTGGTAGAGAGGGAGGGTAGGAGAGAAGTGTGATAGAGGAATGTAGAGAAGAGGAGGTAGGGAGGAGAGGTCAAGAGAGAGAAGAGGACATGAGAAGAGTAGGGAGAGAGAGGGAGGCAGAGAGCAGCAGAGAGAAAGGGGCAAAGAGAGGGGAAGAGAGGTAGAGAGTAGTAGAGGCAGAGGGGCAGGGAGGGGTAGAGAGACAGAGGGGCAGGGAGATTCAGAGGGACAGAGAGAGGCAGAGAGAGAGCCACCAGGAGAGATAGGGGCAGAGATAGGCAGAGAAAAAGGGCAAAGGGGCAGAGACAGGGGTGCAGGGAGGCAAGGAGGAAGGCAGGGCGGACAAAAGGAGGCAGGGAGGGGTAGAGATAGTGCACAGAGAGGTAGATAGAGGAGTAGAACGGGGTAGAGAGAGGTGCATAGGGGAGCAGAGAGAGGGGGGCCAGAGTGGGGAGATGAGATAGAGGCAGAGGGGATAGAAAAAGGCAGAGAAGAGGGGGAGGGGTAGAGAGAGGGCATCAGAAATATACAGAGAGAGGCAGAGAGGGAAAGGGGCAGAGAGGCAGAGATGGGGGCAGAGAGGTGAAGAAGGAGGCAGTGGGAGAGGCAGAGAAGGGGGCAGAAAGAGGTGGGGGGGCAGAAAAAGGCAGAGAGAGAGAAGGGCAGAATAGGCAGAGAGAGGAGGCCAGGGAAAGAGAGGAAGGGGCAGAGAGGGAGGGCAAAGAGACTGGGCAGGGAGGCAGAGAGGGGGTGCCAGAGAGGGGAGATGAGAGAGGGGAGCAGAAAGATTCAATGAGGGGGGCAGGGAAGCAGTGGAGGGACAGAAAGGGAAGGCAAATAGAGGGGGCAGGGAGACAGAGGGGAGCAGAAAGGCAGAGTGGGATAGGAAAGGGTGCAGAGAAGAGTGTAGGAAAGAGAGGAGGTGAGAAAGAAGGCGCAGAAAGGGGGCAGGAGAGAGAAGGGGACACAAGAGAAGATGGCAAAGAGAGCGGGCACAGAAAGAGGGCACAGAGAGAAGACAGCAGAGAGGAGAGGCTGAGAGGCCAGCAGAGAGAGAGGGAAGCAGATCGGGGCAGGGAGATAGGGGGAGAGCGAGAAGGGAGAGGTAGTCAGAGGGGGGGGGCAGGGTTAGAGAAAGAGAGGCTGAGGTAGGTAGAGAGGTGAGGAGAACCTTGGAGAAGGGGAGAGGCAAGGAGAGATGGGAAGAGGGGGAGGCTGAGGATTGTTTCCTAGGCCAGTACTGCTCAAACTTACGGGAGCACAGAAACCCTATGGAGATTTTATGGTTTTATTTATTTATTTATTTGTTTTTAGACAGAGAGAAAGAGAGAGGGATAGAGAGATAGAAATATCACATGGATGATAGAGAAATATCTATTGGCTGCCTCCTGCATGCCCCCTACTATGGAACAAGTCCGTAACCCCAGCATGTGTCCTGACCTCTATGGTTCCTAGGTCAGTGCTCAACCACTGAGCCACACCAGGTGGGCCCCCTCCCCTAGAATTTTAGTAAAGTATAGATTCTGATTGTGGGTCTGGGGTGGAGCCTGAGAGTCTGCGTTTTTAACAAGCACCCAGTTCGTGGTGCAGGTCCACAGATCACACTTGGGGTAGCCAGAATCTAGAGAGGATAGACTTACCTTCACAAATAAGGAAAAAGGGGGCAACCAAAGTAAATTCCCAGCATCCTTGGGCCTCCCTGAGAACTCACTCTTACTTTTAGACTGGGGAGCTGATTGTACTCAACAGTCATCTGAGTGCCAGGTCACAGCTGACTGAAAGCAGCCAATTAGAAGGTTGTTGGGGTAAAAGGTGATCTCCCAGGTAGGCACCCTGGTATGAGTGATAGGTAACAGCAAACATATACTCAAAAGGCTGGCCAGAAGTCTCACTGTTTTGTGTGCCATGTACTTTTTGCTGTTCATATTGATGCCAAGCCAGTAAAAAATTAAATGATGCTTACATTCAGGTTAAGACAGGAAAATATGGAGTCCGTCCTAGAAAAATTGCATAAAAATGTCAAACACAAAAAATAATTCTGATGCTTCTGAAGGGATAAGCACCATTTTGTGGATGTGAAGTAGCTCATTCCTTCCAAATATCTACGTAAATGTGCGTGTGTTATTAACATCTTCAATCTGACTACCACTAGTCATGTTGATTAGTGCCTATTATCATTTCTGATCTGTATCATTTTTGTACTGTTTGTTTTAAGAAAGAAAATAAGGGGTTTGGATTAGAAAATTTCAGATGACTTTTACAACTCTAAGACTGTCTATGAAATGTGTATAATTATTTTAAAATGATAATTGGTTAGTGCATTAGACGTAGAAACGTGGATGTGTTAATATAACAAGATTAACTTATTTTTAGGTTGTCTATTGCTAAATCAAGTAAACTGCTAAATCAGTGTAAAGTTGTTAGAAATCTCAGGATAAAATGAACTAGTCTCTGTGTACAAATTTATATAAAAGGAACTAAGGGAAAAAGTAATTGAGGGACTCTTTAGAAAAGAGCCTCAAAGACGTTTTAAAACAGCCATAATTCAACAGACTCTGGTTTTGGATAGGTTTAATAAGTTGTTATTTTTGTCCCTCAAGAGGGGCAGAATTTTATTATGGATTTCTGTGGAGTGTTTGAAACCATACTTTTTAGGTAAATGGCATAGTTTCCAGGAGAAGAGGCCAAAACAAACTATGAATCACAGAGACTTCACGTTTCATTTGTATTCCTCTACCTACTGCTGCTTACTCTAATGAAATGTGTTCTGAGTTGAGAATTTAATGCCACAATGCTCTTTGAATGTGAATAGCAGCTGAGGTGAGTAGATGGAGCCCTTGTGTTCCAGTGTCTTTAGTGCTGATGGGCTTGGGTTAAATGCCACCCCACCCTCACCTTCCATACTGGTGCCCAGTATGCCAGAATAAGACTCAGTCAGTGGTGCTAGAATGCACCCAACTGAGCTTTCAGATCCAGAATGCAGGCTTAGGAATGAAGATTCATACAACTTCAAAAATATTTCAATAAAAGCCTTGCTGTCCTCTTAGTAAACATATATTTTTAAACATTTGTAAAGGAAATACAGATTTTTTTTCATTCTTATTCTTGATTTAATAAAGCTTCAGTATACACAAATGTTGTATATTTGCTTAAAATGAATAAATTTCATGTTTCCAATAATTTATGAATAGGGCATAACTAAGATGCATAGAAAAAGACTGGGAAAGTGGACACAATATACTGGACCTTTTAAAAGCCACTTGGAATGTGAGGCCGTTGTCGGAGTTGTAAGGGCAACCTTAAAGGCTCTGAGAGAAGATTAACCAATAGCTATCTTTAACATTTCAGCCAGATTTAGTAGATTTAGTTCATCACTGATTTTAGTTAATCTGAGAACAAGAATGCTAAAAGGAACAACCACCACAGCTAGTTTCCAGAGGCTCCTGAAGAAGTGGTATTCTGATGGGGCTTGTTAGAACAGAGTTATATGTTTCTATAAGAGCAATCTTTAAGATGGAGAGAGAAGCTGACTTTAATCCAAGGTAGCTGAGCAGAATTTGTTAAATTGGATAATGTAATATCCTGGTGAGGAAAATAATTTCAGTTGGAGTTTGGACAGTCCTGGATTGGCCATTGTTTCTCATTGAGAAGCTTATCTCTGTTTTAATAAAATAATAAATCCAAGCTAAAAAATAAACTTGTCTATCAGTGACCCTGGTTGTCATTCTAAAGATGATAGGTCTAGTCATGATAGTGTGGGAACATCACTCTGATTGGGGAAAAGGTCTTTAAAGTAAACTGACAAATAAAAACATGCTGGATAGTTCTATTTGGTTTTGCTCTAATTGGCTTTGTTTCATTCAGTGGATGATTAATATTTTACTATGTTTTAAAATTAGAATTCTGGCACAGGGTAGGACCCTAGTACATGCCTACAACAAGGATCATTATTATCATTCTAGATTGTCTCCTTCCTCATGGCTACTAAATGCCAGCTACTGGCTAGAACCTCCTGGCAGCAGAACAGTCTTAGAATTCTCCAGAACCCCATTAAGAATTAGCTAAAACAACAGTTCAGATGATCATGTGATTTTTTTTCCTTATTCTGTTAATATGGTGAATTTCACTAATTGATTTTTTTGCAACATTATTGATTTTCAAATGTTAAGCAGCCTTTCCTTCCTGAGATCAACCCCACTTGGTCATGTATTGGTAGCCTTTTTCTGTATTGCCAGGTTCAATTTGCTTATATATTGGTAAGTATCTGGGGGTGTATGTTCATGGAGTTGTCTCTGTGGGAAGGTTTTAAATTATGACTTGTTTCTTTAATAGATACAGACTTTCTATTTTTCCTTGAGTCACTTCTGGTATATACTGTGACTGCAATTCCCCAGTTGCCCCCCCCCTCCCATTCTCCATGGCCCAGAATGTGCCTCTAGGCGGAAAGCTGGGACAATAGTAGGGCTTGCCTCCTTGTTTCCTTTCTCTTGGGGAATAGTCCCATGCTGTCTGTTGCCAATTTCCGGAAACAGCTGTTTCATATATTTTGTCCAGCTTTCTAGTTGTTTCTGGCAGAAGGGTGAGTGTGGGCTTTATTCTACCATCATTATCATCATGATGAGAAATAGGAGCTCCATAAGCTTTTATTTTTTTTGGATTTTTTTCTTGAGTTTTAGAGAGAGAGGAAGGGAAAGGGGGAAAGAGAATCATTAATGTGAGAGGGCAACATTGATTGGCTGCCTCCTGCATGCCCCCTACCCTGGATCAAGCCGTCAGCCCAGGCATGTGCCCTGACTGGGAATTGAACCAGCAACCCCTTGGTGCACAGGAAGACGCCCAACCAACTGAACCACACTGGCCAGGGCTCCATAAGAATTTTTAGGAATGAAGGTTACGATTTTTGTTGCTCTGGTTCAACCAGATCTATAAGCATGAACTTGAAACTGTAGATAGTTTTGTGGACTCCATCTTCCTTTTAATCTTTGACTGTATTCCAAGTTGCAGTTCAACTGTCTTTTCACAAAAATATTGGTACCACTCTGTCTTAGACATTGAACTTTAACCTTATTTCTCTCTTCATTTAAGTTTCCTTCAGCATTTGAATTTAATGAGCTATTCTTGATTACAATCTTGGATCACCTTTATAGCTGTCTCTTTGGGACTTTCTTGTGCAACTGTGAACAGCAGCGATTCAAAGAGGTAAGTGTGTTATATCTTATCCACTGCTTTCCCAGTTGAACAGTTGCCTTTCCCATTAAGTGCCACTGTAGAAGGGGGACGGAGTGGAAAGGGGACTTGAGTCTAGCTCTGCTGCTGTCTGTAAATGGAGGGGTTGGCACTAGATGCCATCTGGGTTCATCAGCCCCAGCACAGGTGTCTAATCTTCCAGGTTATCTAAAACAAGCCCCTTACTTTCTGGGGGCTGGGGGCTGGGGGCTGGGATACAGCAAGCCCACTGCTCTCTGAGGTCTATAGGATCAATACAAGATTCTGGACTCCCTAAACTCCAAGCTCATGTACTTTCCACAGCACCGACTCCAAAATAATATGATTTTGCTTATCATTTTCTGTGCTTTTGGGCGGAAGGGTACTTGGAGACCTAGGAAAATGAAGTCTGTATATTAGCCCCAAATCTCCCTTTGGGTAGCAAGCTAAACTTTCTTTTCCATCAAGCTGGTAAAGCAGCAGGCAGATACCAAGCCTCTCAGAGTTACATCTCACCTCTTCTTCCTTTTCTCCTCACTTTGGGATAAAAGAAAGAAATGATCAAAAGTGAGGAAGTGTTGGGAAAAGGCAGCTTAAAGAGTATCTTCTGGGTAATATAGAAGAGGACTATCATCTGCAGGCAAAATATATTAGAACATTATAGAATTTAGGAGGAAACAGTAGGTCACTAGCACTCACTTCTCTTTCTTAGCAGCCTCCTCACTGTTGAACACTTCCTCATTCCATGCTGCTCCCCTCAAAGTCTCCCCCAGCTCACTAGCCTCCCCCGCCCCAGTCTCTCCCTTTTAAACCATCTTCTATTCCACTGGAGTGACCTGGGCTCAGTCCTCGGTCTTCTTCTCACCCCAAACTCTATTCTCTCTCTAGGTGACTTCATCTGTCTCAGGGCTCTAAATGCCACCCGGCTACTCCCCAGCTGTTTTGCATCCCTAGGAAATGGCACCTCTTCCCATTGAGATGCTGAGACCAAATACAGAGGCCATCTTCAATTCCTCTTTCACCCTCCCCACAGCTGCCATATCCAGTCCATCAACGAGTATTACTGACCCTGTCCCCCAAATATGTTCTTAATCTGGCCACTTCTCACTTCTTTACAACTACAAGTCTAGTTCAAGCTACACCATCTCACATCTGGACTAAAGCAGCTACCCAGGAACGGCCTTTGCTCCTTCTATTTCTGATCTCCAGCAGTCCACTCTAAACATAGCAACCAGGGCAGCATTCCCAAACATTAGTCCCACCATATGCCTCTTTCCTGCCTGAAACCTCCCCGTAGCTTGCCACTGCGATCAGGATAAAATCCATATTCCTGTGGGCCCAGTATGATGGAGCTGTTTGATAAAAAGAAAAAAAAATTAGAGAGTGAATTTTATGGTATGCAACTTATATCCCAATAAAGTCATTTTTAAAAAATCAGCAACAGAAGAATGAAGTTCATATGTAGAATTTAAACCCTATGTCCTTACCTTTTTTTGCCAAAATGTACTCTTTAAAAAAATATACAGCTCTTTTGAGATACAAATTCACCCTTTAAAAGTGTACATACAGTTCAGTGGTTTTTAGTATGTTGAGTGTGCAACCATTGCCATCTTTCATAAAATTTTCATTACCCTCAAAAGATACCCTATACCCATTAGTAATCACTTCCCATCAGTGTGTAGTACGGGTCCAATTTCATTCTTTTGCATGTAGTTATCTAGTTGTCCCATCACCATTTGTTGAAAAGACCATCATCTTTCCCCCATTTTCTTGGCACTTTTATTGAAAATCAGTTGACTGTAAATGTGAGGGTTTGTTTCTGTACTGTTTTCTATTCCATTGCATGCCACCATTCTGTGCCACCACCACCTGTATTATTATACCTTTGTTGTAAGTTTTGAAATTGGGAAGTATGAGACCTCCAAATTGGTTCTTCAAAATTGTTTTGGCTATTCGGGGTCCCTTGCTGGTGTTTCTCTTATATATACAAAATATAAAATATGAAAAGGTCCTAATTGAATTTTCTGAGTCTGGATAGCTTGTGAGGAAACCAGCTGTCTTAGGGCATAATGGTAGAAAACACTCTTGGCTTCATCATTTCCTTGTTTTGATTCTGTCACTGTGCTTGATCCATGTTTAATGTTTACCTGCCCTGCCATGCATGTGGGTTTGGGAGTTTTCATTCGGATGAGCAGTGTAAATGATTATAGCATTTCTAAACATGAGCAATGTAAGTGGTTATAACATTTCTAAACAGTGTACTGTAAAATCAGGTGGTGGGGAGATATAATTTAATGATATATTTACTTCTCTATATAAGGCTTCTTCAGCCCAGGGTGCTGGCATGTTTTTCACAATGAAAGGCATCTTATATGTAAATTCTACCCACAGTCATTAATATTAAGGGTCGCAGAAGTACACTGCAAACCACAATTAAAAATGTATTTGTTAGAGACCCATCATTCCGTGGTTGTTAGAAAGTTCTCATTCTGCCTTCACACAGACGCAGTTGCCAGATGTTAACTAGCTCAGCAATCATTTTTCCAGGAGAGTAATCAGTGTGTACTTTCATGTCATTCCTAGAATGAGGGCAGTGCATGACAGAGGGATGGGTGTAGGGCTTAGTAAATGTTCCTGAATTTTTGTTTGAGCTGCATTCATTATGCAAGTCTTTTTCTTTATGTAATAAAAATTCTTGAGGATATGAAGAAAAGCTGAATTTATTTCACTATATTCCTTTTTTGTTTTTCAGGATGTACATACAAAGACTATATCCTTATGGTCTTGTATCAATAGCCAGCTTGATGAATTTTCTAATCCCTTCTTTGTGAATTATGAAAACCATGTCTTATATCCTGTTGCTAGTCTGAGTCATTTGGAATTATGGGTAAACTATTATGTGCGATGGAATCCACGAATGAGGCCTCAGGTATCTTTTGGTTTTTCTTCTTTTCAAAAGAGCATGTATTTTTGTTCAGATAAAGGTGGTGTTGCAGAAATGGGTGCATCTAGATGTTAGTACTGAAGGCCCTCTGCCCTTGCCTCTCCAGGTTCAACCCTTTGTATTCATGTTTCAGCAAGTTCTTTCCACACACCAACCCAGATGCCATTTGCTGGGCTAGATTAAAAATCTTAGCACCTCTGTCTTCTGCTGATGGTACATAGATGAAGTATTACCAGGTACCATGTTTAACTCAGTCTTTCCAGGAACTTGACTCAGAGGTGTTATGGGGGTAGCAGTACCAATGATGCAGGGTACCATATGTGGAGTCAGTAGAAGGGTATTTATGTGAAAAATGCATCATGGTTCCAGTTTCTAGATTCTGGTAGCACAACAGAAATGGGACCTGTGCTGAGTCACAGAGCAGGTGCCCCTTGAAGAACGGGTAAAGATTCCGCCTCCTGCCACGCTTTTTACTCTACTATTTTCTGAGATTGAAAAAACATTAGAAAATGGTGCACAGCAAGGCCAGGCAGCTGAGCTGTGGTCACCCTTGGTGTTTAGTGGCTGAGCTTGGGCTGTGGCTCGGGCACTACCACTTAGGGTCAAGGTGCTCCCCCAAGCCTCTGCTCTACACAGTCCTGCTCCACCCTCAATCTCCTCCACATGGGTGGCTGGGGCATGGTTGGTGCTGGGTGGGGAGCAGACTCATGGAGGCAGCCCTTACCTCCGTGGACAGATGGCTTTCTGCTGAAGTTGTTTTTTTAAAGTTAACTTTTTTTTTAGTTTAGCATTTTATTATTTTATTTTATTTTATTATTTTATTTTATTTTATTATTTTATTTTATTATTTTAATTTTAATCCTCACCAAGGTTATTTTTTCCACTGATTTTTTAGAGAGAGTGAAGAGTGGGGGAAAGAGGGAGAGAAAGAAATACCTAAGTGACAGAGAAACATTGATTGGTTGCCTTCTGTACCTGCCCTGACCAGGGCCAGGGATCAAACCTGCAACTGAGGTACGTTCTCTTGACTGGAAATCAAACCTGAGACCCTTCTGTTCATTGGCCGATGCTCTAACCACTGAGCAAAACCAGCCAGGGCTAAAGTTAAATATTGTTAGGGTTTCCTGGCAGTCCATCTAGAGTGTGTTTCCAGGGGCTTGCTTAACATCATTGCTTCTGTCAGCCACAGATCTGCCTTTCCTCTCTGCCCTCTTCCTTCTCAGTTCTTCCCTCTCATTCAGTGTCTTCAGTCTCTAAAGGCATATTTCATCTCTGTCTTAATCTGCTGGAGCTGCCATAACAAAGTAACACAAGCTGGGTGGCTTAAACAACAGAAATGTACTACCTCCCAGTTCTGGATGCTAGAAGTTCAAGATCAGGTGTCTGAGGGAATCATCTGCTCCAGGTCTCTGTCCTTGACTTGTAGATGGCCATCCTCTCCCTGTGTTTCTTAACATCATCACCACTTTATGCGTGTTTTTGTGTCCAAATTTCCCCTTTTTATAAGGACACCAGTCATATTGGATTAGGGTGCACCCTAATGATTTCAGTTTGACTTGATCACCTCTGTAAAAACCATTTTTCCAAATACAGTCACATTCTGTGATATGGGGGTTAGAACTTCAACATATTAATGCGGGGATACAATCCAACCCATAATAACCCCCAAGCCCCACTAACCATGGGGAAGACCAAACTGTTCATTTCTCTTTTCAGTTGGCTTGGCACTTGAACTTCAAAGGTACCTTCACTTTACTAACCTTTCCACCCTACTGGAAGATTTGCTTACCATAGACTTGGCACCAGGTTTTGTCTGACAGGTGCAAACTCTGCCCAAGGCACTGCTTTTCATCTCCTGACCAGCTCCCTTTCTCTGTAACACTACAGCCCAAGCTGCTCATCATTTGCCTCTTTTTGCCCTGTTCCTGGTTTATTTCATTTGTTCAACGAAGCTTTAGCTACAAAAGCCCTTTCCTCTTCTAGAATCTCTGAGTCAGCCATGCCACCCTCAAGACCTGAGGCCTGTTTTCCAGAACACCGTGATCAGGGCCTGCTCAGCCCAGTACTTGCCCTTCTCTCTGAGCAGGCCTTAGAACCAGGCCTCAGGTTCCCCTGCACCTGTGCCTCTGCCACCCTGTCCTCCAAGGCTGATGGACTCCATGCCCCGCAAGCTACCGCTCAGCCACCTCCAACTCTGAAAATGCTTTTCCTACCCTCTGCCTCTCATGGTGCCAATAGTTGGTTGTCTGAGAACCTTTTTTCATAACTTCCCTTACCTGAAACTCCCCTCCATTAACATATGAGGGCCCAGCTGCTGTTACTGTTTGCCATGCAGATTCCTAACGTGGTGCAAGGGGCCACTAGCTGCTTCCTATGTTACAACAGCATGAGCAGCAAGGCCAGTACACATTTCCACACTGGTGTGAGGGGACCTTAGCACTAAGGCAGCCACAGCACATTTCTAAATATCATATGGGTTCTGGATTTAGTGTGTGTTTTGAGTAGCAAAAATGCTAACTTTTAAGAGTTGTAAAATATTTTTATTGAAGAACATCTGAAGCTGGAGAAACACAGTCCCAACTTTTTGCCCCATGAAAACAAACTATACATTTAGTTAACTTTGGTCAGTGCTCAATGTTTTAAATACAGATTTTTAATTTCATTTGTGGCTAGTAAGCCATTAGTAACTCATTTCCAATGTTCAGTGCTTATGACTATACCAACAAGAATCCATCCTTAGCTCTGTGGCATCTGCTCAAAATGCTGTGACATCAGTTAGCAATAATCTGTGGCCTCCAAAAAGCTAAATCCGTTTTCCTTCCCTCTTTGGAGTGGCCCATGCTTTGGGCGACTCATCCCCTAGTGGCCAAAGTCAGTCACACAATGCCCCCTGGTGCAGACAGTCATGGAAGGGAAGGCTGTCCCCAAGCAACCAGGGCCAAATCCTGTTTCTGATGGTGACTCTTGTCTCTGATGCCTGATGTGGAACAAGGTCCTTAGCTTCCCTGAGACCTTGTGGGGATACAATATAAAATGAACCCCTACCTTGAAGAGTAGTAGGCAGGTGGTCCAACTTTTTGTGTTCTCCCTGCACTGTGCTACACAGAAGAGAGAACTGGAAGGCAGTCTATGGGCCACAGCTTTTTATCCTCATTGCAACAAACACGCTTTGGAGACTTCCTAGGTGCCGGGCACACAGAGTGTGTTGGGGAGTGGGTTGGGCCTTGGAGACACCAGAGGCCAGAGCTTGGCAGGCCCAGGCTGCAGAGGGCCTTGTGAAGCATCACTAGGAGTTTGCACTTTATCCCAGGGGCTATAGGAGCCCCCACACCCTCTGCCAGGGTTTGTAGGGCAAGACCTGGTGTATGTTCTAGAAAGCTTACTCTGGTAACACTAAGGTGGTCAGGAATGGGGAGGGAGACAGTGAAAACTATGGCAAAGGAATCAGCAAGAAGGCTGATGTGGGTGTCCATGACGGGACAGTGAGGCAGGCTGAGCAGAGAGGAGAGGCAGGAAGGATAGACGGGTCACAAGTTTGTTGGGCCTCTTTCTTCTGTGGAGGACAGGCTAGATTGATTGCCTGGAGAGGGGCTCCTGGGCATCCATCAAAGGATGGCCAGGTGGGGAGGAGGGCCCAGCAGATATCTTGTGTCCTTTGGGATCCTCTTGGCTTGTGTCTCATACATGCTAGCACCCACTGGGTGACTGGCCCCTAGATGGGCATTTTCTTGAGCAAGCAGGCCTTTGGCTTATTGTTAATGAAGATGACATACAAAAAAAGATCTGAAAGACTGCACGGAGATGTATGATGCTCCTCTCAGGCCCTGGGTGTGTTAGCTAGTATATTCCCCACAGTCTGCTCTGAGGCCACATGCATGTGTATTAGTAATGGGACCCTGATTACAAAGCAGTCCATCATTTGATTGGAACCAAATGATTCTGCAAACAGGAAAATGCCAAATAGGTCCTAAGGCCAAGAGGGGTGCTATTGCCCTCCTCACAGTGGCTTTGGGATCAGCATCAAATCAGTTAATTTTCTCTTGTTATGATGGGGGCCTTTGCTGTCAGACTCCCACGTTGCCGTCCCCTCCCTTCTTCCTCTGACTTGCTAAGTCAGGAGTTTGTTCTTGGCCTCTTCAGTGCTGGTCACCGAGCCACCCTGCTATGGTGGGGGCACATGGCTGCCCGGGCTTTTTCATCCCTCCTCCCCCTCTTTTTCATCTCCCTTCTTCTCTTCTCATCTCTGGCTTGCTCACTCACATCTCTGTCCAGCTGTCCTATTTTCTGCCTGTCCCTCTCTTTCCCTTTCATCTGTGTCACCCCCTTGTCTCTGTCTTTCCTTCTTTCACTCATGTCTCTGTCCCTCCCTCTCATCTGTCCCTTTCTCATGTTTTCCCCTTCTCTGATCTCTGACCCTCTCATCTCTCTCTCTCCTTCCCTCTTCCCTCCAGTTGGGCTGATCATCACTGGCATCCCTGATGGGACAGTTCAGTTTTTGGTGGAAGTAAATGATAAACAGGCCTGGTGGGAGTGGAGAATCCAAAAGCCCCCTCCCTCCCTCAGCATGTGCTATTTGCACTAGTCCCTGTGGGATGAAGCAAGTATGTGTGTGAAAAAGGTGGGGGAAGTGTTTTAAGCAGAAGGGACAGCACATACTTGGAAGATTCTGGAATGCTGGAGGGAAGTGGAAGCTGGACCTGGTGAGAGGTGATTAGGAGAGGTAGGCTGGTGTCAGACCACACAGGGCCTTGAGGACAAGGGTGGCATGGAGAAGCCGTTGGAGGGTGTTAATTGGTTGTCCCTTGTTTCATGGAGGGAGGGAGAAGCTAGTGTCCCCAGGGCTTCTGGCTTCTGCCAACTCCTGTTCCAGTTGATGAAAGTGAATAAAACTTCAAGTTGTAGAAAGTGCTGATTTAACAGAAGTATGTTTAATCAGTAGACCTATTTATAATGTTGTAAAAATTCAGAGGTAATGGAGGCATGTGTACGTATGGAGGACATACATGTAAAACACTGCTCTGGGGCAGAAGCCAATAGTATTTTCTGACCAGTCTGAAGAAGACTGTCCCTTTCCCAGTCAGTACCTGTGGCCTTTCCTGATGCACAGGTTGAAGTTTCACCTGAGCCCCCTTGTGTTCTCTGGGAACCTGGCCAAGCTGACAGGAGAACGCAGGGTGACAAAAGCATCCCCATGGGGTCGGGTGAAGCCCCCGGCTCCTGGGTAAGGGGTCCCTGTAGCATGGCATGAGGAGACTTGGGATACCTGGGGCATTTTGGTTGTGAACTCATCCTGCAGTTAGAAGCATCTGCATGCTGAAAGGCTGTGTTAGAAACACAGTGCCCAAGAAGTGGCCTGCTAACGCAGCTGTGTCCTACTTGCCCCCAGATGCCGATTCACCAAAATCACAAGGAGCTGCTGGCCATCAGGGCGGAGCTGCAGAAGAGGGTGGAGGACCTGCAGCGGGAGGTGGCCACTCGAGCCTCATCCCCATCTGAGCGGGGCTCCTCACCTTCCCACTCAGTCACACCTGTCCATACTTCAGTCTGATGCTGCAAAGGTGGTGGTTCCAGTGAGTCCAGCCATCAAGGCCATCCTGTGGCTCACTGCTCTCCCCAGTGACTCAGGCAAGGGTCCTGCAACCTGTTCCGGCTGTAGATTGTGATCTTGTCTTTTAGGATTAGGCCCGGTGCCCTCCACATCTGGATGGCACTTCCAGCCAGTGACCATGTGTGTAGCTAAGTGACAGCTCCCACTGTCATCTGCACTTTTTGTTTTCTGAACACTCCATTTCCCTCCTGTTGGGTTTCTCAGGGTGGCTGTCTGTCCCGTTGACCCTGTGACCTGCACCCAAGCTGCTTGGGAGAAACTATAGTGAATGGAATGCAATGCTTAGGTTCAAGGTCTCATACCATTTCTTTCCTTCATTAAAACAAATGCCATTCACTTAGAGACCACATTGCCAGCCATGGGGCTTCTTTCAGCTCCTTGCTACAATTTGAACTGTTTTAAAATTAACTATTTTGGGGGAAAGATATACCATTGCCCTGTCTTCTAGAGTTCTCTTCTTGCAAGGGGTCCCCTGTACCAATTACTGTTGTGTACATGTAAGGTATTTTTTAAAAAGAGAAATATGCATTTATTTTCCTATGCCCTTTTTATGTTTATACTAGTCACCCCAAGAGGTGTCTGCTAACTGGACTGTGTGAGAAATTCTTCTCAAAAAAAGCTCATGCTAACTTCTATGTGGTACATTTGAAATGCAATTTGAATATGATCATTTAAATGGCAATGTGTTGTATCCTCACCTAACTTTGGTACTTGCCTCCTGAGGTGGCCTAGGCCATTGATGGAAATAGCAGCCGTTTCCTTTGAGATGGCTTTGCAGAGGGGAAACAGAGGACCCCCAGCCGCTCTACACAAGTGCTGGCCTCCCTGTGGGCTCCCTTACGGAGCTGTCCACAGCTCCTGGCCTGTCTGATCTTGCAGCCTCCTGCTTCTTTACTGCTGCTGTTGTTTGTGTCAAAGTGAGTCCTCTCTCACCTGTTATCTGCCTTTCTGAAGATCCCGTTAATTCAGTTTATTCATATGACTTCATGTTAGTATTTTAAAGCAACCACTGACCTGTGGCTTCCGTTGCCAGAAGCACAGCACACACTTCCCTCGGTTTTCTCATCTCAGAGCCAACCTTCTCTAGCCAGGCCTCTCCTCCCAGTTTTGTGTCTTCACTCACTGACTTTGGGCTCTGGGACTCTATCAGTATGGGTAGGAACTAATTTACAATCAGCTGGTCCATCCACTAGCACTAAAGCTCTGAGCTCCTCTGTGTGGCATGTCACAGAATCTTGCACATTTGCACCCTCCCTAGCAGGTCACATCCTCTCCCTGCCCTTCCCATTTCTGCCAGTCACTGGGACCCCCATCATTGCAGGAATTAAGCTTGCCTTTGGAGTCAGATGGCCTCAGAAGCTCATAGGGCCAGACCTGAGTACAACTGCACTGGAATATCTAGTTTGTTTCAAGTTAGTGGATGCCATGAAAAGTCTTATATATTGACCTTATTTTTGAAAATATATTCTTAAAAAAGATTTTTTACAAATAGAGAATAGATGCTTTTTCAACTTTGGAACTTTCTGATTCTTACAGAAAATTATCTGGTACCCGTAAGGTATCAGTAGTACTTCTTCAAAGTAATTTGATCCCCTGAAATGAATTCTCCATTTTTATCAGCTGGAGATTTGTTTCTAAATCATAGTTCAACCGATATTAGCTTTTGATTTATGCTCCCAATATATCTGAAAGCTTATTTATGAATGGATAAACTGGATTATTCATCAATACACTGATTTTTTTCCTAAATGGAGACATTTCCCCGCCCCCCCCCCCCCCCCCCCAGAAATATCCTTTAATAGTCTTAGCGCAGCTTGGGGATTAAATTTGGTGGTGACTGGGTGAGGCTTCTGACAGAGCCATAGAAGTAGAGTGGGCTTATTCTTGCCCAGGTCAGCTAGCTTGGTACTGGGACAGGGTGGGGGGCCTGGACTGGGCTGCCCTACCCTCCTCTGCATGCTGTGCCCTAGGAGGAGCCCTAGAAACTCTGATTTGAAAGCAACAATAGAGATCATTTTCCTTTATATGTTCCTAGCATAAAACTATTTGTAAAACGATTTGAAGTATAGTTTTGTTACCTAAGCAACTCTTTTTTTTTGGGGGGGGGGAGGGAGTGTTTATTTAAGTGTACTAAAATGTAAAACCTATATGGCTCAGATTTTCAAAACCTGGTACAGTATCATATTTGCCTCGCCTGATGCACTATATTACAATCTGTAATTAAAATAATATGTTTGCTCTGTGGTTTCTTTTTTATTTTTTTAAAATATGTTTTTACTGATTTCAGAGAACGGAAGGGAGAGAGATAGAAACATCAATGATGAGAGAGTCATTGATCGGCTGCCTCCTGCATGTCCCCTCCCCGTGCTGGGGATCAAGCTGGCAACCCGGGCACGTGCCCCAACCAGGAATCGAACCTTGATCTCCTAGATCATAGGTCAGTGCAACTCCTGAGCCACGCCAGCCAGGCTATGGTTTCTTTTTTAAAGTATTTTGGTAGATTTTTCCCTTGGGGAAAATGAGTAATGGTAAATATTCAACACATGTTATTTTATTATGTGCCAAGCACAGTATATGTAAAGTACCTTTACATGATTTAATTCATTTACTAAATCGTAAATGCAGTTTATCATAAGTCTTCACTGTTTTGGCTGAAATGGGTAAGTACTGTGATTTAAAAATCTGAAATACTCCTTGACCTTGACCTTGAGAAAATGTTAAGGACACAGGAAAGGACTGGGGAAACCTGAGAATCAGGTGTAGCTCTGAGGAGGCAGGGCTGTCTTTCCAGGCCACAAGTCCTGGGGCCTAAAATGGGGTGGACTTCTAAGAAGCTCCAGAGTCCCCACACCAAGTCTACAGAAGGAATGCTGGCCTTCTGGGGGGATATATGGGCTTGGATGAAACCATGGCCCCCCCTGAGGGTCACCCTTCTTAAATGGTCCTGGGGTTCTTGTCCCTCTCCACAGAGCAGTCACAGTAGCTGTAGTCCTTAGCAATAACATCTGAGTAGCAGGGCTGCGAGGACCACTGTGCAAGGTCTCAGCTGGCCATGCAGAACCTCTGCACTGAAGTCACTTGGTGGGTTTGAAGACAGTGCTGTTTTACTACAAGAACAAAAATGACACCCACCTCAATGTGAAAACCCTCCTAGTGTCTACCACATCTTGCTTACGCTGAAATGTCAGGCTGTCTTTTCAGTCTGTAAGCCAAGCTGCAGGGTCATGACAAGAGCACACTTTATTACGAACAGGCCATTCCACACATAGCAGCAGAGTGGCAGGATGCACCTCCCCCCCCCCCCCCCAGATTCTGTGGCTGAAACCACTTCATATACCTCATAGCCACCCTCGATACTGCATTTTGTTGGAGACAGAGCAGTGGGCTTGGGAGTCATGAGTCTGGGGCCTGCCTCTCCCCTCCCACCCTCCCCCCACCCCCAGAACATCAGGCACTTCTCTCTGCAGCTCCAGGCCTTGGCTCCTTGTACCCTGAGGGGGGCGACCCCCTTGGAAGCCCTAATCTACCTCATTTGGCTGGGGAGGATGTGGAAGAGGTGGTCTCCATATCATAAATTAAAGAAAAACAGGATCATTTGACAAAGGAAGTGCCTTAAACGTCATCACAATGCAGTCGTCTCTTAGGTCCCATTTTGTTTAATGCAAAGATGAGACAGTTTACAATTCACACTTAAATACAAGCACATTAAAAGTACTGGGGATTTGGAGATCAGTCTCTATTTCTTCTTCCTCATAGAACTGATACTAACTCCCAACCCAAGTAGCCAAGGCAGTGGGCCTGGCACTGTTCCATGGGTCTGACCCACTTCACAAAGCTGCCATGTCTCCTTCCTTCCTCCACGTGCTCAGTTATTGTTAACACTGAGCTCCCCTCTCCACCACCAGATTAAGCTGGTGTTTACCACAGTGAGTAGGCCCCCAGTGCCCATCATCAACAGGCCAGGCAGTATAACTACAAACTTAACAAGTCAGGCATATGTCACTAAACCAAGCAAACATCCTTCTCCTCTCTTCCCCTTCCTTCCCCTCCCTTTCAAATATATTTATAAGCAAACAACAAGCATGCTTCTGGCTTTGATGCTTATTCTTGATGTTTATAGCTTTTGCTACCAAAATAAGAACACAGAGTAGAGGGTGAACACCTCCCTCACCCAGGATAAAACACATTTCTAGTACATAAATGATTCCTAAAAATCATGTCAGCCTGGAGACCACATCTAGTCCCCTATGGAATCACGTGGGAATTAAGACCCGAGAGTCAGAGCTTCTGCTTGTCCAGAAGATTCCTAAACTCTCAGGGCAGGACTATCATGGCATGCATTTTTGCAATTAAATAAATGAAAAGTCTCCACATGGACCAGCTCTCTGGAAGGCCAGCAGTGAGTGTCAAAGCTGGAATTGGAAATGACCAAAATAACCCTTCCACCTCCAACCCCACACTGGGTGCCGTGTGTGCCCAGTGTTACTTGGTGTTCACTGGTGTATTCCTTGGAGGGGCTTTAAGCACCAGGCGCTAGCTAGACCCCTGACAGCTCTGTGGTCACACCAAGGGCTGCCTATTGGCAGAAACCCACCAGTGAGTCAATCTCTTGTCTCCTAAGCATTAAGTGTCCTCTTGGCCTCCCTCAGCTTGCTTCCCCTCCCTAGCTCACTAAGGCTTGGAACAGGCTGGCTTTGGGGAGTGGGTGATCTAGCAGCTGGATTTCAGAATACCTGTGGTAGGGCGGGCACCCCATCCTGTCAGCAGGGCACAGAAACCAAACTCACAAACACCTAGAGCTCATCCAGAAAACTTAGAACAACAGGAAGCCAATGATATCAAAGGAGCAGTACAGCAACTGTGGGTCCAAATGAAATAAGGATCTTGATCCTCAGTAGCAGGGCCATTGTGTGCCAGCTGCTTCGAGGGGCCCTCAGATCTGGGGCGGCTGGGGCTGCAGTGAC
This sequence comes from Miniopterus natalensis, assembly GCF_054644295.1. Classification (NCBI taxonomy): domain Eukaryota; kingdom Metazoa; phylum Chordata; class Mammalia; order Chiroptera; family Miniopteridae; genus Miniopterus; species Miniopterus natalensis. The sequence goes on from NC_142103.1 coordinate 65,324,936, forward strand.
TCCGCAGACTGCGGTGGCAGTTCTAAGTATTTCACTGGAAAGAGAAGATGCCTGTTAGAAGGGATTCATTTCCATCCTGCTCAGAAGGCACAAATACACAAGTCAACCCCTGCTGGGGATAGCGATCTTGTTCCCTGTCTGTCCTGTCCAGAGGCTGAGGCAGCTCAGCCCCTCCTGGCCAAAGTCCCCTCTGGTGCCCACTCTGTCCTGTCATAGCAACCCATTTCCTCATCTGTAACATGGGAATGCTCCTGATAGGGTTGCTGGGAGGATTTTAAATAAAGCACTCGACACAGTGCCTGGTCCATGGAACATGCTCACACAATGGTGGCTAAGAGTTTTTAAAAATGCTTATAGTGAATGCTACTGTAGAGTTACTTTTCCCATGTTTAATCCAGGGCTCTTTAATCCATTCAGTACAATACTGCCAAGTACCCATTCTAAGCAAGGGCATGGAGCACCCTTGCAGATCTCCACTGCTACCCTCTACTCCAGCCACAAGATGCACCACGCTCCCATTTCCCTTTCTGCACCTACCCCAGCCTCTACTGAGGAAAACAGCCTTTCCTGACTACCCTACTCTCATTCTGGGGCCATAGGTGGTATCTACCCTGAGAAATTGGCCACGCCAGGCCAGCAGCCTGACATTATGCAGCCTTCACCGTTGATGGCTCCTGCACCCAGAAAGGGCTCCATGACCACTGAAGAGGGAGGCAGGGAGGTAAGGAGAGAGATGGGCTCCAATAATAGGGTCTGTGTTTTAACCAAGTTCCCTCTTTGCCTTTGGCAATTTTCAAGTTGAAAGTTTATGGGTCTAGGTTAAAAGATCCTCCATGGCTGTATCAGAATTTGTCTGGGAGTCATCTATTTTCATTGCAGAGGGTACAGGGGCCTGGGGCTCATGCTCAGATGACTCAGGAGCCCAGCCTGAGACCCAACAGTGCACTGAAGTTCTTAACATGGCACTAGCTGGCCCTGGCTGTGTTCCTCCTGTCCCTGATGGCCGTCTGATCAGGAGCTGAGTGGAGGGACCTCTGCAGCCCTGCAGCCCTTGCTCTGCCTGGAATTCTAGAAACAGACACCTCTTCACTTCCCACTTCCCTAGCACAGTACTGCTCAGTGCTGGGCTCACCAACTAGGAGACTTTTAGCAAGGAACACTCACCAAAAAGTCCTTACCTTCGGGTTCTTCACACACAACGGTTTCCAGGTTCTCTCCTTTCGCATAGTCTGCATTGAGACCTTCTGCAAAGGGCAAAGGGCAGAGTTAGTGGCTGACACAGAACCAAAGGGTCTCTTAGCATGATCAAGCACTCCTGACCAAGTCCTCCATTACAATTAAAAAAGCACAACTCCCAAAACAGACTCAGACCCTGCACCCTGAGCCACCTGAATGTCCTTGTATGGGCAAAGAGTGGCTGTCTGGGAGTGTGCCGCCTGCCCAGGAGTTTTCATCCTTATCCTCAGAAATGATGACACTTGGCAAAGGCCCCTGACAGACATCCCCATCCCCATAGGGCAGATGCGACCACATGTAGATTGTGGGCCAGACAGCAGCTCTGCTCAGCAGAGGGGGCACCCATTGGCAGGGCTCGGTGTCACCCATGGGTCCATATGCTGGCCCAGGGGCCATGGAGGCAGAGAGGGAGCCAAGCACTGCATAAGTAACAGATAGATGCCAAGTAGGGAGGGGCAAATGGCTGAGTGGGACTCACTTTGGAGATGCCAGTAAAGCCTCCTGCTAGTGTATGGTTTTCCCAGCAACACATGCATGGAAAGGCCAATCAGCTTTTCTAGGCAGTGGGGATAGCACTGTCCCCACCCTCAGGGATGACTGCCCAGACTGGACCTCCACCCCTTCCCACACATCCCTGAACCCAGCTACACCCAGCCTAGGGACAGAAAGTCTGGCAGTTGGGACCCTCCCACACATATCAGGGAAAGCTAAAGATGGTTATGGTCACAGCCAAGTTGGAGAGTGCTAGGGAAGGGGATGGGATAGAGAGTGGTGAGAAGGAGCAAGAGCAGTGGGATGGGGAGGGGGACACTGAGGCCAGAGCAGAAGAGGAAAATGAGTAAATCAAAGCACATTGTTACCTTGACCTTCTGCTGCATCTGAAGGCAAGACACAAAACTTAGGACCCTGGAGCAAGAACTCAGACAACAAAGCACACAGGCTTTCTGTAAGACATGTTGGCCCTTGGCACTGTGGACAGAGACAGAGGGAGCAGCGGGTCCCTAAAGCCTGAGCCTTTTTGATGACAGAAATACTGGAAGCCCCAGAGAGCCACAGTGGGGACAGGCCATGTGCCAACCCTTGGGGCTTCCTGGTGCACCTAGTACAAAGTTGTTTCTGTTCTGCCTTCTCTGACCTCCATGCAGTGGTGACTAAGGCCACTCTGGGTAGAGGCTCACCTGAACGGCAGGGATGGGAGGTCCAGACCCCCAGCTTCACAGTGGGCTTAGCCACCCCACATTCATGGGATTCCTCCTGATTCTGACCCAGCCTAGGTACCAACTACACATCGGTAGATGAAGCACATACAGTCTCGCACATACCAATAGTCCAGAGAGTGAATGAGGGCAGCAGTCACAGACATGACAACAAACCACCAAGCCTAATCCTGCCCTTTGATCTCCATAACAGTAAGCAAGGGGTGCTATGGCCACATTCAGGAGAGGCATCTAGTCAGGCCCTCAGGCTGGGAGGGCAGGAAGGCTTCCTGAGATGGTAGCCTGGGCCCAAAGAATGAGAGCAGCTAGGTGAGGAGAGGAGGCAGCAGAGGGGATGCTGGAGACTACAGGGCAGACTCAGGGAAGTGAGTATGGCTGTTGAGAAAGTCTTCTAGGTCCAGGGCTGCAAGGGTCAGGAGGGGAATGAAAGGGAAAGGTTGTGACTGAAGTGGAACAATGAAGTGCTTTGAATGACAAGCTCAGGGGCTTGGCTATGACCTGGAGAGCAGTAGGGAACATGGGAGGTCCCATCAGAGCTGGCCCTGTGCATTTTAAGCAGGTTCCTCTGGCTGCTTCAAGCAAGAAGTGTGAAGGACACCAGGGCCATCAGGAGGCTGATAGAACCATTCAGATGGAGGACTAGAACTGGCCCTGGAAAGGCAGGGACAATGGTGGCCCAGAGCAGGGGGTACAAGCCCCAGAATTGGGGAACCACTGATGTAGGGTAAAAAGACAGGAGGATCCAGGAGGACTGGTGGAATCTGTGAGGGAAGGTCACAGAGACGGGGTGGAAACAACTTAAAAATTCTGAGGAGAAATTTGGTAGTACAGGGAGTGGATACAGAAGCAAAAGAAATCTTTTTCAAATTTGGGGGATACTTCACACTTGGCTCCCTTTTGTGTAAATCAGGAGTGATGATAGCACTTGCTCAAGTGTGTCTGGGTAAGGGATTCAGGACAGTGTAGGTTTAGCAATGACAATGACATCATTAAAAGATTGAAGGGGGGAAAACTGAGTCCAAATACACAGGTGGAAGGGCCACCCATACAGGGACTAGTGGGTGTGGTGTGAAGCCTGTGGCAGGGAGGGAAGCCTTCTTAGACTGGATGGGGAGGGGTTGGGGAGAAGCCAGTGGGTTCCATGAACTTCTTGAGAGCCACCATTAGCCCTACAAGCCCACTTTTTTCCCTGGCCTATGCCACTCTGCCAGCAGGCTCACTCTTACTACCTGGCCCAGAAACACCCTCACCTTGAGGCTGCCCCTTAAAAATAGAGGTCACATCCATGTCCTCCATCTTTGTTGCCACACATCTTTCAGTTGTCATCAACACTCCCTCTTTTGGGTTTATTCTTTCTCAAATATCATATAAATTACTCGATTCTACATACCAAGGCCTTCATATTTTCACATTTTATTTGGCTTCCCTGATAATCCAATTTGCAAAGCCTCATACCTGTTTGTTTTAGGAAACAAAATAATGTATTTTCATTTCACTTTAGTACCCCCACAGAGACAAACAGATACAACCCAAACAACTCTTTTTTGGTTTGAAAATCAACTTTTTTTCTCTTCCTTGTTTCTACCTACTGGCACTCCTTCTGGATTGATGGCTTCGCATCTGAAGTAAGTTCCTTCAAGAATCCTCTGTGCCTCCATTTCCTCATCTATGAGATGAAGGTGCACATCATACCTCCCCAATCGAGTTATGGGAGTTCTCACTATTTGGGTAATGGTGGCCCCCAAAAGATATGTCCATGTCTTCATCCCTGGAACCTGTGGATATGACCTTATTTGGAAAAGGGTCTTTGCAGGTGTAATTAAGGTAAGGATCTCAAGACGATATCATCCTGGGTTATCCACATCAGCCTTACATCTAATGACAAGTGTCGATATGAAAGACAAAATAGGAAAGACAGACACAGAGGGAAATGCCATGTGGAGATAGAGGCAGAGACTGCCACGGGAAACATAGGGCCACCAGAACCTGGAAGACGCAAGGAAGGATCCTATCCTAGGGCCTCCAGAAGGAACCAAACCTTGCTGACACCTTGATCTTGGACTTCTCCGGCCTTCAGAACTGTCAGAGAATAGATTTTTGTTGTTTTAAGCCACTCAGTTTCTTTTATTTTGCGCTGGCACAGGGGAAAGCTCTAAGGACAATCCAGCCTCCAGGTCTGCACTCTTTCTGACTCTTTTTTGTTCATACCGCTCTACATCCAAGCTTCTCAATCCCTGGTTAGTTGACAGTATCTCAAGTAGGGAGACCATGAACAGTTGTGCAGGTTGTGCATTGAGATGTGAATGGTGCCAGTAGAGTACTGTGCACAGCTTGTGTAGCTGTATGTGGTGGCCCTGGTCAAGAATGTTGTATAAGAGTAAAAAAGAAGCAAATATGATGGCCAGATGAAAAAGTAGTTGTAAACTTTAGCAATATCCACATTCAAAGCATTCTGGGACTCCAGTTACTTTTCTGGTAAGCTCAGCTCCTGGCTAGAATTAAGGGCAGAGGCCTAGAACAAGGGTAGAAGAAGCCTCATAGGGAGTGATCCTAAGCTTCAAGAAAGAGGAAAACTACCATTGAGTCAGATTATGTCATTTGAACTAAAAATCACCAATCTTAAAGTAGAGACACACTCTAAGCAAACAGTGACACATCAACGCTGTGCTCATAAAACCAAGTGTAGTCTTTCTGTTCACCCTCAACAGCATTCCCACAGGGCTCCTGACATGGGGTGCCTGACAGCTTCCAAGATAGGATTCCATTTGTAACACATCTTTAAAGAGCCATGGCATGAAGTGGGAGCATCCTAGGTATTACAAATCTAGCATGTAAAGGGGGGGGGGGGGACTACATATAACATCTCTCTTGCATTCCTACTCCTTTAAAAGAATTCACAATTTGACATATTTTAATATTTTCTGGCTTACATGGGGAGAAGCAGGGGCACCAGGGCAGTTCCAGAATGAGTGCTGGCTTGCCCAGCTGCCTGCTGGGTCTTGGTGATCCCCAGAGACTGCTGCCTTCTGCTCCAGAGAAAAATGGCAGCACAAGAGGGAGTTGTTGACCCCAGAGCCTCTGAAGGCCCCAAATTCCTCTGGGTGAAATCTGAGGTCATACAGAAATCCCAGTGTCTCTCCTGTTCTATGACAAGGAAACATCACAATGGCTCTGCTCCCACAGAAATTTGGCTTCCAGAAACTGGAACCTTGAAAAGATCAAGGTCAATATATCCAGCCCCATCCTCTCTTCTAGGCTGCTTTACACTTTAGTTTAGCCTAGATCTGCCCCCAGGGATTTCCAAAAGTGCCTCTCCCCACACCTCCCCCAAGAAGTCTTCTCAGGCAGGCTGTGGAATAGACCTGAATCTCAACTTGCTCATGTTTCTGCCTCTTTCCCTCAAAAGACCTTAACCATTTGTTTACGTACACAAGGCGGATCCACTTACGCTGAATGAAGAAGCAGAACTTCTTCTGTTGGTAGGAGATGTAGCTGGTGACAGCACCAATCAGAGCCATGGCCAGGGCACTGGCCACACCAGCAATGGTGCCAGTCCCTAGTGACATTTCTGGGCAAAGGAAAGGGTGGAAGAAATGAGAAGACGTGAGGTCAAGCTAACAGTGCCATAAGGATCAGCTCAGACACTGACTTAAATTTGTTCCAATGCCCAGGACCTCTGAGCTAGTTTTGAGAGGCCTAGCCACTTGTATCAAAGGAGTTCAAATGACATACTGCCCTCCTTGGATTTGCCAAATGCTTCTCTTTTTCTGTAAGGATTTCCACTTTGAGAAGCTTAAAATGTGGACATGGAAATGGTACAGTCCCTATTTAACTGAGTTCCAGATAGGTTTCTGGGTCTCAGGCTAGCAAGCTTCCCATGGGGCCACCTCCCCGGCAATCCATATTTTTTAGCTTAATTCCTTTAAATGACTGTCCTGCTGCTGCTAGCCTCACATTTCTTTAGTGGAAACATTCAGGGGAAGGTCTGGAAGGCCAACTCTGTGACGAGAGTGGGCCAGCACTATGTCTCCTTGTGGTTTCCAACAGAAATCTTGGGATTCAAACCCACCAGCTTCAGGGTCGCCATTGCTGCCATACTTGCCACCACCTGGAGAAAGGACGAAAGCACATAGTGTCTGCTGTGAGTCTATGAACATCCAGCTCTGGGTTAGGAGAGACAGCCCCTTCCCGACTCCCTGACCCTTCTGATTACCCTCTTCACAGGACCCAGCCAGTAACCCCCCTGTGGGTTTATACCCAAATGAAGCAGGACCTGCTCCCTTGTGCTGGTCACTTGCAAAACCCAGGCTGCCAGGTGGGACTTTTTATTTTCAAAATGATAACAAGTGTGTATTGAACATTTGTTATATCTGGGCTCCTCATGCACAGTGCTTCACTGAATTTCCTTGCAATCCAGCAGGGCAGGTCACCTAGCATCCCCATCTTACAGAGGAGGGAGCAGAAGCTTAAGGACTTGCCAACAGGTGGCTGAGCTGGGCCCATGCCAGGTGAGCCTGACTCTGAATGACAACAGTATGTGTGTCCCATGTATTTACTATTTCCTGTAAGAAATATTTATTCTTTATCTGATTATAAAAACATGCATATGTAAAACTTTGTTTAAAAAAAGATGAAAGGCTAGCATAAATATTATTCATAATCCTGTCAGCCAGTGAGATTTACAGTTAATATTTCAATTTACTTTCTTCCTGTGCCTAGTGCTTTATCTGCTTTTCTTCAAATCCCGATGTATCTGTTCATGTAACTTAGGTACATATACAGCATCCTTACAATATGCTATAGGATTAAACCATAATTAAGAGTTTTTAAGGGCTTCCACTTCCAGCTTGGTATAGACTTGGAGTTGTTCTTGGAACATACACAAATGCAGGTTGACAGTTCCTTACACAGGATTTTAAAATATAAAAGTTTCTGAAATATCACAGAGATGGAGACTAGATTAGTGGCTGATAGGAGTTAGGGAGGGTGGAGAGGGAAGGAGCTGGCTGTGATTATAAAAGGAAAACAGGCAGGATCCTTGTGGTGACACAGTTGTCCTTTATCTTGACTATGAAGGTGGTCACAGGAATCTACACATGTGATAAAATTTCATAAAACACACACACACACACACACACACACACACTTCCCCAGAGAGCAGCTCCCTGACAAGCAAATGGTGCCATTTCAAGACATTAATTAGCCTTGAGCAGTCCTTTCATGTACCCTCTTTCTTCTCAGGGCATAACAATCATTAATGGAGGGAGACTGTTAACAAAGCCCAGAGTCCTTAGAGGAAACTGCCCTGGGATGTTGGAGGCAATGAACTCTGACATTTCCTTCACCAAAGAGTTTGGGGGAATGTAGCTTCCTGGATCATAACAAATGTCCTTCTGGTAAGGGATGTTGTTAATGGGGAAGGCTGTGGGTGTGTGGGAACAGGGGTAATATGGGAACTCTCTGTACATTCTGCTAAATTTTGTTGTGAACCTAAAAGTGCTCTAAAAAATAAAGTTTATTTTTTAAAAAGAGCCTAGTGGAAGGAAATGAGATTTGTTATGTTCCCACCTGAGGCTGAACCCTTGGGTTAAATGCATTTTATAAACATCTATGATTGGATATGAATGGTTATTTACAAAACAAGGAGCACTGGCATTTTAAAACACACAATCACTGCTGTTGAAGAAAGCACAGTAGAAAGGAGGACAGGAGTTGCCCTGTGCATTAACATGTCAGCAGTGACGCCACTTGTGAGGACATGGAGTCCTCACCATCAATGGTCCCCTCTACTGTGCTGGAGGGGCAAGCCCCATCACAGGCATCCTCTGCTGATATATTCATGTCACTAGATTTCCAGACAAATCTGAGCAATTCTACCTACTCTTTGTTTCACCTTGAGGTGGAATGAAGCTGAGTGGTCACAAATCTCTTTTCCCTTGTTAATGATTTGGTCACAAGGATTCACAGCAACTTGAACCTTACAATCTGTATGATGGCTGAATTAAGAGGGTATTACATGAAATGTAAACAGAACTGCCCCCTTACTGCTGCTTCTCCGGATACATGCAGAAAGGCTTGGTACTCTCCCAGGCTGTCAAAAAGACTCAAAAGCTCAACACATCTCTACGAATTCCTGACTATCTGACAATCTGTGATTGTATAGAAGCATTATCCTAAGAAGATTACCAAAAAATGTTATTTCTCTCCCTCAAAAAAAATTAATCCCATCCTGTGGGAGTCTCACTGCTCAGATGGGCATGTGAGCTAGAAATACCATGAGGTTAAAAACCAATTGAAAAACAAATAAATAAACAGGCATTCAGGATCCTTCTATCCCTTCTAGTTGCATGAACCTGAAGTCAGCTACATAGACCTGCCATTGGAGTTAGCCAAGCCAAAATCGTGGCTTTGATCCTCATTTAGCAAAAGAGCTTTATTTACTTCCTCTGAGTATAGAATTATCTCAGTTCCTTTACAAAATGCATGCTATACAAAAGATGGTATTGGGACAACTGATGAACCAATGGCATAAAATAAATTGATCCAATCCAATACCTTCCATAGAAGTTCCCAATAAATATAAACCAGGTGAAGCTATAAAAGCACTACAAGAAAATGTACAACAACATTTATATTGTCTTGGGGTAGGGAACGAGTTCCTAAATCTAGAAATTTAAAATGGAAAAGATAGCAGAAGTAAAAATTTGTGTACTAAAAGCACAACAACAAAGCAAAACAAAATGAATAAATTGGATTTCATTAAAATTAAAACCTTTGGAGCTTTATTGACAATATATAAAGAACTTCTACAACTCCAGAGATACACAGATGGCTAATAAGATGCTCAACATCATTAGTCAAACCCACAATGAGATACTGATTTACACACATTAGGATCTCTATAATCCAGAAAAAGATAAATAAGTGTCGGTTAGGATGTGAAGGAATTGGAACCCTCAGATATTGTTGATGCGAATGTAAAACTGTCCAGCTGCTACAGAAAACAGGCTGGCAATTCCTCAAAAATTTCAACACATGAGCAAGCAATTCTACATCCAGATATATAACCAAGAGAATAGAAAACATAATGCCCCCACAACAATTTGTACACTAATTTCATTGCAGTATTATTCATAAAAGCCAAAGAGTGGAAACAACCCGAAGGTGTATCAATTGATGAATGGGTAAATAAAATGTTTTTGGAATAAATGAAGAGGACTTAATAATAATCACTCATGTAAAAGTAGCCCTTACAAATCAATGAGAAAAGATAATGATTCCAGTACAAACATAGGCAATGAGCATGAACAGGCAATTGACATAATAATATTAAGAGTGTCTAGAACTTAGGTGTTCAGTTGGCAGAAGTCATGGAGCTTGGGTGTCCAGGATGTTCCACCCTGGTGACCTTCTGTAACTGGCCCGTTGTCCTTGCTCTGCTCATGTCTATCTGCCTACCACAGATCTATCATTCTAAGCTCAACCTGCACCATCCTACAGGAGCAGACTCACAGGGAAAAGGAGTCACAGATCAGAACTGTGAAATCTGGTGTGACCTGGAGGAACCTCTCTTCAAGAGTTCTGGTGGGGTGTCACTGAGTTGCATCACCTCCAACAAAAGGCTGCCTGGATTTGTACTCCCAAAGTAGAACTGGGACTTTAGACTTTAGAACCCTTCCCCCTCCCCTTCAGAAGCCTTCACCAGGGCCTCTGGGAGTGAGTTGCAGGGATAGAGGTGGGGTCGCAAGCTCTCTCCCACCTCCCAAAAGAACTGGTGCCACCCTAAGTGGAGGGGACAGCCTTGATCTATTAACCCAAGCCCCACCTCACCTTCTGACAGGGGCAGACTCACAAGGAAAAGGGGTCATAAATCAGAACTGTGAAATCTTGTGTGACCATGTAGGAGCCTCCCTTCAAGAGCTTTAGTTGGGTACTGCTGAGCTGTAGGGCAAGTGCTTAGCTCCCTTCTTGAGGGCTGAGGACCTGCACCACCCCCAACAAGGGGCTTTTTGGATTTGCATTCCCAAAACCTGCCACACCACCAGCCAAGTGCAGACTCAAAGTGGGGAGGAATTGCAGGTCAGAACTGGGGCATATGAAGCCACCCCCTTGGAAGTCTACATCTGGACCTTTGGCAGTGAGCTGCAGGGATAGAGGGGAGTGACAAGCTCTCTCCCATCCCCCAAAAGAGCTGGTGGTACCCCAAGTGGAGGGGGCAGCTTTGAGTCCCACCTGCACTGTCCTGCAGGTGTAGTTTCCCAAGGTAAAAGGGTCACAAATCAAAACTGTGAAATCTGGTGTGTCCCCCTTGGAGCCTCCCTTCCAGAGCTCTGGCATGGAGCTTAAAGGAGAGCACCTACCTATCCTCTTGAGGGCTAAGGACTAGGGCCACCTCAATCAAAGTGTGGATTAGACTAGCATGCCCAGATTCTACTGGTCCCACCCTGCTAATCTCATATCTACTGAGGGAAGGGGGTACAAAGCAGAGCTTAGACATTGGACCTGACTCACTTGGAGTACTCCAACAAGGTCTCTGGCAGAGCACTGCAGAGATAGAAAGAGGTGAGCAGCTCTCTCCCTTCCAAGGGTAGGCAACACCTCAAGTGGAGAGGGCTTCCTTGTTCTCTTTCTCTAAGCCTGGCTGGCACATGCCTGCTGGTGCAACCTCACAGGGGAAAGGGGACATAACTCAAAGTTGGGTCATCTGGTGTGACCCCTCGGAGGCACCCCTCAGGGTCTCTGACAAGGACACTTCTAAGCTAGAAGGCAAGTAGCTAGTTCCCCATTTGGGGTCTGAGGGCCTGTGTCACCCCAAATCAAAGGGAGCATTGGATTTGCACTTCCATTTCCAGCTGTCCCCATCCTGCTAAGCTCATTTCTGTGGGATGAATGTCGATCCCACCCACGAATGGGCCAACAAAAATCAGCTCCCTATTACAACAAGAGGGTTCACATAACCCACAAAATGGACATAACTAGAGCATTCAGCTCAGGAGTTCAAGGAGATTTTACCACTATGTCCCACAGAACACTAACTACATAAGGTCACCCCATAAAGACTGGGAGTCATAGTAGTTCTATCTTACACACAGAAGCAAAAGCAGAGACAGCTAAAACGGGGCAACAAAGAACCCCCAAATGAAAGATAAGGAAAAATCTCCAGGAAAAGAACTGAATAAAATGGAAGCAAGACATCTATCAGACACAGAGTTCAAAATAATGGTTATGAGGGTGCTTAAACAACTTAGTGAGAATAACAAAGAACTTAATGACAACTACATCAATGTGAAAAAGGAGACAGAAACTCTAAATAAGAGTGAGTTGGAAATAAAGAATACCATATCTGACATCAAGAATACAATGGAAGGAATTAAAAGTAGAATGGATGAAGCAGAGGATAGAATTAGAGACTGAAAGACAAGGTAGAAAAAACAACCAAACAGAGCAACAAAAAGAAAAAAGATTTAAGAATGAAAATAGTTTAAGGGAGCTCTGGGACATGAAACATAACAACATCTGCATCTTAGGGATTCCAGAAGGAAAAGAAAGTAAGCAAGGGATAGAGAACCTGTTTGAAGAAATAATCTTAGAAAACTTCCCTAACCTGGTGAAATAAAAAGCTATATAAGTTCAGGAAGTACAGAGGGTCCCAATCAAGATGAACCTAAAGAGACCCACACCAAGGCACATCATAATTAAAATGTCAAATGTTAAGGACAAAGAAAGAATCTTAAGGACCACAAGAGAGACAATCAATGACCTACGAGGGAGTCCCCTTGTAGAGGATTTCTCAACAGTGGATTTCTCAACAGAAACTCTTCAGGCCACAAGGGATTGCCATGAAGTTTTCAAAGTAATGAAAAGCAAGAACTTGCAACAAAGACTGCTCTATCCAGCAAGGCTATCATTTAAAATTGGGGGAAAATAAAAAGCTTCCCAGACAAAAGAAGGCTAAAGGAGTTCAGTACCACCAAACCAGCATTGCAAGAAATACTAAAAGTACTGCATTAAGAAGAAGAAATCTAGAAAAAAAGGTACATAATCATAAAGGGGGAAAATGGCATTAAATAAATACATATAAAAAATAAACTTAAGTGTAAATGAATAAATGTTCTCATCAAAAGATGTAGGGTAGCTGAATGGATAAGAAAACATGACCCATATATATGTTGTCTACAAGAGACTCACCTCAGAACAAATTATTCACAGAGACTGAAAGTGAAGGGATGGAAAAAAGTATTCCATGCAAATGGAAAGGAAAAAAAGCTGGGATAGCAATACTTATTTCTGACAAAATGGACTTCAAAATAAAGACCATAACAAGAGACAAAGAAGGTCACTACATAGTACTAAAGGGATCAATCCAACAGGGGTTTATAACCCTTATAAACATATATGCGCCCAATATAGGAGCACCTAAATATATAAAACATTCTTTGTGGACTTTAAAGGTGAGATTGACAGCAATACAATCACAGTGGGGGACATTAACACTCCACTGCCATTGCTGGATAGATCATCCAGAAAAAAAATCAACAAGGAAACAGAGACCTTAAATGACAGACTAGATCTAATGGAATTAATTGACATTTATAGAACATTTCAGCTCAAAGCAGCAAAATATACATTCTTCTCAAGTGCACATGAAACATGCTCAAAGATAGACCACATGTTAGGACTCAAAACAAGTATTTACAAGTTCAAGAAGATTGAAATCATATCAAACACCTACTCAGATCACAATGGGGAGAAATGAGAAGTCAACCACTATAAAAAAAGGGAAAGATGGGGAAGATGGTGGCACTGTGACAAGAAGCAGAGTGCCCTTGCTCCCAGCCAGTGACTTGATTAACACTAAAATACTGTGTAAACAGCTTGGAAGAAACAGAAATATACATGAGTTGACATATTTCAAGTAGGAAGCATTGAAGAAACATCATAGAGTCTCGTAAGGGGGGGTAGAAAGGGGGTGTCCTCCTGAAGCCTGTGCTGGGCTCTGAGGCCCTAGGGCTAGAGACTGAAAAGCTTCCTCCCCTTGGGAGTGTGGGCTGGCATCCAAAAACTGGATCTCAATCCCCAAGAAGAGAAAATTAGAGCTAAACATGGAGGGCAGAGGGACCAGGGGAATAGTGTGCTGGAGAGGAGGGGACCACACCTTCTCACTGAAAGAAAGCTTCTAATGGTGGCCAGGACAGAAGTCTTTCACACAGGGTGCTGACCACAGGAAAGGATGTCCCACAGTGTGTGGCTCCCAAGTAGAAATTATCCAGAGGGCTGCACTGAATAGCCACATACAGGGACACTCTGCCTTCCTGTAAGGCATTGTGTAGAACTCCAGGGAGCATTTAATCTGCATGACATGGAGAAGGGGAAGAGAGCCCTCCCACCACCAGAGACTGACTGGAGATATCTGTGGGGCAGATCAGTTCTCCAGCCACATGAGCTCCCAGAAAGGCGAATCTGAGATTTTGGACCTGCCCTGAGGGGTGTCTGGATAGCATATAAGGAGATGCCCCAGCTTTACTGAGATCAGGGGTGGAGGGGAGCTGTGTGGGCCTGACTTTGTTACCCTCCTGCTTGGTCCCTTGGCATGGGGGTAGCAGGACCTTGCAGGGCAGATTCTCTGCTTGCGTGTTCCTTTGTGCTTTTTTGAGTTTTTGATTACTGAATGGGCGTCCAACTTCCTGGCTTGCATTAGGCAGACAGAACAGCGGAAGCTGGAATTGATATCTGCATTGTGGAGAGTTGAAATTGGTGCACCTGTGCAATCAGCCAACCAGATCTGGGAAAGGAGGGGCAGAACACGCTCACCTCTCCTGCAGGTTAGGAGCACCATCTCCAACAGGAAATGGGCTGGTTCAGCTCACTGAAGCCCCAGATATTCCCCACAGGGCACACTCCTGAGGGGAAGGGAGAACACCTCACAGGAGGATATTATAAGAATAAGACTCTCAAGGACTATTGTTTGGGAACTAGAGGAAAAGCTTAAAACCCCTGTTGGAGGCTGAGCAAGCAAAGTGCTCATCAGAATGTGTTTTAATCTAACCCACTGAGCCCAGGCTGCTGAAACTGCCCATACAGAAAAGGCAACAGGTTGAAACTGTAGCAGGCCATTGTATGGGGAACTAGAATTGGAGGATAGGGTAAAAACTGAGGAATTGGCTGTGAAGCAGAGACTAACTTCCCCACAGTGAGTGCCTGACAGCAAAACCTCTAAGTAAAGAGAGTGATATCCCAAGCTACATAGCCATCCAGTACCCTAAAGACTCTACAGGAGACTCTGGAGTAAGACCAGGCAATCACAGGAGGAGACAAAATAGGTGACAAGTGGAAGCGGTCCACAGAGAGCCTCAGATTATCCAACTACCTAAGGACACCAAGCCAAACCTAGACAGCTCCTGACATTGGCTGACACACAAGTACTTCCCAGGAGAACTGAAATGAGCATACAAAAAAGTGAGCCTTGGACAAAATAAGCTGCCCAGAAGAAACTCACCTGATTGACTTTATTTTTCCTTAAGAAAAAGAGAGCAAAGAAAAAAAAATTTTTATTTTTAAATTTGTTTAAATTTTAAAATTTTTAAATTAATTTTTTAAAATTTGTTTTGCTTTGCATTTTTTTGCTTTGTTTTGTTTTGTCTTTTGTTTTGTTATCAAGATTTTCTTGATATTCTCTGCTTAACTACTGGGACATTATCATTAAAATGGATAAGTTTACTGCTTTTCTCTATTGTTTCCCCCATTTCTCTTATTAGACTCCCTCCCAGCCCTTCCTTTATCTCTCTCTCTCTTCTAGTTCCATTGGCATAACTTTTTTTCTCTTTCTTCTATTTCACTGACTTCTGTGTTCTTGTCTTTTTGTTTGATTATTAGTTTCTGTTTATCTCTTTCTTGTATTTTTATTTCTTCATTTTCAACTATTTTCCTATTCCTACGCTCAACCATTAATTTTTTGCATGCCCTTCCTTCAGAATCTTTTTTTGGTCCCTTTTATCTCCCAGTAGCTTCTCTATTTCTAACTTTTTATTTTAGCATACTATTATTATTTTTTAATTTTTCATTACTATTAGCAATAATATCTTTTTCTCTATTATTTTTCTCCCTTTGCTTTTCTTTCTTTCTTTCTTTCTTTCTTTCTTTCTTTCTTTCTTTCTTTCTTTCTTTCTTTCTTTCTTTCTTTCTTTCTTTCTTTCCTTCCTTCCTTCCTTCCTTCCTTCTTTCTTTCTTTCTTTCTTTCTTTCTTTCTTTCTTTCTTTCTTTCTTTCTTTCTTTCTTTCTTTCTTTCTTTCTTTCTTTTTCTTTCTTCTTTCTCTTTCTTTCTTTCTTCTCTTTCTTTCTTTCTTTCTTTCTTTCTTTCTTTCTTTCTTTCTTTCTTTCTTTCTTTCTTTTTTCTTTCTTCTTTCTCTTTCTTTCTTTCTTCTCTTTCTTTCTTTCTTTCTTTCTTTCTTTCTTTCTTTCTTTCTTTCTTTCTTTCTTTCTCTCTCTCTCTCTCTCTCTCTCTCTCTCTCTCTCTCTCTCTCTCTCTCTCTCTCTTTCTTTCTTTCTTTCTTTCTTTCTTCTTTCTCTTCCTTTAGCATTTTCACTTGGGATGTTTTCATTGTGATTGTCCAGATATTTTGTAAGATACTGCTTGTATCCTGGCAGTTTGGTTGTGTATTGTCTTGCCTTGCCAGCACCTGTACAATAGTTCACATGACGTGGTTGGGGCTGAGACACACAGCTAGCAGACCTGAGAGGTGAGTCCTGCAAGAATGGGTCAACAACAATCTAGACCCAATCACAACAGGAGAGCCCAAAGAACCCACAAAAGGGAAACCCACAAAAGGGACACATCTAGAGCAAAGAGCTCAGAAGTATAAAGAAAATACACCTCTGGGCTCCACTGGACTCACACTACAAAATCCCATGTCATAAGACTGAGAGACAGCAAATATATCTAATATATAGATACAAACACTAAGAGCCACCAAAGTGGGGAGACAAAGAAACAACCCCAAAACTAAAGAAAAGGCAAAATGGTCAGAAAAACACCTTGATGAGATGGAGTTAAGCAATTTATTAGACATAGAGTTCAGAGTAATTGTTATAAATATGTTCAAGGAAATTAATGAGAACCACAAGACACTAAGGTAGAAGAACTTAGTGAAAACATGAAAAAAGAGATAGATACCACAAATAGGAACTAGGCAGAAATGAAGAATACTATATCTGATATCAAGAATATGCTGGAAGGAATTGAAAACAGGCTCAATGAAGCAGAAGATAGAAAAAGTGACTTAGAAAATAAGGTAGAAAAAAACATGTAATCTGAGTGGCAAAAAGAAAAAGACACTTAAAAAGCATGAGGGCAGTCAATGGAGCTTTGGGACAACAAGAAGTAAAACAACATTCACATCATAGGGATGCAGGAGAGGTAGGAAAGAGAGCAAGGGGTAGAGAACTTGGTGGAGGAAATAATACCAAAAAACTTCCCTACACTGGCGAGGGAGAAAGCCACACAAGTTCAAGTAGCACAGAAGGTTCCAAACAAGAGGGACCCAAAGAGACCCACTCCAAGACACATCATAATTAAAATGCCAAAAGTTCAGGACACAGAGAGAATATGAAGGGCCACAAGAGTGAGACAAGCAGTGACCTACAAGTGAATCTCCATAAGACTGACAGCAAATTTCTCAATAGAAACTCGTTAGGCCAGAAGGGAGTGGCATGAAGTTCTCAAAATAATGAAAAGCAAGAGCCTACAATCAAGACAGCATTATCCAGCAAGGCTATCACTTAAAGTTGAAGGTGAAATAAAGAGCTTCCCAGACAAAAGAAGGCTAAAGTTCAGTACCACCAAACCAGCATTACAAGAAATGCTAAAAAGACTGCTCTAAGAAAAAGAAGAAAGTGCGAGAAAGGTACATCAGCAAAAAGGAGGAAATTGGCATTAAATAAGTATTTATAAATAGTAACCTAAAATGTAAATGGAATAAATGGTCAAGTCAAAAGACATAGGGTAGCTGAATGAATAAGTAAACAGGATCCAAATATATGATGTATACAAGAGACCCACCTGAGAGCAAAATACTCACACAGTCAAAAAACGAAGGGATGGGGAAAAAAATTCCATGCAAATGTAAATGAAAAAAAGCTGGAGAAGCAATACTTACATCTGACATAATAGACTTTAAAATAAAGACCATAACAAGAGACAAAAATGGTCACTACATAATACTAAAAGAATCAATCCAACAGGAGAAAATAACCCTTATAAACATTTTTGCACCCAATATAGAAGTACCTAAATATATAAAAAATTTCTTGGGTGACTTTAAGGGGGAGATTGACAGCAACACAATCATAGTGGGGGACTTTTACATCCCACAATCATCACTTGACCAATTATCAAGACCATCAACAGGGAAACACAGACCTTAAATGAAACACTAGATCTAATGGATTTAATTGACTTTTACAGAACATTTCATCCCAAAGCAGCAGAACACACATTCTCAAGTGCACATGGAACATTCTCAAAAACAGGCCACATGTTAGGGCACAAGGCAAGTCTCTACAAATACAAAAAGATTGAAATCATCTCAAGCATCTTCTTGGATCACAATGCCATGAAACTAGAAATCAACCACTTTAAAAAAACTCAAAAATATTCAAACACATGGAGGCTAAATAGCATGTTATTAAACAACAAATGGGTTACCAATGAGGTCAAGGAGGAAATCAAACACTTCCTGGAAAAAAACTGAAATGAATAGACAACAACCAAAAATCTATGGGACACAGCGAAAGCAGTCCTGAGAGGAAAGTTCATAGCAGTACAGGCATACCTGAAGAAACAAGGAAAAGCTCTACTAAACCATCTAATACAACAACTAAAAGAACTAGAATGAGAACAGCAAGAGAAGCCCCAAGGAAGTAGAAAGAAGGAAATAATTAAGATCACAGCAGAAATAAATGACATAGCGACTAAAAAAACAATATAAAAAATCAATGAAACCAAGAGCTTATTCTTTGATAAGATAAATAAGATTGATGAACATTTAGCCAGGCTCACCAAGAAACAAAGTGAGAAGACCCAAAGAAATAAAGTCAGAAATGAAAGAGGTGATATAACAGCTGACCCAACAGAAATACAAAGGATCATAAGAAAATACTATGGGCAACTATATGACAACAAATTGGGCAACCTGGGGGAAATGGAAATATTCCTAGAAGCATACAACCTTCCAAAGCTGAATCAAGAAGAGGTAGAAAACCTGAATAGGCCGATAACAACTACTGAAATTGAAGCAGGAATCAAAAAACTCCCAGCAAACAAAGGTCCTGGACCAGATGGATTTACAGGCGAGTTTTACCAAACATTAAAAGAAGAATTAACACCTACTCCATTCAAACTATTCCAGAAAATTCAAGAGGAGGGAAAACTCCCAAACTCTTATTATGAGGCCAGCATTATCCCAATCCCGAAACCAGATCAAGACATTACAAAGAAAGAAAATTACAGGCCAATATCCCTGATGAACATAAATGCTAAAATCCTCCACAAAATACTAGTAAACCGGATCCAGCAATACATTAACAAAATCATACACCATGACCAAATGGGATTTATTCTGGGGATGCAAGCCTGGCATAATATTTGCAAATCAATAAATGTGATACATCACATAAAGAAAATGAAGGACAAAAATCATATGATCATATCAATAGATGCAGAAAAAGCATTTGACAAAAATCCAACACCCATTTTTAAAAATATATATATTTTTATTGATTTGAGAAAGAGAGGAAGGGAGAGGGTGAGAGCGATAGAAACATCAGTGATGACTGAATTTTTGATTGGCTGCTTCATGCACACTCCTCACTGGCGATTGAGCCCACAACCTGGGCATGTGCCCTCACTGGGAATCAAACAATGACCTCCTGGATCATAGGTCAATGCTCAACCACTGGGCCATGCCTGGCAAAGCCAGCAACCATTTTTGATAAAAACTCTCAGCAAAGTGGGAGTAGAGGGAACAAACTTTAACATAATAAAGGTCACATATGACAAACCTACAGTGAATATCATAATCAATGGACAAAAACTGAAAGCATTTCCCTTAAGCACAAGAACAAGACAGGGATGTCTGCCTTCACCACTCTTATTCAACATAGTATGGAAGTCCTTGCCACAGCAATCAGACAAGAAGAAAACATAAAATGCATCCAAATTGGAAAAGAGGAAGTAAAACTGTCATTATTTGCAGATGACATGATATTGTAGAAAACTCTAAAGACTCAACCAAAGTACTATTAGATTTAATAAAGGAATTTGGATGTTAGCATGATACAAAATGAACATCTGAAAATTGACAGCATTTTTATACACCAATAATGAACTCTCAAAAAAGGAAACTAAAAAAACAATCCCATTTACCATTGCAACTGAAAAAAAAGAAGGTACCTAGGAATAAACTGAACCAAGGATGTAAAAGACCTGTACTTGGAAAACTACAGGACAATGAAAAAAGAAACAGAGGAAGATACAAACAAGTAGAAGAATATACCACATTTATGGATTAGAAGAATTAATATCATTAAAACTTCCATACTATCCAGAGCAATCTATAGATTTAGTACTATTCCTATAAAATACCAACAGCATATTTGACAGAACTAGAACAAATATTCCAAAATTTTTTTGGAACCAAAAAAGACCCTGAATAACCACTGCAATCTTGAGAAAGAACATAGCTGAAGGGATTACAATACTAGATATCAAGTTATACTACAAAGCCACTCTAATACCAACAGACAGGTACTGGCACAAGAATAGGCATATAGATCAATGGAATAGAAAAGAGACTCCAGAAATCAACTGAAGCCATTATGGTCAATTAATATTTGACAAAGGAGGCAAGATCATACAATGGGGTAAATACAGTCTCTTCAATAAATGGGGCTGGGAAAATTTGTCAGAAACATGCAAAAAAAAAAAAAAAATGAAACTACACCACTACCTTATACCATACAGAAGAATAAGTTCATAATGGATAAAAGGCTTATATGTAACTTACGAAACCATAAAAATCCTAGAAGAAAACATAGGCAGTAAAATCATAAACATCTCATGTAGTGATACATTGCCTAGGGAAAGAGAAACAAAGGGAAAATAAACAAATGGGATTACATCAAGCTAAAAAGCTTCTGCACAGAGATGGAAGATGGAGGTGGATTGAGTGGAAGCTACACTGACACTTTCCCAGGAACAAACTGGAATTACATCTAAAATAAAGAAAAAACATCCTGAATAATCAACTGATGACTAGCTGGAGAGCACCCTCATAACCAAGGACATAAAGCAGAGATGGCACAGAGACTGAGGACATCTGTCTCAAGCAGACATCTATCACCCAAGCAGCTTTGGCATTGGGGCGGGAGGAAGCAATTGCCACACCCTGTTGGAAAACCTCTTGCCCCATCCTGTGGAGTTTCTATATCTTGAGGCTCACTAAGAGACTGAATAACAATTAGTTTCTTGTGCTTTCAGTCTCTGCCTGATCTGCTTCTGGACGTAGGGTTTAGGAAACTGGACCTTGGTGCATAACTTGGTCCTTTCCAAATGCACCCAGCCCCAGCAAAGGGAACCACAAGCTGTGAAGTGTGAAAAGCTCAAAGAGGGTACTAAAGGCCAGCCACAAACAGCATCTGACATTGCCTTGAATCAGAGACCATCCAAAAGTCTGAGAGTCCTATCAGATTTAACTAATACATAGAAACAAATCCAAACAGGCAGTCAAAATGGGGGGATATAAAAAAAATAAGCACTAAGTGAAAGAACAAAAAAGTATTCCAGAAGAAGAGATAAATGAAATGGAGATAAGCAATTTATCAGATACAGAGTTCAGAATAATGATTGTAAGAATGTTCAACAGCATGAGAAAAGATGCAGAAACTGTGAAAAAATTAAGAATGACATTGGAGAAAAAAAAACATTGGAAAGAATAAAGAGCAGATTAGGGAAAGCTGAGGATCAGAGAATTAGAAGTCAGGGTTGAAAAACATCACTTAATCAGAACAAGAATGAAAAATCAATTAAAAAACAGGAGGACAATTTAAGAGACCTGTGAGAAATGAAACTTAACAATATTCACATCATAGGAGTTCTAGAAGATGTAGGAGGTAAGCAAGGGTTAGAGAACCTGTATGAAGAAATAATGCCAGAAAACTTCCCTAACCTGGTGAAGGAAAAGTCCCATAAGTTCAGGAGGCAGAGAGAGCCTCAAGCAAGAAGAACCCAAAGAGGGCCATGCCCAGACACATCATAATAAAAAGCCAGAAATTCAAGAGAAATAGAGTATCTTAAAGGCAGCAAGAGAAAATCAATCTGTTACTTGCAAAGGAGCTCCCATAAGGCTGTCAGCTGATTTCTCATCAGAAACTCTACAGGCCAGAAGGGAATGGCATGAAGTATTCAAGGTAATGAAAAGCAAGGATCTGAAACCAAGAATATTCTATCCAGCAAGGTTATCATTCAAAATAGATGGTGAAATAAAGAGCTTCCCAAACAAAAAAAGGCTAAAGAAGTTTAACACTACCAAACCAGCACCACAAGGAATGTTAAAGGGACTGCTGTAAAAGTTTAAATAGAGAGAGGGAGAAACATAGGTATAAAGAAATAAAATGGGAGTAGATAAGTACCTATCAATAATAACCTTAAACATAAATGAATTAAATGTGCTACTCAAAGGACATAGGATAGGTGAATGGATAAGAAAATATGGCCCAAATATATGTTGTCTATAAGAGTCCCAAATCAGAAAAAAAGACTCACACAGGGTGGAAAAAAATAAAAACCAAAAACTTCTGGAGGACTTTAAGGGAGAGATTGACAGCAATACGGTCATAGTAGGGGACTTTTAACACTCCACTGACTTTACTGGATCAATCTTCCAGACAAAAAATCAGAAAGGAAACAGTGACTCTAAATGACACACTAGATCAGATGGATTTGACATTTACAGAACATTTCACCCAAAAGCTGCAGAATATACATTCTCAAGTGCACATAGTATATTCTCAAAGATAGACCACATGTTAGAACACAAAACAAGTCTCTACAGGTTCAAGGAAACTGAAATCATATCAAGCATCTTCTTGGACATTTACGGCATGGAACACTATGTAGCTTTAAAAAAGGAGGATCCCTTGCCCTTTAAGAGAGCATGATGGGACATGGAGAGTATTATGTCAAGCAAAATAAGCCAGTCAGAGAAAGACAGGTATCACATGATCTCAGTCATATGTGGAATCTAATGAACAAAATAAACTGATGAACAAAATATTCCCAGAGACATAGAAGCATGGAACAAACTGACAGACCTCAGAGGGAAGGCAGGGGTGGGTGGGTGGGTGGGACGTGATTAATCTAAGAACTTATATGCATATATGCATAACACATGGACAGAGACAATAATGCGGTGAAGGCTTGGAAGGCAGGTGTGCAGGGTGGAGGGGATCATTTTGGTGTAAAGGGGGACATTTGTAGTACTTTCAACCATAAAGATAAATTAAAACATTACAAAATTAAAAAAATTAAAAGTCTCTGCAGAGCAAAAGAAACCATTCTCAAAATGCAAAGGGAACCCACAGTTTGGGAGAACATATTTGCCAATCATACATCTTCTAAGAGGTCAATTTCCAAAATATACAAAGAACTAATATAACTCAATAAGAGGAAGACAAACAATCTAATTAAAAAATGGACAAAGTACCTGAATAGACACTTTTTCAAAGAGGAAAAACAGATGGCCAAGAGACAGATAAGAAAATGCTCAACGTTGCTAATCATCAGAGAGATGCAAATTAAAACCACAATTAGGTATCACTTCACATTTGTAAGAACGGCTACCATCAACAAATCAACAAACAACTGGTAGCGAGGGTTTGGAGAAAGGGGAACCCTAGTACACTGCTGGTGGGAATGCAGACTGGTGCAGCCACTATGGAAAACAATATGGAGTTTCCTTAAAAAATTAAAAATGGAACTGCCATTTGATGCAAAGATTCCACTTCTAGGAATATATCCTAAGAATCCCAAGACACCAATCAGAAAGAATATATGCACCCCTATGTTCATAGCTGCACTATTTAACAGCTAAGATCTGGAAACTGCCCAAGCGCCCATCAGTAGATGAGTGGATAAAAAAGCTGTGGGACATTTACACCATGGAATACTATGCAGCTGTAAAAAAGAAGGATCTCTTACCCTTTGGAACAGCATGGATGGACCTGGAGATTATTATCCTAAGTGAAATAAGCCCATCAGAGAAAGACAAATATCACTTGATGTCACTTATATGTGGACTCAAAGGGACAAAATAAATTGATGAACAAGATAGTGCCACAGACATTGAAGCATGAAACAAACTGGCCATTCTGAGAGGAAGGCAGAAACAAGGGCAGAAGAGATTGACCAAAGAACTTATAAGCATATATGCACAGCCCATGCACACAGACAATAGACAGGTGAAGACCTGAGAGATGGGGTGAGGGGGGTAAAAGGGAGAAAATGGGAGACAACTCTAATACTCTGAACAATAAAATATTTTTTTAAATGAAAATAAAAATGATTGGGAAAAAAGTGTCTAATAAGACATAGAGATGGAAAGTGTTTTTATCTCTCTTGGGTTACAAAACATGCAGATTTAAACAGGATAGCATTTTACCTGATCAAATTTGCAAAGATTACAAAACTGTAATGCCCAGAGGAGGTGAGGATATGACTCAAAAAGCATCTGTTTAGTTCCTAGTGGTGGAAATAGAAGCTGTTACAACCATTTGGTAATATCTTGAAGAGTTGCACTTTTATTTTTATTTATTGATTTGAGAGAGAGAGAGAGGAAGGGGGAGATTGGGAGGGAGGGAGGGGAAGAGAGGGAGAAACATTGACTTGTTTTATCTATTTAAGCATTCATTAGTTGATTCCTGTATGTGCCCTGACTAGGGATTGAACCCGCAACCTTGGCATATCAAGATGACACTCTAACCAACCGAGCTACCGGTCCAGGGCCATGAAGACTTGGATCTTCGAAAATGTACACCTCCTGTGACCCAGCAATTCAACTTCTAGGAATTTACCTGTCAAACAATTTAGATTTTGTTTATTTTGCTATGAGGATATTCATCATATCACTGTGTACAGCAGTAAAAAAGAAAGATATTTTTAGAGGGAAAAATATTCTCTGTACAAAAATAGGTACTAGTTAAATAAATTATGGTATAACATTATGCAGTCACTGACAATATTTTAGAGTACTCTTTAATGACAAAGATATTCAGAGTAGTATTGAAAAAATTGTTTTTAAAAAGGTAGCATGGGGGGAGAGGGGAAGATGGTGGCACTGTGAGAAGCAGCAGAGCACCCCCGCTCCCAGGCACAGACTCAATTTACTCCTAAAATCCTACGTAGCCAGCTTGGAAAAACCAGAGAAACATACCTGAGTGGACAGAGTGCAACTGGGGAGCACTGAAGAAACATCACAGAGTCTGGTAAGAGAGGGGGAGCGTAGGAAGGAGGAGACCCCCTGAAGACTGTGCTGGGCTCCGAGCCCCGAGGCTTGGAGGCTGCAAAACTCCCTGCTCTTGGGAGTGCAGGCCCACATACAAAAGTGGGGATCTCACATCCGGAGCAGACAAGAGGGAAAGGAGTGCCCCTCATGGAGGGCAGAGGGACCCAGGGAAGCAGTGAGTCTGCAAGGAGGGGACAGCTTCTTCCTAGCTAAACAAAGCTTCTAGTGGTGTCTGCGACCAATGTCTAATGCTGAGGGTGCTGACCATGGGAAGGGCTGTCCCAAAGGGTGTGGCACCTGAGTGGTAAGGGACCAGAGGACTGCACTGAGCTGCCACACATGGGGACCCTCTGCCTCCCTGTAAGGCAGCGTGCTAAGCCCCACAAAGCACTGAATCTGCGTGGTGTGGGGGAAGGGAGGTTCCCTCACACCCTGAGCTCCAGGTGCAGAGTCTGGGATCTGTGACCAGCCCTGATGGTGTCCTCCTGCCCCAAACTCCCAATGCTGAGAGGCTGGGATTGGTGACCAGCCCTGAGGGGCACCGTGGTGGCCTGCGAAGCTGCCCCAACTTTGCTGAAACCAGCGGTGCAGGGAGCTGCTGGAGCTGACTTTGGGTCCCCTTCCGCTGGTTGCCTTGGCACACGGGCAGCAGGACCCTGCAGGGTAGACTCTCTGCCTGTGTGTAGCTTTGTGCATTTTTTAGTCTGATCACAAAAGTGCCTCTCACCTTCCCAGCATGGACTATACAAACAGACCAGCAGAGGCTGGGATTGGGGTCTGCACAGTAGACTGAGGGGCAGGCCTGGTGTGACCAGTCAACCAGAGCTGGGAAGGGAGGGGAGGAGCCTGCCTGCCTCTCCTGCAACCTGGGAGCACCACCTCCAACAGGAAGGTGGTTGGTCCAGCTCAACAATGCCCCAGACACACCCGCAGGGCATAGTCCTGAGGGGGAAGGTAGAGAAGCTCACAGCTCACAAGAATAAGACTCTCAGGGACTGTTGTTTGGGAACTGGAGGAAACACTGAAAGCCCTTGCTGGGGGGTGGGCAGGCAAAGGGCTCACCAGAATGTTTTTTTAATCGAACCCACTGAGCCCAGGCTGCTGAAATGGCCCATATAAAAAAGGCAACAGGCTGAAATCAATCTGAAGCTGCAGCAGGCCAGTGCATGGCAAACTAGAATCAGAGGACAAGGCAGAGACAGAGGAGCTGACTGTGGAGCAGAGACTAACTCCCACAGAGTGAGTGCCTGACAGTGAAACCTCTAAGTAAGGGGAGTGATACCTTGAGCTACACTAGCCTTCCTGCACCCTAAAGACTCTACAGAAGACTCTGGAGTAAGACCAGGCAACTACAAGGTTGCAAAATAGCTGACAAGAGGAGGTGGTCCACGGAGAGCCTCAGATCAACCATCTACCTAAGGACACCAGAGCCAAACCTAGACGGCTCCTCATATTGGGTGATACACAAGTACCTCCCAGAAGAACTGAAACCAGCACACAAAACTGACCTGCAGATGACATAAGGTGACCAGAAGAAACTCACCTGATTGACTATCTTTTTTTTCTTCTGTTTCTTTGTTTTGCTTGTTTTGTTTTGGTTTTGGTTTTGTTTTGTGTGTGTGTGTGTGTGTGTTTGTTTTTTCTCTATTTTCCATAGGAAGAAAAGAAAGAGGGGAAAATTTATTTGTTTTCTCTTCCTTTTTAAATTTTATAATTTTTAAAAAATTTTTTAAAAAAATTTTTAACTAAATCTTTTTCTCTTTTTTATAATAGAATTTTGTTTTGCTTAGCTTGTTTTTAGTTTTGTTTTATCCTTGCTTCTACTATCAAGACTTACTTGATAGCCCTGCTTAATGGCTCGGTACTTATCATTATAACCAAGTTTACTGCTTTCCCCTATAGTTCCACCAAATCTCTTACCAAACTCCCTCCCTGCCTGGGCTATATCTCTCTCCCTCCTCTCGATCCATTGGCATAAGGTTTCTTTTTCTTTTTCTTTTTTCTTTTTCTTTTCTTTCTTTCGTTATCCTCCCTTCTGTCTTCCTGTCTTTTGTTCGATTGTTAGTTTCTCTTATTCTCTTTATTGTATTTTTATTTTCTCATTTTCAACTATTATCCTATTCCTATTCTCTCCCTTAATTTTTTGCTGGCCCTTCTTTCAGAGTCTTTTCTTTGCTTCTGTTATCTCCCAGCAGCTTCTCTATTTTTTACATTTTAGTTTATTATTATTTTCTAAATTTTCACCACTATTAGCAACAATATACATTTCTCTCTCAAAGCATTACTTTTCATTCTCTCTTTTTTTAAGCTTTTTTTTTGTGTGTGTTCTCCTTTCACTCTCCCAGTTCTATTTTCATGTGGGTTGTTTTCATTATGACTGTCAAGATATTTTGTAAGATATCCCTTGTTTCCTGGAAGTTTAGTTGTGTATTGTCCTGCCTTACCAGCACCCATACAACAGCTTATATGATGAGGTTGGGGCTGAGACACAGTTTGCCAAAATGAGAGAAGAGTCCTCCCAAGGACTGAACAACAATCTAGATCCAACCAAAATAGGAGAACATAAAGAAAACACCAAAGGGAGAACCACAAAAGGGACATGCTTAGAGCAAAGGGCTCAGATGAATAAGGAAAATACGCCTCTGGGGTACACTGGACCCACAAGACAAAATTGCATCCCACAAGTCTGGGAGACAGCAAATATATATAATATATAGATACAAACACTAAGACCTAGCAAAATGGGGTGACAAAGAAACAACCGCCAAATTAAAGAAAAAGAAATGAAGAAGTCTTTGATGAGATAGAGTTAAGCAAGTTATCAGAAAGAGAGTTCAGAGTATTGATGATGATGTTCAAGGAACTTAAAGAGAAAAACAAGGCAATAAAGGATAAGATTGGAGACGTTAGGGAAAACATGAAAAAAGAGATACTTAACATAAACAAAAATCAGACAGAAATAAAGAATGCGGTACCTGATATCAAGAATACACTGGAAGGAATTAAAAGCAGGCTCAATGAAGCAGAGGATAGAATAAGTGATTTAGAAGACAAGGTAGAAAAAAATCATTCAATCAGAAGAGCAAAAAGAAAAAACATTTAAAAAGCATGAGGACAGTCTAAGGGTGCTTTGGAACAACATAAAGTGAAACAACATTCGCATTACAGGAAAGCCAGAGGGGAAGGAAAGAGAGCAAGGCATAGAGAACTTCGAGGAGAAAATAATGATAGAAAATTTCCCTACGCTGCCAAGGGAGAAAGCCAAACAAGTTCAGGAAGCACAGAGGTTTACAAACAAGAGGGATCCAAAGAGACCCACTCCAAGACACATCATAATTAAAATGGCAAATGTCAAGGACAAAGAGAAAATATTCAGGGCTGCAAGAGAGAGACAAGCAATGACTTACAAGGGAACTGCCGTGAGGGTGACAGCAGATTTCTCAACAGAAACTCTTCAGGCCAGAAGGGGGTGGCATGAAGTTCTCAAAGTAATGAAAAGCAAGAACATGCAACCAAGATTGCTTTATCCAGCAAGGCTATCATTAAAATTGAAGGTGAAATAAAGAGATTCTCAGACAAAAAAAGGCCAAAGGAGTTCAGTAGCAGGAAACCAGCATTGCAGGAAATGTTAAAAGGACTGCTCTAAGAAAAAGAAGGAATAGTGAGAGAAAGGTACACCAGCATAAATGGGAAAAATGGCATTAAATAAGTTTATATCAATAGTAACCTTAAATGTAAACAAAATAAATGGTCCAATCAAAAGACATAGAGTAGATGAATGGGTAAGGAAACAGGACCCAAATATATGCTGTCTACAAGGGACCCACCTGAGAGCAAAAGACTCACACAGGCCAAAAGTGAAGGGATGGGGTAAAATATTAAAGGCAAATGAAAAGAAAACGAAAGCTGGAGTAGCAATACTTATTTCTGACAAAACAGGCTTCAAAATAAAGACAATAACAATAGACTAAGATGGTCATTACATAATACTAAAGGGATCAATCCAACAGGAGGAAATAACCCTTATAAACATTTATGTACTGAACATAGGAGCACCTGAATATATAAAAAATTTCTTGGTGGACTTTAAGGGGGAGATTGACAGCAACACAATCATAGTGGGGGACTTCAACACCACACTGTCAGCATTGGACAGGTCATCAAGACAAAAAATCAACAGGGAAACACAGACCTTAAATGAATCACTAGACCTAATGGATTTAATTGACATTTACAGAACATTTCACCCCAAAACAGCAGAATACACATCCTTCTCAAGTGTCCATGGAACATTCTCAAAAATAGACCACGTGTTAGGGAACAGGGAAAGTTTCTACAAATATAAGAGTGAAATCATCTCAAGCATCTTCTTGGATCACAATGCCATGAAACTAGAAATCAGCCATTTTAAAAAAAACTCAAAAATATTCAAACACATGGAGGCTAAGTAGCACGTTATTAAACAATGAATGGGTTACCAATGAGAGCAAGGAAGAAATCAAACGCTTCTTGGAAAGTAATGAAAATCAACAGACAACAATCCCAAACCTATGGGACACGGCGAAAAGAATCCTGAGAGGAAAATTCATAGCATTACAGGCCTATCTCAACAAACAAGAAAAAGATCTAATGAACTATCTAACACAACAACTAAAAGAACTAGAACAAGAACAGCAAGAAAAGCCCTGAAGAAGTAGAAGGAAGGAAATAATAAAGATCAGAGTGGAAATTAATGACATAGAGACTAAAAAAAAAAATAGGAAAAAAATCAAAGAAACCAAGAACTGATTCTTCAAAAAGATAAATAAAATTGATGCACCTTTAGCCATACTCACTAAGAAACAAAGAGAGAGGACCCAAATAAATAAAATCAGAAATGAAGAGGTGATATAACAACTGACCCAACAGAAATACAAAGGATTGTAAGAAAATACTATGAGCAACTACATGCCAACAAATTGGACAACATAGGGGAAATGGACATATTCCTAGAAGCATACAACCTTCCAAAGCTGAATCAAGAAGAGGCAGAAAACCTGAATAGGACAATAACAACTAATGAAATTGAAGCAGGAATCAAAAAACTCCCAGCAAACAAAAGTCCTGGACCAGATGGATTTACAGGCGAGTTTTACCAAACATTCAAAGAATTGACACTTATTCTACTCAAACTATTCCAGAAAATTCAAGAGGAGGGAAAACTCCCAAACTCTTTTTATGAGGCAAGCATCATCCTCATCCCAAAACCTGATAAAGACACTACAAAGAAAGAAAATTACAGGCCAATATCCCTGATGAACATAGATGCTAAAATCCTCACTAAAATACTAGCAAACCAGATCCAGCAATACATTAAAAAGATCATACATCATGACCAAGGTGGATTTATTCCAGGGATGCAAGGCTGGTAC
Source organism: Miniopterus natalensis (assembly GCF_054644295.1). Taxonomy (NCBI): domain Eukaryota; kingdom Metazoa; phylum Chordata; class Mammalia; order Chiroptera; family Miniopteridae; genus Miniopterus; species Miniopterus natalensis. The sequence goes on from NC_142103.1 coordinate 65,355,353, forward strand.
AACATCCGCAAATCAATAAATGTGATATATTGGATAAACAAAATGAAGGACAAAAATCACATGATCATATCAATAGATGCAGAAAAAGCATTTGACAAAATCCAGCACCCATCTCTGATAAAAACTCACAGTAAAGTGGGAATAGAGGGATCATACCTCAACATAATAAAGGCCAAATATCACAGACCTACAGCCAACATCATACTCAATGGGCAAAAACTAAAACCATTTCCCTTAAAAACAGGAACAAGACAGGGGTGTCCACTTTCACCACTCTTATTCAACATAGTACTGGAAGTCTTAGCCACAGCCATCAGATTGGAAGAAAACATAAAAGGTATCCAAATTGGAAAGGAGGAAGTAAAACTGTCATTATTTGCAGATGACATGATATTGTACTTAGAAAACGCTAAAGATTCCATCAAAGTTCTACTAGATTTGATAAACGAATTTGACAAGGTAGCTGGATACAAAATCAACATCCAGAAATCAATGGCATTCTTATACACCAACAATGAACTTTCAGAGAGAGAAACTAAAAAAAGATACCATTTACCACTGCAACTAAAAAAATAACATACCTAGGAATAAACTTAACCAAGGATGTAAAAGAATTGTCCTCAGAAAACTACAGGACACTGAAAAAAGAAATAGAGGAAGATTTAAACAAGTGGAAGAATATACCATGCTCATGGATTGGAAGAATTAATATCATTAAAATGCCCATACTACGTAAAGCAATTTATAAATTTAATGCAATTCCTATTAAAATACCAACAGTATATTTCACAGACCTAGAACAAACATTTCGAAAATTTATATGGAACCAAAAAGACATCGAATAGCTGCAGCCATCTTGAGAAAAAAGAACAAAGTGGGACGGATCACAATACTGGATTTCAAAGTGGACTACAAAGTCATTGTAATCAAAATGGCCTGGTATCGGTACAACAACAGGCATATAGATCAATGGAAAAGAACAGAGACCCCAGAAATAGACCCATGCCATTATGGTCAGTTAATATTTGACAAAGGAGGCAAGAGCATACAATAGAGTAAAGACAGTCTCTTCAATAAGTCTTGCTGGGAAAATTGGACTGGCACATGCAAAAAAATGAAACTAGACCACCAACTTTCACCATACACAAAAATAAACTCAAAATGGATAAAAGACTGAAATGTAAGTCACAAAACCATAAAAGTCCTGGAAGAAAACATAGGCAGTAAAGTCACAGACATCCCACATAGTGGAATTTTCACTGATACATCTCCTTGGGCAAAAGAAACAAAAGGAGACATAAACATATGGGACTACATCAAACTAAAAAGCGTCTGCACAGCAAAAGAAAACAGCCTCAAAATACAAAGGAACCCCATGGTCTGGGAAAACCTATTTGCCAAGGATGTATCTGATAAGGGGCTAATGTCCAAAATGTACAAAGAACTCATACTACTCAGCAAGAGAAAGACAAACAACCCAATTAAGAAATGGGCAAAGGACCTGAATATACACTTCTCCAAAGAGGACATACGGATGGCCAAGAGACACATGAGAAAATGCTCAATGTCACTAATCATCCGAGAGATGCAAATTAAAACCACAATGAAGTATCACTTCACACCTGTAAGAATGGCTGCCATCAACAAATCAACAAATGAATTGTGCTGGCGAGGATGTGGAGAAAGGGGAACCCTGGTACACCACTGGTGGGAACGCAGACTGCTGAAATCACTATGGAAAACAGTATGGAGTTCCTCAAAAAATTAGAAATGGAGCTGCCTTTTGACCCAGTGATTCCACTCCTGGGAATGTATCCTAAGAATCCTGAAACACTAATTAGAAAGAATATATGTACCCCGTTGTTCACAGCAGCACAGTTTACAATAGCTAAGATCTGGAAACAGCTCAAGTGCCCATCAGTAGATGAGTGGGTAAAAGAGCTGTGGGATATATACACCATGGAATACTACGCAGCTGTAAAGAAGAAGAATCTCGTACCATTTGGGACAGTATGGATGGGCATGGAGAATATTATGCTAAGTGAAATAAGCCAGGCAGAGAAAGAACAACATCACATGATGTCACTTATATGAGGAATCTAAAGAACTTAATAAACTGATGAGCAGAATAGATTCAATGACATGGAAGCATAGATTAGACTAAGGAATGTCAGAGGGCTGGAGGAGGGTGGGTCGGTGTAGGGGGAGAGAGTAACCAAAGAATTTATATGCATATATGCACAACCCAAGGACAAGGACAATGGTGGGGATAGGGACTAGGGAGGGGGATGAGACAGGGTGGAACGGGTCATTGGGGAGAAAAAAAAAGACATCTGTAATATTTTAAACAAAAATAAAATTAAAAATGCATAAATAATAATAAATAAATAAATAAATAAATAAATAAATAAATAAATAAATAAATATAAAAAGGTAGCGTGGCCTAGCTGGTTTGGCTCAGTTGGTATAGCATCATCCTGTAGACTGAAGGGTCCTGAGTTCAATTCTGGTCAAGGGCACATACCTCGGTTACATGCTTCATCCCCAGCCCTGGACGATGCCTGTGGCGGAGGTAATCAATCTATGTGTTTCTCTCTCTCTCTCTCTCTCTCTTTCTCCTCCCTTCTTTCCTTGGGTAGGGATTAAAAATAAAATAAAAGGTAGCATGATACCATTTTAATAAAAATAAACACAAATATCTACAATGTATAGTTATGCAGAGATAAAGTACTGCAAGCATATACTCCAAAATATTACTTGTGATTCTTCCTAGTTGACAAAACAGTATTTTTCATATAATTTATAAAATGTTTAAAATATGCAAGCCCCAAGCAAATCTATCCCCCTGTATTTTTCCACAACTGGAGAGGCAGCTTAAAGTGGCTATTTCACAGCTCACTGGCAGGATCTCTGTTTTCAAGGACAGTGTTTAGTATTCCTACTTATATAGAGCAAGATTATATATTAAAGAGACTAGAGTAGTCCTCTATTGTACTAGAAATTCACCTGTACAGCATATCTCATACTTCAATTTTTTTGAGTATGTAAACCTATACATGGAATACTGTAGCTCTATGGAGCACTGTTGTAGCAATAATGACTATCATAGCTATAGAAACTGCCACTGTAGCTAACAGGGACCCCTGAAACTATGGTGACTGCCATAGATATAGTGAGTGCTGTAGCTATAGCAGCCACTGTAGCTATAGCAACCAACATAGCTATGGCAAGCCCCGTAGCTATAGGGAGGCCCCCACAGCTGTAGTGCCCATCATAGCTATAGTGACCACTATAGCTACAAGGAACACTGTAGAATAGGACGCATTGCCTCAGTGAGGAAGTCATAAATAAGCTCTGAGGTCAACGAAAGTAATAAATAAGCCCGGAGGTCAATAGCAGTGTTATATATCCTCAGCATCTTCAAATACAAAAAGACAACGATGCACACATACACACACATCAGTCTTGAGTCCTACACAGACACATCCCTGGGAGGCAGGAACACAATGCACATGTTTGCCCTTCTCTGACAACAGTACTACCCCCCAGCTCACAGTGAGTTCCTGACACATCTGATTTGCCAAGGGCATGGAGAGTAACATGGGAAGATTATATCTAGAACTGCTAGGGGAAATATTTATGTACTTAAGAACTTTTATTAATATTCTGACTTTTATTAATATATTGGGAAATAGCCACAGTTGGGACTTCACATTTTTAAAATTGATTTTCATTATTATTTTTTTAAAGTGGCAGCATGCCCTGGATGGATGGCTCAGTTTGTTGGAGCATCGTTCCTTACATCAAATGGTTGTGGGTTCGATTCCCAACCAGGGCTCATACCTAGGTTGTGGGTTCAGCTCTCAGTTGGGGCTCACGCAGGAGGCAACCGATCGATGTTTCTCTCTCACATCGGTCTCTCTCTCTCTCTCTCTCTCAAATCAACAATAAAAAAAATATCCTTGGGTAAGGATTAAAAAAAGTATGGATTTTGAATTTTGCCTCAGTTTTTAAGAACTACATGCTTTAGGCCTTAAAAATTGTCATCTGAGAGTAAAAAGGCACTCAATTTGATTCTAACATTATATATTCTTTTCTGTTGGGAAAAAAAAAGTAGTATTTTCTGCCTCATGAGCCCAAATTAGTTACAAACAAGTAGCATATAACAGTAAATCTAGCATGTAGGTTGCTAGATCCAGTAGCAGGAGATGCTGACACAAAGACATCAGCATAGTGGAGCACTGGATGCTGCATAGCAAGTTTCACCTTTAGAACTCCAAGAAAAAGTTCCAGGTGGGGCTCCTCTCTTTATGGTGTTATTTGCAATGCAGGGAGGATTTGCTACTGAAGCAAATGAAAGGCCCTCCCTGAAGACACCCATTCCCTATGATCCAAGGCTCCAAGGACTGCCAGAAACAAGCTGGTCACCAAAATGCTAGCTTTGAGCAGACTCAGAAGTTCAGGGAAGGTCCAGAGAAAACAAGAAGGGGATAAAATATCTAGCTAGAGCAATGAATAGCTGCTGTCCCAGAAAGATCTTTAAGGAGGACTCTCCCTGAGGATAGAAAGCTTGTTGCCTTAGAGAAGGGAAAGCATGAGCAATGGACTGTCCAGTTCTGCTCCCTCCCCAACCCACTTTTTTCCCTCAGCCCAGCCCCTCTCTCATCCCCAGTTGATTCTGTGGGTCAACTTACTAAGAGTTTTCTGACCAACATGCCAGTGGAGGGTGATCTGAGGGTGCTATTGACACCCCTCTTCCTCTCCAGGTCCTTTACCAGTTTGAGAACAGATGCAAGGAGCCAGAGAAAGATCAGATAAGGCATGCACTTTATGAAGGGGTTAGACAAGTACACTAGCGCCCTCAAGGTCAGGGTTTCTGTGTACTATATTAGAAAACATGGTCTGAAGTCAGATGGAAGCTTCCTACTACTTCTCTCCCCTCTCACAAAATTACCTTAGAGCTTACCTGGAGGGTGGTGGGGGGTTGAGTTTATAGGCCAGATCATACAGTTCACATATTATAAGAGTGCACACACAGGCAGCTACATGGATTGCCCAGGGCTTCCTCACTCCCTTTGGGATTCAGGAAAAAGCATTTCATGCTATTACTCCATCACTGATGTGGCTCAGAGGATCATCAGCCTAGCCAATCAAATGTGTCATCCTTCCCTTCAAGGGGAGATGTGCGTAACAGGGTAGAGAGCAAAGCCAGGTGTTTGTTCCATCCTAATCTCCCCAATTTCAGCACATTTATTTGGGGTATCAGGAATATACAAGAAAAAAGGTGCTTGCTTTCAGGAAGCCAGATCTAGCAGGAGTGAAAAAGATATACATGTCTCTGGTATGACTTGGTGTGGTAAGTGCTACACCGTACCAGCAGGAATGAGAGATTCTAGAACACAGAGGCAGGAGATGGATGTTGCACCATAGGGCCAAGATGGGATAGAGAAATAGGGCCACATAGGAGCCTCCATAGAAGAAGCAATTTCTGAGGTTTCTCTTGAAGAATGGGTAGCTTAGCACACTCTGGGGAATGAGTGGGAATTCATCTGGTGGAAGAAAGGCTTTTTAGACAGAGAAATAGAATGTGAAAGCACAAAGACCAGTTCATATGTATGTTTGAAGATAAAAGGAACCAGACAGGGCAGAAGGCAAAGGGATATTAACATATCTTTTAGGCAGTGGGGAGCCATTAAAGAGACTTTTGTTTTTTGCTTCTTTAAAAAAACTTTCCCAAACATTTAATTAAGAAAATTTTCAAACATCCAAAAGAGCTGAAAGCACTGTAGAGTGAACACTCATAAATCTACCATCTGGATTCTATAATGAATATTTTGCATTATTTGCTTTATCATATGTCCATCCACCCCTTTCTTATTTTTGTGATGCATTTCAAAGTAGGTCAGAGATATCAGTACACTCACCTCTAAACATATTTAGAGTTCCACGTTTGCTTATGATTCCTTTTTAAGGTAAAGTTTACATACATAAATCTTACGTGTATCATTTGATAAGTCTTAGTAGATGAATATACTTACAAAACTCAGTACACTAAAATACAGGACATTACCATCACCCCAGAAAGTTATCTTGTGTCCCTGCCCAATCACTTCCCGTCCACATCCTAGCTCTGGCAGCCATGGATCTCATTTCTAACGTAACAGATTAGTTTGCAAGTATTACAGCTTCATATGTTTGGACTCATATAGTATGTACTCTTCTTTCCTTTGGCTTCTTTCACTCAGCATAATATTTTGACATGTATCCATGTTTTTATGTGTGTCAGTAATTTATTCCATTGTATGAGTGTATATCATACATTATCTATCCACTGATTCTCCTATTGATACTTGAGCTGCTCCCAGTTTTTTGTTTTTATTTTGCTATTATAGATAAAGCTGTGATGAGCATGTTTTACAAGTCTTTTTTAGACATAAGCTCTCATTTCTCTTGAATATACCTGAAATTGCCGGGTCACTGGATAGGTCTATGTTCAGTTTTATAAGAAACTTTACATTCCCACCAACAACATATGAGAGTTTCAATTGATCCACATCCAGACTAACATTTGGTATTGCCAGTCTAAATTTAGCCATTCTTGTGGGTATGTTATGATATCTCACTGTGGTTTTAATTTGCATTTCCTTAATGAAAAACTATTTTGAGCATCTTCGTATAACTTCCTTTGTGAAGTTCCTGTTCAAATCTTATGCTCACTTTTAACTTGGCTATCTTTTCATTATTAGACAATAGTTTTAAGCAGAGGTCTGACAAGATCACTTTCATGGTCCTGATGGTTCTCTCTGGCCACTGCATGGAGGAAAAACTGCATCCAGGAGATGAGTTAAGACGTTAGGGTAATGATCCAAGCAGAGATGACAAGGGCCTGGGCTGGGGTCTGAAGCCTTCTTGCCAATGCTTGCTTGCATTTCCCCTTCTCCCAGACTAGTTCAACTGGGGAGGAGCAAACAGGCCATAAAAACAAGCAACTGTACTGCTGCTGCTAAAGGAGACCCACGTAACTTGCAGCATTGTCAGTTAATGTGGCAATATCAGTGGCAAGTGAATAAGGAGAGCCAGTGGATTCTTTAGCCTGAGCAAACCATCAACAGTAAACTCAACAGGGATTTAGTAGGGAGGTGGGAGGTGAGACAATAGATGTAACCTGTTGACAAGAGACTGTCACTGTCACCTACAGACAACATATGGGGCTCCTATAAGGCCAGCAGAAATGTTTTCTTGAGAAAAAATACATAACAACTAACATTTCAGAAATACACTCCAAAACTATAGTTGAGTCTATGTGCCTAAGAACCAAGATTGGAAATGCATGAATTATGATTGTTTTTAGGCTGAAGAGCATCATTTATTTAAAGGTGATTATTTTATCTTCACTCATGGCATTAGCATGTTGACACAGAGGACAGTGTCTGAGAATTTGTGTGCTTATCATAACCATGTTTCAATTTCACACTTGTATTTTTTGCTAGGACCTCTTTTATCTTCTTTTACTGACATCTATAATTACAGAGGGCACAACTTAAGCTAAAAACTGATTATTCTTTACAAGAGAAGTTCAAATATGAGCTTAATTAATAAATTTCTTAACACTTCCTCCTTGCTAAAGCATTCATTTTTAATAAGGAAACCCCCTGACATGTCATTCAGACTTTTATTCATGTGCATGCATACATAAACTACTACTGCCCTCATCTCCCCATGTGGAAATATCATTTGTCACCCAGGAGTAATTGGTTCATTTGCTAAGTTTGCCCTTTAGATGTTCCATGTTTTCCTGACACCTGCAAGGTTCATTTAGAGGCCTTTAGAGCTTTTTACTCAAGATGACAGTGTCTGAAAAGGTGTTCTGAAGGACAGATTTGACTACAGTATTGTTTGATCAGAAGAAAACACTGTTCCCATATAAAAAGCATACAATTCCTGCAAGAAAGGAGTAAATGCTAGTACCACTACCAGGATGTCAGGGAGTATAACAGGGTTACAACCAGATACACTTGTGACTTCTTATATTCATAACTGCAACAACCTACCATCACAGCAAGTTAAAGCCACAAACTGCTACAACCAAAACTTACCATCAGAACAGGTTACCATCATGATAATTACAACCACTAGCCATCATAACCACAAGTTACAATATTTTTTTATGTTTTAATTTATCTTTATTGTTGAAAGTATTACAAATGTCCCCCCTTTCTTACCATTGATTCCCTGCACCCTGCACCCACGCCCCAGGCCTTCTCTCCACTATTGTCTGTGTCCCTGGGTTATGCATATATGCATATAAGTTCTTTGATTAATCTCTTCCCACCCACCCATTCCTGCCTTCCCTCTGAGGTTCCTCAGTCTGTTCCATGCTTCTGTGACTCTGGATCTATTTTGTTCATTGGTTTATTTTGTTCATTAGATTCCACATGAGTGAGATTACATGACACTTGTCTTTCTCTGACTGGCTTATTTTGCTTAGCATAATACTCTCCAGTTCCATCCATGCTGTCTCAAACGGTAAGAGATCCTTTTTTATAGCTGGAAGCATTCCATGGTGTAAACATCTGAGAAGATGTTTGATATGATTTCAATCTTCTTGAATCTGTAGAGAATTGTTTTGTGTCTTAACATGTGGTCTATAATCTTAATGTACCATCATAACAGGTTACAACCATAAGTAATAATCACAAATTACAACCATAACCTGTTTTGTCATATCAAGTCTGGCTAAAATTTCTCCATGTTAGGGTCACATCTGGACATATATTATGATAAAAGGTTTGCATCATTGGCATTTTGGAGAATTAAAAATATCTGGCTTTGGGGGAGAATATGACTATGAAAGGATGGCATGAGGGAGTTCCCTTGTGATGAAAGAGTTCTTCTTTCTGCATCCTGATTGTGCTCATGGTTACTAAAATCTACACTTGTGATAAAATTTGATAGACCTACATGCACACAGGTGCACATACACACAAACACACACACACACAAGCGCATGTGAAATCTAATGAAATTTAAATAAGGACTACCCTTGACTTAATAACAGTATTATACCAATATCAGCTTCCTGGTTTTTACAATGCACTGTGGTTATGTAAGACAGGGGAAACTAGGTGACAGGTACACAGGAATACTCCTTAACAATTTTTACAACTTCTTGTGAGTCTTAGACTATGTCAAAATAAAAAGATATTTTGAAAGATGTTTTGCTTGCTATGAGTCTCTTTAAAAAATGCTTCTCACAATAATTTTTGCTTCTCCCATCCCAAGGGTGATAGGCTCCCCAGCTGGGGGACTCTTCCCAATGAGTCCTGCATCCCTCGGTTACTGTAATTGGTGCTGCCTTGGCAAATGGCTTCTTCTAGTGTAGAGATATTAACACATGCAGCACCCTGGCTTAAGGAACATCACGGAAAATGTGTAGCTTTTCAAAATTGGATTATAAACTCTCCTCCTTGAGCTGCAAAGTCTACATCATTCCAAGTGAACCCCAAGTTGCAAGTACTGATGTCTGGGAACTACCTCTGACTTCCCAGAGGCTAAGAATGGTTCAATCAACCTAGTGACAATGTAATCACATTTTAAGTGAGAATAAGGTGTTCAGACAGATCAATGTTCCTACCTCTACCTTTGTCAGGGTTGTAGTCACCACCCCCTAATATGTCTTCCAGATCCTTGTCTGAAAAACCTGGAGAAAAAAGAATATACAGTTCAATAACAGAAAACATTTTTTAATGACAAGAAACTTGCGTTAGTTAATGTTGCCCAACAACCCCAGAAAATGATTGCCATTTAAGAATATTCTTGATCAATGTGGTAGGCAAAATTCTAAGATGGCCCCCAAGATTCCCTCCCACTAGTATACCTGTCATCCCATTACTTTAAGTGCCAGCAGGACCACAAATAGGATGGCTACTGCTCCTGTGATTAGCCTATATTACATGACAAAAGTGAAGGGATTTAGTAGATGTAATTAAGGCACCAAAAAAGTATGGCTTTATATTCATCAAAAGGGAGATTATCCTGAATAGGCCTGACTTAATCAGATGAGACCTTTAAAACAGGGTTGAGACCTTTTCTGAGCTCAGATACTAGAAACAACAGAGTTAGTCTTCTTCTCCTACTCTACGCACCTCTGTCTCTGTACTCTGTTTTTCTCCTGCTGGTCCTGGAGAAATAAACAGCCTTTAGTTCTACAACTGCAAGGAAATGTACTCAGCTAACAACTACATGACCTTGGAAGAGAACCCAACCCCAGATGAGGCCACAGATTTGGTCAATACCTTGACTGCTACATGAGGCCCTAAACAGAAAATTCAGCTTAGCTGTTCCTGAACTCCCCAACAAAGGAAACTGAGATAATAAATATATATTGTCTTAACTCACTAAGTTTGGGATCACTTGTTATGCAGCAATTGAAACTAATACGAGGAAACAGAGTAATTAATTTTATTAGAGCTCAACTACTAACTAGACACCTTTCAATATTCTATGTGATGAAATAAAAGAATGCTTAAAGCATTTCTGTTGCACTCCAAAGTATTATAGTTGGTTCAAACAGCACCTGTGTGGTTGTTTCAGTTTTGAGTTGTATTAGCTGCTCTGTGTCATGAAGACAACTTTTACTGGAAAGAATGAATGATGGGCAGACTATGGTTGTGGCAGCTTAAATACTTGGCTGATGATTTCTTGAAAATGAATGAAATGAGGCTGTCACTTAAAATCACTGGCTGTATTTGTTGTCAATGATAAGATTTCAAACAAGAGTTAAAATTTCAAAAAAATCTATATCTACCAATGTGAGCTTAATAGCTTCCACATCCTTAAAGACTTTTTCTAATGAGATGGGTGGTAATATTAAAAACAGTGAATTCTAAGTATTGCATGATGAAACATGGCATTTTTTGGAAGATCAAAAGACCTTGGGACAACAATATTTTCCAAATGATCAAAGCACAATGTACAAAACCAAGAATGGGTAAAAGTTCCACTGAGAGTGCAAGAAGAGTCTTGTGGGGTTTAACTCAATTATGGGAAGTTCATTGATATGATTTCATATTCCACACTGCACTTAACCTAAAAGAAACAACCACTGGTTGAGTTTAAGTTTTTAGTGTCTTATCAAAGAATGTCCGCAATGATCTGAAAAGCCTATAGAAGTATTCCTCCCTTTTCCAGCTGCATATCTAAATGAGGCCAGATTTATTTCATATACTTCAACCATTACAACATGCTACAACTGAATCCAGAACCAGCTGTGAGAACTCTAGTTCTTCCACTAAGATAGCCATCATATAAATTTGCAAAAATGTACAAAAAAAGCTTCTCACTAAATTCCATTTTTGTCTTGCCAAGTATAGTTATTTCACATAAAACTATGTTATTTATGTTAACATGCATAGGTTTATTGTTGTTCATTTTAAATTAATAAATACTTAATTTTTTTCAGTTTTAAGTTCAAAGATGATAAACATTGATAGATGTGACCCACATAGCCAAAAACCCTTGAGATCCTCAATAATTTTGGGAGTCCGAAAAGTTTGAAAACACTATTTTAGGGTTCTCCTGTGCCTTGAAGTGCCCCCAGCTCTGCCAGGCCAGGAGTGGCTCTGTGGATGTAATAATTAATAAGCTACAACTCAACCAGTGAGCTATAGTGCTGGTCAGTGCTTTCAACCAGCTACAACTTACCTCCTCCTCCTGCACTTGGTTCCTTGTGGCCATCATTTTGATCATTTTGATCATCCAAAGCATCAGCCAAGTTGAAATCATCTACTTCTTAAAAGAGAAAATCAATTGGTTAAATGACAGGTAGCCCACTTAGACACTACCCCAGAGGGAGCTCCACGGGGTCTTTCCTTACTGTCTTCCTCAGAGAAGCTTGTTACCTGCAAGCTTTGCTGGAGCTCTGGTCATTCCTGGCCTTTTAGTTGTGGTGGTGACATGGTCCCATCTCTCTAAAAGAGAGAGAGGAGAGAACAAGAGAGCACATTCAGTAACAAAATACAACAGCCACTTCATGTCTCAGGAAAGTCCCATCATGAGTAGTGTACCCTTGTCTTGGTTCTCAGGGCCCCTCTTAAGCCTCTGAGAATCACTTAGAGAAGGATGAGGAGATGTAGGAGGTTTAAATGAGACAAGTTCTGCTCACATTTCTTCAGAGGATAGGTGGTGAGATGGACATTGTCCCACATGTAACCTGGTGATTAATGGAGCTGGGGCTTTAGCCCCATCTCCTAGAGATGATCACATGGTCCAGTGAGTTCCAGAGCTTGAGCATGGCCTTTGAGTGCTTCAAGTCTTGTTTTCCACCACTATCAACCTGGCAGCATAACCACAGACACTACTGCCCAAGGATGGATGGAGGTAATGTTCACAGTAGAGTATGAGAGTGTCTTATAAGCTGCAAGTGATTATAACACCAAGAAAATATTTTATATCAGTGTGGCAACTACTGCAAATATTAGGTTTATGGGCTCAACCATATTCCTTTAAAATTATGGAATTCTTTCGCATCGATTACAGGGTATGCCAAGCACAAGTTTTCCAATAGTTTCTTTTCTTAAACATCAAGACTATATTGTAACTGTTATAATATTAGTAGTGTAGTAGAGACAAAGAAAATTTAAGTAATGGAAAAGGCAGAGATGAAACAGATTTAAGTATACACAGCAATCACTCAATAATTATTGACTACTCAAGAAAAAAACAACAAAATAGAAATTAATTGAAAGTAAAATGATGCATACAGTTATAGAATGCAAAAAGGAACCATAAGAGAGCTGGAGTAGCTATATCAGATAAAACAGACTTTAAGACAAACATTGTTGCAAAAGTGACATTTTATAATGATGAAACAATGAATCCAGCAGGAAGATATACAATTTTAAACATATATGTATCTAATAACAAAGCCTCAGAATACATAAGGCAAAAATGACAAACCTGAAGGGAAAAATAGTTGGAGATTTCAATACCATCCTTTCAATCATAGAACAGTTAGATAGAAAATCAAAATGGAAGTATAAGACTTGAGCAACATTAGACCTACCATCTATAGAACATACCTCCCAATAACAGAAAATACATTCTACTCAAGTACATATGGAACATTCTACAGGATAGAAAATATGCTAATCTACAAAACAAACCTCAATATATTTAAAAATACTAAAATCACAAATTGTATTCTCCAACCACAATAAGATGAAAATAGTAATCATTAACAGGTCATTTGGAAAATTCACGATTATATGGAAATTAAACAACACACTCTTAATAGCCAATGGGTCAAAGAAGAAATCACAATGGAAATTATAAAACACTTTGAGATGAATGAAAATGAAAACACAATATACCAAAACTTATATGTTGTTGTACAAGTAGTGCTCAGGGAGAAATTTCTAACTGTAAACATCTACATTAAAAAAAGATCTCAAATCAAAAACCTAACTCTTTCATATTAATAAACTAGAAAAAGTAGAAGAAAATAAATCTAAATCAAGCATAAAGAAGAAATTATTATATAAGAAATAAATTAGAGAATATAAAATAATAGAGAAAGTAAACAAAACCAAAAAGTTGGTTCTTTCAACAAAATTTACAACTTGTCAGCAGATTGACCAAGACAAAAAGAAAGATTCAAATTACTAAATTCAGGAATGACAGAGAAGATATCACCACCAACCATACAGAAATGAAAAGGCTTATTAAAGAATACTATGAACAATTATATTACAATAAATTATTGTAATGGATAATAAATGGAAAAATTCTGATTAATACACAAACTACCAAAACTGAATCAAGGAGAAACAGAAAACCTTACTAGACCTATAGCAAGTATAGAGATTGAATTACTAATTTAAAAACTTTCCAGAAAGAAAACTCCAGAACCAGAAGGCTACATTGGTAATGTCTACCAAATGTTTAAAGAAATATCAACACCAATTCTCTTTAAATTCTTCCAAAAAATACAGAATGGAAGACTTCCTAACTCATTTTATGAGGTCTTAATACCAAAGCCAGACACATCCACAAGATAATTACAGACCTATAAATCTTATGAATAGATGCAAAATCCTCAACAAAATACTACCAAACCAAATCCAACACCATATTAGGGTTATACACCATGACCAAGTGGGATTTATTCCAAGAATGCAAGGGTAAATTCAACATAAGAAAAATCCATCACTGAAATATCCAATATTAACAGAACAAAGGGAAATAAAACACATTAATCATCTCAATAGATCCAAAAAAATCATTTTACAAAAGCTAACATTTCATAAGCCTTTTCAATAAGCCTTTTCAGTTCCTTGAAAATGTACTTAGATGCACAGGATTTTTTTTGGGGGGGGGGGTTGTTGTTAATCCTCACCAGAGGATATTTTTTCCATTGATTTTTCAGAGAGTGGAAGGGAGGGAGGGAGGGAGAGAGAGAGAAACATAGATGTGAGAGACACACACCAATTGGTCGCCTCCCACACACACACACCGGCTGGAGGTGGGGAGCCAACCTGCAACCCAAGTATGTATCCTTGACCAGGAATTGAACCTGCAACACTTTGGTGTGTAGGCCAGTGCTCTCACCACTTAGCCATACTTGCCAGGGCGAGCAGAGGTTTTAATTTTGATGAAGTTTAATTTATTTTTTCTTTTGGTGTCATCTCTAAAAATATGTTGCCAAATAAAAGGTCATGAAGATTTACGCCTTCATTTTTTTTTCTAAGAGTTTTATGGTTTTAGTCCTTATATTAGATTCTGAAACCATTTTGAGGTAATTTTTTATATGGTGCAAGATAGGGGTCCAACTTCATTCTTTTGCATGTGGATATCCAGTTGTTCAAGCAACATTTGCTAAAAGGACAATTATTTCCACCATTGAGTGGTCTTGCACCCTGTTAAAAAATAATTTACCATAGCCCTGGCAGTATGGTTCAGTTTGGTCAAGTGTTGTCCCATGACAGAAAGGTCATCGGTTTGATTCCCAGTCAGGGCACATACCTGGGTTGCAGGTTCAATATCCAGTCAGGGTGCATGTAGGAGGCAACCAATCCATGTTTCTTCTCAAACCAATCTCTCTCTCTCTCTCTCTCCCTCTCCCCCTCTTTCTCTAAAAAAAAAAAAAAAAAAAAAAAAAAAAAAAAATCAATAAAAACATAGTTAAAAGAAAATCAATTGACCATAAATATGAGGAATTTGTATGGACTTCCAATTCTATAACACTGATCTACATGCATATTATTATGCCAGTATCACACTGTTTTGTTTACTGTAGGTTTGTAGTTTTTCAAGATAATTTTGGCTATTTAGGGCCCCATGCTATTCAAAATGAATTTTAGGATTAGTTTATCCATTTCTAGGGAGAAAAAAGGCAGTTGGAGTTTTGGTAGTGATTGCATAGAATCTGTAGATTAATTTGGAATACTGCCATCTTAAAATATTGAGTCTTTTATGATCTTTGGATGCTGTTTCATTTATTTAGGAGTCTTTAATTTCTTTCAACATTGTTCTGTAGCCCTTAGTGTACAAGTCTTTACACATCCTTGGTTAAATTTATTCCTGAAAATTTTATTTTTCTTGGTGCTACTGTAATGGAGTCATTTTTTTATTTTTATTTTCAGATTGAGAATTGCTAATATATAGAAATACAACTGATTTTTGTATATCAATTTCATATGCTGCAACTTTGCTGAACTAACTATATCTCATAGTTTTGGGGGGCATAGGTCTGGATTCTTTAGTGTTTTCTATATAAAAAATCATGTCACCTTTGACTAGATGTTTTCTTTCTTTCTTCCCAATCTAGATGATTTTTTTCTTTGTCTTGCCCTGGTTAGGACTTCAAATACAATACTGAACAGAAGGGGTGAGAGCAGACATCTGTGTTTGTTGTTAATCTTAGGAGAAAAGCTTTCAGTCTTTCATCTTTAACAATGATGTTTACAGTGGATTTTTTTCATAGATGCCCTTTATCAGGTTAAGGAAATTTCCTTCTATTCCTAGATAAAAATTAACAAATACCATATGATTTCACTTATATGCAGAATATAATGAGCAAAATAAACTAACAAAGTGGAGACAGACTCATGGATACAGAGACCAGGCTGACAGATGTCAGGGAGGAAGAGGGTAAGGCTGGGTGAGAAGGGTGGGGGGATTAAGCAAAGAAAAAAAAGAAAGACTCAGAAAACAGTATGGTTATTGCCAGAGGGAAGGGGGTGGTGGATGTAGAAGAGGGTAAAAGGTGTATAAATGGTGATGGAAGGAGACTTGACTTGGGGTGGTAAATGCACAATACAATATACAGATGATGTATTATAGAATTGTATACCTGAAGCATATAGAATTTTATTAACTAATGTCATCCTAATAAATTCAATTTAAAAAATAGAAAGAAAGAAAAAGGAAGGAAGGAAGGAAGGAAGGAAGGAAGGAAGGAAGGAAGGAAGGAAGGAAGGAAGGAAGGAAGGAAGGAGGGAGCCCTGGCAGGTGTGACTCAGTGGTTACAGCAGCAGCCTGTGCACAGAAGGGTCACAGGTTTGATTCCCAGTCTAGGTCATGTACTTGGGTTGCAGGTCCAATCCCCTCCCATGTTGGGGTACATGCAGGAGGAAACCAATCAATGTGTCTCTTTCACATCAATGTCTCTCTCCTCTCTCTCTCTGCCTCCCTCCCTTCCATTCTCTCTAAAAATCAATGGAAAAATATCCTCAGGTGAAGAGTAACAAAAGAATAAAGAGAGAGAGAGAAAAGAAATTGAAAAGGCAACTTACAAAATGGGAGAAAATATTTGTAAATTATATATCTGATAAAGATTTAGTGTCTGGAATATACACAGTTATAGTCACCAGGAAAATGCAAACAAAACCAAATGAGGTTCCACTTCACTAGGATTGCTATAATTTTTTTTAGAAAAGAAAAATAGATTAAAGACATAAACAAAACACTGGAACCATACAAATCTTAAAAGAAAACAGGGAAAAACTTTCTTGACATTAGACTTGGTAATGATTTCTTAGCTATGACACCAAAAGTACAGCCAAAAAAACAAATAGACAAGTGGGACT
Organism: Miniopterus natalensis; assembly: GCF_054644295.1. NCBI lineage: Eukaryota > Metazoa > Chordata > Mammalia > Chiroptera > Miniopteridae > Miniopterus > Miniopterus natalensis. Next base: position 65,372,440 of record NC_142103.1, read on the forward strand.
ACATCGAACTAAAAATCTTCTGGACAGAGGTTGGGAAGATGGCGGCACTGTGAGAAGAAGTGGAGCGCCCCTGCTCCCAGCCACGGACTCAATTTATTGCTAAAATACTGTGTAACCAGCTTGGAAAAACCAGAGAAGTATACCTGAGTGGACATATTTTGAGTAGGGAGCACTGAAGAAACACCAAAGAGCCTTGTAATGGGGAGGGGAATAGAAAGGTGGAGTCCCCCCTGAAGCGTGTGCTGGGTTCTGAGGCCCTAGGGCTAGAGGCTGAAAAGCCCCCTCCCCTTGGGAGTGTGGATTTGCATCTAAAAGCTGGGATCTCAAACCTGGAGCAGAGGAGGAGTGCCCCACATGGAGGGCAGAGGGACCCAGGGGAACAGTGTGCCTGAGAGGAGGGGACCACACCTTCTCAGTGAAATAAAGCTTCTAATGGCAACTGCCACAGGCCTCTTTCACACAGGGTGCTGACCATAGGAAAGGTGGTCCCAAAGTGTGTGGCACCTGAGTAGGAAGGGATGAGAGGTCTATACTGAGGAGCCAAATACAGGGACCCTCTGCCTTCCTATAAGGCATTGTGTTGAGCTCCAGAAAGCATTTAATCTGTGTGGTGCAGGGAAGGAAAAGAGAGCCCTCTCACCACCAGAGACTGACTAGAGCTACCTGTGGGAGGGAGTTTTCTTTCAGCCACCTGAAATCTCCTTGGGCAGATTCTGGGATTTTTGACCTTCCCTGAGGGGTGCCTGGATAGCATACAAGGAGATGCCCCAGCTTTGCTGAGATCAGGGGTGCAGGGGAGCTGCATGGGGCTGACTTTGTGTCCCCTCTTGCTAGGTGCCTTGGTGTAGGGGTGGCTGGACCTTGCAGGGCAATCTCTGCTTGTGTGTTGCTTTGTGCCTTTTTGAGTTTTTAATTGATGAACTGGCTTCCACTTTTCTAGCTTGCATTGGGTGGACAGACCTGTGGAAGCTGGAATTTGTGTCTGCATAGTGGAGTGTTTGAAATATGGGCCCTTGCAATCAGCCAACCAGATCTGGGAAAGGAGGGTCAGAGCACTCCTACCTCTTCAGCAGGCTAGGAGCACTACCCCCAATAAGAAAGGGGCTGGTTCAGCTCACTGAAGGCCCAGATATTTCCTCCAGGGCACAGTCCTGAGGGGGAAGGGAGAACAACTCATAGGAGGACCTTATAAGAATAAGACTCTCAGGGACTACTGTTTGGGAACTGGAGGAAAAGCTTAAACCCCATGCTGGGGGCTGGGCAGGCAAAGTGCTCACTGGAATGTTTTTTAATTAAACCCAGAGCACAGGCTGCTGAACCTCCCATACGGAAAAGGCAACAGAATAAAGTAAAACTGAAACTGCAACAGGCCAGTGTATGGAAAACTAGAACTGGAGGAGAAGGTAGAGACTGAGGAGCTGACTGTGGAGCAGAGACTAACTCCCTCACAGTGAGTGCTTGACAGTGAAACCTCTAAGTAAGGGGAGTGACATAGCTAGCTACACTAGCCTTCCTGCACCCTAAAGACTCTACAGAAGATGAATAAAAACAGGCAGCCACAAGGTTGCAAAATAGCTGACAAGTGGAGGTAGTCCACAGAGAGCCTCAGGTCAACCAACTATTTAAGGACACCAGAGCCAAACCTAGACAGCTCCTGACACTGGCTGATACACAAGTACCTCCCAGGAGAACGGAAGTCAACATACAAAACAGTGAGCCTCAGACAACATAAGTTGCCCAGATGAAACTCACCTGCTTAATCCCCCTCCCCTTAAAAAAAAAGAGAAAGGAAAGTTTTCTTTTTAAACTTAATAAATTTTTAATATTTAAATTTTTTAATTAATTTGTTAAAAAAGAATTCTGTTTTGCTTAGCTTGTTTTTTGTTTTTTGCTTTGTTTTGGTTTTTTGCTTTGTTTTGATTTATCTTTTGTTCTACTATCAAGATTTTCATGATATTCTCTGCTTAATTGCTGGGACATTATCATTATAACCAATAAGTTTACTGCTTTTCCCTATAGCTTTTCCCATATCACTTATGGGACTCCCTCCCTGCCCTTGTTTTATCTCTCTCTCTCTCCTCTTGATGCATTGGCATAACTTTTTTCTTCTTTTTTTACCTATTCTTTCTTTCCTTTATTTTTCTCCCTTCTGTCTTTCTGTCTTTTTCTTAGATTGTTAGTTTCTGTTTGTCTCTTTATTATATTTTTATTTTTTATTTTTCAACTATTATCTTATTCCATTCTCTTTCCTTAATTTTTTTGCTCACCATCTTTGAGAATCTTTTCTCTGCCTCTATTACCTCCCAGTAACTTCTCTATTTTTTATATCTTATTTTAGTTTATTATTATTATTTTTAAATTTTTCATTACTATTGACAATCATATACATTTCTCTCTCCAGCTTTATTTTTCTTTCTATCTTTTTTTTACTTTTTTTTCCTTCAGAATTTGTGTTCTCCCTTCACTCTCCCAGTTCTATTTTCACTTGGGTTGTTTTCATTGTGATTGTCTGGATATGGTAAGAAACCTCTTGTTTCCTTGCAGTTTAGTTGAGTGTTGTCCAGCTTTGCTAGCCCCTGTACAACAGCTCAGATGACATGGTTGGGGCTGAGACACAGTCAAACTGAGAGAAGAGTCCTCCCAAGGACAGGTAAAAAACAATCTAGACCCAATCACAAGAGGAGAGCCCAAAGAACCCACAAAAGGAACACCCACAAAAGGGACACAGAGCAAAGGGGTCAGGAGTATAAGAAAAACACACCTCTGTGCTCCACTGGACTCACACTACAAAATCCAAAATCCCACCCCGCAAGACTGAGAGACAGCAAATGTATCTAATATATAGATACAAACACTAAGAGACACCATAATGGGGAGACAAAGAAACAAACCCAAAACTAAAGATCAGTAAAAACTGCCAGGAAAACAGTTTGATGAGATGGAGTTAAGCAAGTTATCAGAAATAGAGTTCAGAGTAATTGTTATAAAGATGCTTAAGGAAATTAATGAGAACCACAAGATACTTAATAGTAAGGTCGAGGAACTTAGTGAAAACATGAAAAAAGGGATAAATATCTAAAATAGGAACTAGGCAGAAATGAAGAATACTATATCTGATATCAAGAATATGCTGGAAGGAATTGAAAGTAGGGTCAATGAAGCAGAGGATAGAATAAGTGACTTAGAAGATAAGGTAGAGAAACCATGTAAACAGAGCAGCAAAATGAAAAAACACTTAAAAAGAATGATGACAGTCTAAGGGAGCTTTGGGACAACATGAAGCAAAACAACATTTGCATTATAGGACTGCCAGAGGGGGAGGAAAGAGAGCAAGGGATAGAGAACTTGGTGGAGAAAATGACAAAAAACTTCCCTACACTGGAGAGGGAGAAAGCCACACAAGTTAAGGAAGCACAAAGGGTTCCAAACAAGAGGGACCCAAAGAGATCCACTCCAAGACACATCATAATTAAAATGTCAGATGTTAAGGACAAACAGAGAATATTCAGGGCTGCAAGAGCGAGACAAGCAGTGACCTAAAAGGGAACTCCCATCGGGCTTACAACAGAGCTCTCAAAAGAAACTCCTCAGCTCAGAAGGCAGTGGCATGAATTTCTCAAAGTAATGAAAAGCAAGAACCTGCAACCAAGACAGCACTATCCAGCAAGGTTATCATTTAAAATTGAAGGTGAAATAAAGAGCTCCCCAGACAAAAGAAGGCCAAAGGAGTTCAGTACTACCGAACCAGCACTGCAAGAAATGCTAACAGAACTGCTCTAAAGAAAAGAAGAAACAATGAGAGAAGTACATCAGCATAAAGGGGAAAAATGGCATTAAATAAGTATATATCAATAATAACCATAAATGTAAACAGAATAAATGCACCAATCAAGAGACATAGGGTAGCTGAATGGATAAGAAAACAGGACCCATTTATATGCAGTCTACAAGGGACCCAACTGAGGGCAAAAGATTCACACAGGCTGAAAGTGAAGAGATGGAATAAAATACTTCTGTGCAATTGGAAATGAAAAAAAAAGTTTGAAAGAGCAATACTTATATCTGACAAAACATACTTCAAAATAAAGACCATAACAAAAGACAAAGAAGGTAACTACATAATACTAAAGAGATCAATCCAACAGGAGGAAATAACCCTTATAAACATTTATGCACCCAATATAGGAACACCTAAATATATAAAATTTTCTTGGGGAACTTTAATGGGGAGACTGACAGCAACACAATCATAGGGGGAGATTTTAATACCCCCCTATCAGCATTGGAAAGATTAAGGACAAATAATCAACAGGGAAACACAGATCTTAAATGAAACACTAGATCTAATGGATTTAATTGACATTTACAGAACATTTCAACCCAAAGGAGCAGCATACACATTCTTCTCAAGTGCACATGGAACATTCTCAAAAATAGACCACGTGTTAGGGCACAAAACAAGTCTCAACAAATTCAAGAAGATTGAAATCATATCAAGCGTCTTCTTGGATCACAATGGCATAAAACTAGAAATCAACCAGTATAAAAAAAACTCAAAAAAAATATTCAAACCCATGGAAGCTAAATAGCATGTTATTAAACAATGAATGGGTTACCAATGAGATCAAGGAAGAAATCAAACACTTCTTGGAAAAAATCTAAAATGAATACACAACAACCAAAAATCTATGGGACACAGCAAAAGCAATCCTGAGAAGAAAGTTCATAACAGTACAGGTGTACCTCAAAAAACAAGAAAAAGATCTAATGAACCATCTAACACAATAACTAAAAGAACTAGAATGGGAACAGCAAGAAAACCCCCGAGGAAGTAGAAGGAAGGAAATAATAAAGATCAGAGTGGAAATTAATGACATAGAGACTAAACAAATAATACCAAAAAAATCAATGAAACCAAGAGCTGGTTCTTTGAAAAGGTAAATAAGATTGATGCACCTTTAGCCAGACTCACTAAGAAACAAAGAGAGAGGACCCAAATAAATAAAATCAGAAATGAAAGAGGTGATATAACAACTGATCCAACAGAAATACAAAGGATTGTAAGAAAATATTATGAGCAACTATATGCTAACAAATTGGACAACATGGGGGAAATAGACAAATTCCTAGAAGCATACAACCTTCCAAAGCTGAAGCAAGAAGAGGCAGAAAACATGAATAGGCCGATAACAACTAATGAAATTGAAGCAGGAATCAAAAAACTCCCAGCAAACAAAAGTCCTGGACCAGATGGATTTACAGGCGAGTTCTACCAAACATTCAAAGAATTAACACCTAGTCTATTCAAACTATTCAAGAGGAGGGAAAACTCCCAAACTCTTTTTATGAGGCCAGGATCATCCTCATCCCAAAACCAGATAGACATGCTACAAAGAAAGAAAATTACAGGCCAATATCCCTGATGAACATAGATGCTAAAATCCTCACTAAAATACTAGCAAACCGGATCCTGCAATACATTAAAATTATCATACATCATGACCAAGTGGGATTTATTCCAGAGATGCAAGGCTGATTCAACATCCGCAAATCAATAAATGTGATACATCAGGTAAACAAAATGAAGGATAAAAATCACATGATCATATCAATAGATGCAGAAAAAGCATTTGACAAAATCCAGCACCCATCTCTGATAAAAACTCTCAGCAAAGTGGGAATAGAGGAATCATACCTCAACATAATAAAGGCCAAATATCGCAGACCTACAGCCACCATCATACTCAATGGGCAAAAACTAAAACCATTTCCCTTAAAAATAGGAACAAGACGGGGATGTCCACTTTCACCACTCTTATTCAACATAGTACTGGAAGTCCTCGCCATAGCCATCAGACAGGAAGAAAACATAAAAGGTATCTAAATTGGAAAGGAGGAAGTAAAACTGTCATTATTTGCAGATGACATGATATTGTACATAGAAAACCCTAAAGACTCCGTCAAAGTACTACTAGATTTGATAAACAAATTTGGCAAGGTAGCTGGATACAAAATCAACATCCAGAAATCAATGGCATTCTTATACACCAACAATGAACTTTCATAAAAAGAAAGTAAAAAAGCAATACCATTTACCATTGCAACTAAAAAAACAAGATACCTAGGAAAAAACTTAACCAAGGATGTAAAAGACCTGTACTCAGAAAACTACGTGACACTGGAAAAAGAAATAGAAGAAGATTTAAACAAGTGGAAGAAGATACCATGTTCATGGATTGGAAGAATTAATATCATTAAAATGTCCATACTACCCAAAGCAATTTATAAATTCAATGCAATTCCTATTAAAACACCAACAGCATATTTCACAGACCCAGAACAAACATTTCGAAAATTTATATGGAACCAAAAAAGACCCCGAATAGCTGCAGCTATCTTGAGAAAAAAGAACAGAGTGGGAGGCATCACATTATTGGACTTCAAACTGTATTACAAAGCCACTGTAATCAAAATGGCCTGGTATTGGTACAACAACAGGCATACAGATCAATGGAACAGAACAGAGACCCCAGAAATAGACCCATGCCATTATGGTCAGTTAATATTTGACAAAGGAGGCAAGAGTATCCAATGGAGTAAAGACAGTCTCTTCAATAAGTGGTGCTGGGAAAATTGGACTGGCACATGCAAAAAAATGAAACTAGACCACCAACTTTCATCATACGCAAAAATAAACTCAAAATGGATAAAAGACTTAAATGTAAGTGATGAAACCATAAAAGTCCTGGAAGAAAACATAGGCAGTAAAGTCACAGATGTCCCATGTAGTGGACTTTTCACTGATACATCTCCTAGGACAAGAGAAACAAAAGAAAAAATAAACATATGGGACTACATCAAAGTAAAAAGCTTCTGCACAGCAAAAGAAAACAGCCTCAAAATACAAAGGAACTCCATGGTCTGGGAAAGTATATTTGCCAAGGATGTATCTAATAAAGGGCTAATTTCCAAAGTGTACAAAGAACTCATTGTACTCAGCAAGGGGAAGACAACTTGATTAAGAAATGGGCAAAGGACTTGAATAGACACTTCTCCAAAGAGGACATACAGATGGCCAAGAGACACATGAGAAAATGCTCAATGTCACCAATCATCAGAGAGATGCAGATTAAAACCACAATGAGGTATCACTTTACACCTGTTATAATGGCTGCTATCAACAAATCAACAAATGACATGTGCTGGCGAGGGTGTGGAGAAAGGGGAACCCTAGTATACTGCTGGTGGGAATGCAGACTGGTGCAACCATTGTGGAAAACAGTATGGAGGTTCCTCAAAAAATTAGAAATGGAGCTGTCTTTTGACCCAGTGATTCCAGTCCTAGGAATGCATTCTAAGAATCCTGAAACATTAATCAGAAAGAACATATGTACCCCGATATTCTTAGCAGCACAGTTTACAATGGCTAAGATCTGGAAACAGTCCAAGTGCTTGTCAGTAGATGAGTGGATAACAAAGCTGTGGGACATTTACACCATGGAATACTACGCAGCTGTAAAGAAGAATTTCATACCCTTTGGGACAGTATGGATGGACCTAGAGAAAATTATGCTAAGTGAAATAAGCCAGGCAGAGAAAGACAAACATCACATGATCTCACTTATATGTGAGGTCTAAAGAACTTAATAAACTGATGAACAGAATAGATTCAATGACATGGAAGCATAGATGAGACTGATGAATGTCAGAGGGATGGAGGAGGTTGGGTGGGTGGAGGGAGAGAGAATAACTAAAGAATTTATATGCATATATACACAGCCCACGGACATGGACAATGGTGGGGAGAGGACCTGGGGAGGGGGATGGGACGGGATGGAAAGGGTAATTGGGGAGAAAAAGGGACACCTGTAATATTTTAAAAAAAAATCAGAAAGTAGAATGGTGGTTATCAGGGGCTAGGGAGAGAGGGAAATGAAGAAAATGGTAGTCAAAGGGTACAAAGTTTTGGAAAAATAAAAGGAAAATAAGTTTTCTAGGATGTAGAGAAATTGGAATCCTCATACATTGTTAGTGGGAGTGTAAAATGGTGCAGCCATGGTGAACAACAGTTTGGCAGTTCCTCAAAAAGGTAGACATAGAGTGACCATATAACCTTACAATTTCATTCCTAGGTATATGACCAAAATAATTAAAAACAGGTGTTCAAACAAGAACATGAGCATGCACGTTCATAACAGCACTATTTATGAAAGCCAAAAAGTAGAAACTGCCAAATGTCCATCAAATAATGAATGGATAAACATATTGTGGTATATGATATACTACACAGGCATAAAAAGGAATTAAGCACTGATACATGCTACAAAATAGATATACCTCCAAAACATTGTACTATGTGAAAGAAGCGAGAGACAAAAGGTCACATATTGCATGATACTATTTACTGGAAATATCCAGAGTAAATAAATCAGTTGATATAGAATGTAGACTGGTGATTGTCTAGGGCTGGGGAAGGGGCAAATGAGGAGAAACTGCTTAAAGGGTAAGGGATTTTACTTTCAGTGATGAAAATGACTTGGAACTGGATAGAGGGGGTGATTGCACAACACTGTGAATGTCTTAAAATGCTACTGAATTATTCACTTTGAAATGGCTAATTTTATATTATGTGAATTTAACTTTGATAAATAGTTTTTTGTTTTCTTTTTTATTGTTGAAAATATTACAGATGTCTCCTTTTTTTCCCCATTACCCCTTTCATGCCGCACCCACTCCCCACCCCAGGCCTTCACCATACTATTGTCTGTGTCCATGGGTTATGCATATATGCATATAAATTCTTTAGTTAACCTCTCCCCACCTCCCCTCCCACCCCCACCTTCCCTGTGAGATTGGTCCATCTGTTCCATGCTTCTATATCACTGAATCTATTTTGCTCATCAGTTTATTATATTTACAAAGAAGGAGGGGTTGGAAGGTAGACCATCAACAGAACTCCATGTGCATTCTACAATTCAGTTTTAGCGAAATATATATGAAAGTTGAGAACATGAAAAGTCTTTCCCTTAAGATGATCATGTTTACTTACTCTTTGAGAAGGCTTTGTGTACACTAATGCATAGCTCAATATAAAGACCACACCAGTGGACAGATTTTTATGGTAAGAGAACCACATGTGATAACCTTGCACCTGTAAAATAAGAAAGTACCATTTGCCTGTATAAATGAGGCTCTTTATGTAAGAGAAATTACATTACTAAAACCATTATTATGTAATATTAGCTTGAAATCTGTATGACTCAAATAGCTCTTGTGTAAAAATACTTGTTTTTGCATTTTTTTAAAAAAATCAACTGACAGTAGATGTAAGAGTTTATTTTCGGACACCCAATTCTGTTTGTTTGTTTTTTTAAAATATGTTTTTATTGATTTCAGAGAGAGGAAGAGAGAGGGAGAGAGAGATAGAAACATCAATGATAAGAGAGAGTCATTGATCAGCTGCTTCCTGCACTCTGGGGATTGAGCCCACAACCCAGGCTTGTGCCCTGACTGGGAATCGAACCATGACCTCCACGTTCATGGGTCGATGCTCAACCACTGAGCCATACCAGCCAGGCAATAATGCTGTTTTAAAATATACTCCAGGGGCTTCCTCTTGCACTTAGAATAAAGTGTCACTATGCCTTATGAGACTTAATCTGATCTATCCGTGCCAACTTCTCTGTCTTTTCTCTAACATTCTTCACACTTCTGGCTTCATAGGCTACCTTCCAAGCCCTAGAGCCAACCCAGTTCTTCTCTGCTACAGGGTTCTTTTACCTAATCTTTAAAGGGTATTACCCAACTCTATGCATGTCAACTTTCATCAGAGAGCCCTTTACCACTTGATCTAGTAGTTACTTACCCTTACCGCATCCTTGGGCCTTCCCTGTCCCATCACCCTGCCATGTTTACTCTAGAGTACTAAGTTATATCTGAAATTATTTTATGCACTGTCTGTATCCTTCCAGAGAAAATAACTTCATGAGGAAACTGACCTAGGCCACATGGTAAGCCCAGGCCCTGGAATAGTGCCTGGCAACAAGCAAGCACTCAATAAACATTGTTGAATGAATGACTGAAAGTCTTTTACAATACCTTGACCTGGGTAGTTGAGGAATTTTTTTAAAAAGGAATGTATAATATACAAAGAAGAACACTGTGAATTTAACTTTGATAAATAGAAAAATAATTGAACCAAGGAGAGAGGGCCAGGCCTGTGTTTTTGAAATTTTAGTTGCATGAAGTGTAAGCTAAAATAGAAAACAAAAAGATAGTGCAGTGATGTGGTCTTGAAGGATGTCATTCAACCAAAGACCTCATGCACACTAGACACGACTGAAAAAGTCATGTAAATATTTAAAAGCCCTCCATCAGGAAATGAATACATTTACTAATTGGTGGCCTGTTTATACTTAACAAGTTTTCTGTTTTGTTTTGTTTTAGGTCATGTTTATTTTTGGAGATGTTAAACAATTTCATTAAAACCATTACTGCCAATAAATTAGGTGTATTTATTTTCCTAGGAATCTAAAAGACTACCTGAATGCATGCTCAGCAGAGATCTGAGAATACCCTAAGATCTTGCCTCACAGCATACATAAAAATGAACTTCTAAGAGATTTATAGTTTTAGGTATATGATCCATTTTGAATTAATTTTTGTATAAGGTGTGAAGCAGGAGTCCATTCTTTTACATGTGGCTAGCTAGTTCTCCCAGCATCATTTATTGAAGAGATTATTCCTTCCCCCATTGAATAGTTTTGACACCTTTGTCAAAAATCAAATGGTCATAGCCCTGTTTGGTTTTGCTCAGTGGTTAGAGCTTGGCTTGTGGGCTGAAGGGTCACAGGTTTGATTCCTGTCAAGGGCATGTACCTCGGTTGCAGGTTACCAGTCCCTAGTCAGGGGGCAAATGCGGGAGGCAACCAATTGATGTGTCTCTCTCAGGTTGGTTGATTTTTCTTTCTCTCTCTCTCTCTTCTTTCTTTTGTTCTTCCCCTTCCCCTCCTCCCTCCCTTATACTCTCTCTAGAAATCAATGGAAAAAATATCCTCAGATGAGGATTAAAAAAAAAATCAAATGGTCATAAATACAAGGGTTTATTTCTAGGCTCTCAATTCTATTCCATTGGGCTCTATGGTTATCTTATGCCAATACCATACTACTTGATTATTGCAGATTTGCATTAAGTTCTGAAATTGAGAAGTGTGAGTCCTCCAACTTTTTCTTTTTTTGCAAGATTTTTTTAGTTATTCTGGGTCCTTTGAATTTAGGATCAGCATCTTTATTTCTGCAAAATTCTAGCTGGGGTTTTGACAGAAATTGCATTGAATCTGTTAATCAATTTAAGTAGGTGATCATTCCTCATGTATGCTTGACTCTTACACGAGAGACCCAGTCCTTCCAATCAAATCAGTCAAAGAAAAACAAAAATGGCACACACTCACTGAACACTCACCTGTACAGAGTGCTTCACTTGGGCCAGCTCATCTAATCCTTACAATAATCCTAGGAGGTAGGGATTATTACTAGCCTCATGTAACACATGAGGAAACTGAAGAGCACAGAAGTCAGGTGACTCACCCAAGGTGATAGTTAATAATCCTGCAGAGGTAGGACTCAGACAGGAAGTCTGGCTCCAGAGCTCCTGCCTTTCTCAATCTAGAATATACAAAGGGATCCTACAAACCCATTAAAATAAAAGGACAACCCAGCAGAAAAATGGGGAAAGAATATGAACAGACAATTCACCAATTCCATCAATTCACCAAGAGGAAAATGCAAATGGCCAATAAATATATAAAATAACGCTCCATCTTAGTATAATCAGGGAAATGTATAATAAGCAATATGATATTTTGTCCATCATATTGGTAAAATGTTTTTGATTGTTAAAATCTGGTGATGGTGTGGGTCTGGGATAAAAGGTACTCCTGTAACAATACAATGGGAGTACATAACGGTAAATTCATTTTGGAAATAATTCATTAAAATATTAACTTTGTATTTGGGCACAAAGGATATGGACAAGAAATGTTCACTGAAGCCCTATTTGTAATTACACAGAATGGAAACAAACCACATGTCTGTCAGTAAGGAGATGGCATCATTGGCCATGACCAAAGCCACATCACTGGAATGCTAGCTCCATGAAGCACAGGTTTGTGCCTGAGATGCAGGTAAAAATGAAGTAGGTTGAATGGTGACCCCCAAAATATATAGCCAAGTCCTAATCCTCAGAACCCATGAATGTGATCTTATTTGGAGAAAGGGTCTTTGCAGATGTAATTAAGTTAAGGATCTGGAGATGAGACCACTCAGGATTACCCAGGTGAGTTCTAAATCCAACAAAAACTGTGCTTATAAGAAACAGAAGAAGAAAAGATACACAGAAATGAGAAGGCCATGTGAAGATGGAGGCAAAAATTGGAGTGCCACAGTGGCAAACCAAGGAACACCAAGGATTGCTACCACCACCAGGTTATGGGAGAGGCAAGAACCTCCTCTTGAGCCTTCAGAAGGAGTGTGGTCCTGCCAATACCTTGATTTTGGACATCTGGCCTCCAGAACTCTGAGAGAATGAATTTCTGTGGTTTTAAGCCACCTGGTTTGTGATACTTAGTTATGGCAGCCCTAGGAAACTAATACAGATAGATAGATATATTCACTCAGGTCTTTGATTCACACTAAATAAAAATAACAAGTTGTGAAATAATATGCATATAACTAAATAAAAAAGCCCTACATATGTTATGTAAAACAAAACAAACTATGTATGTGTATAAATGTACATAACAACATAGAAAACTAATCAGCTGTTCCTTCTTGGGATGAGAGTGGGTTTTAGTAGGATGGGGAGGGGTCAAGGGAAATCTCAGCTTTACTCTCTAAGCATTCACATATTTTTAAAAAACTATTTAAATCTTTTTTAAATGTAAAGACAAGCTGGTAACAAAGCTTAGCATTTGAGAGATTACATGCAGATACCATTTTAAGTAAAGCCACTATTAAAAATAAATCTAAAAGGAGAAACAAATCCTGTATTTACTTCAAAGTACCTTTTCTGAGCTATGGAAAGACAGTCTTCAGAGGCCACTGCTGGCATGTTACACCAGTATGGGCTATGACAAGCCAAGTAAAAATGCTATATCAGTTATAACATATTGTTTGGTATTCCCCACAAAAGAAACAAAGAATTTTAAATATTCATACTTTCTTTTAAATAATATAATTTATGATAACCATATTTTATGTGAACAAGTGAAATACAGGTCACTTGTTTTATTCCTTGAGTATGTATTTTGAGTAGGTGGTGCATATTAATTGTTATTGTTTGCTTTTAATAGTTTATTTAATTTACTACTCACGCTTTACTGAGGAAGTTTCTTTCAATGCATTGCTCAGATAGGAGTCAAAGTCCCCAGATCCTAAAAAAAAAAAAAAAAAAAAAAAAAAAATGTATATATATTTAAATTTAGCTATATTTTCATGAAACAAAATACTACTAAAATACTCTCTTGTAATGGTCATTTCCCTTTAGATAGTGTCTCAAAGGTAATGCCACAAAAAGAGATCAGCTGAAGCCTCCCAAAGATATACTGAGTTCATATCCTTCCACAAACAATTTATCCCCACCAAAAGAAAAAAAATACATCCGTCAGTCCACTAGAAGTTTGAAGGCTCAACTATATGGAACATAAAGTACAATCTTATAAAAATCTTTCTTTTTGTTATGTACGACTTTTGCAACAGGGAATACTGGAACCCAAAACTCCACTGATAATGGGCTAAGTTGTTTCACCCCACCCCAGGTTTCACAAAGGCTGCTCTGCATTTTGTCAATTCAGGGTCATTTCCTGCACCACCCCCACACTAACACCCACACCTAGACTAGTAGCTCTAACCAGTTACACATAACTGAAAAGGCTCTGGGGGAAATGCTTTCCACAAGACAATCTTCTTCAGAAGTAGACTCATCTGCCCAACCCTGTTTGCTATGGAATTTGACAGCTATTGTTCCCTCTGGATGGGCATGTAGTTTCCCAAGGGGGTATATACATTATCAAGTCTCAAGCAAACAACTATGCATGTGCACTGGAATTGAACAAATAAGTAAATAAATGGTAGATTATAGAAGCCAGGTTTCTCACTGTTGGAGAGGGAGGTTACAGATTAGAAAAGGCTAGAATGGCCCATATGATAATGGGTTGGAGTTAAAGACCTAAATATGAATCACATTTAGCTTAATATATATATGTGTGTGTGTGTTTGAATACACACACACACACACACATACACATATATACACATGTGTACACACAGATGGTTGTATATAGAAATATTTATAGATGTATATATACATAGTACATAAATGCCCTTGCTATGTCAGCTGAGAGGGTCTAAAAGCAATAATATCCCAGTAGTAATGAGCACACCTAGCACCCAGATCTTGGTTTCTAAACATTATTCTCCAATAAAAGGAACCAGAGCTCCTCGGAGAAAATGGATGATTCCAGGACTAAGCACAGAAAATATATAAGATGCGTTAATAATTTTATAGTGCCAGGAAGTACTTTTTAAAAATGTTGATATTGATGGGTATATGTCAAAGGACCACAGGACTAACTGAAAGAGTTCCCAATGGCCAGAGATGGAACAATATAAGCAACAAAATAAAGTAGTACTGGATTATAACCCAAAGCATGAAAAAATATCCATGAGTCCATGTTAATTAAATAACTGAATAAATACATAAAAGGGAGATAACAGAATTCAAATTAATTTATGTAGACATTTCTCCCTCAAGGAGGTGAAGCATAATCTCTTACTCCATATGTTTTGACTTCCTTCCAAAGATTACAGTATGAGAAAGTGAAGGGGGTAGAGAATAACTTTACAGTGGATAAACCTAACAAACAATACATTAGCCAAGCTAACAAAATTAACATCAACAGTGATGTGTAATATTGATAGTATATACCCTCGATACAATGTGATGAGAAGGGCACTATATGTGCGTGGTCTTCCTCTCAAAAACACATAACCCCAGTATAATCATGAGAAAAACATCAGAAAAATTCTAGTTGAGGGCATCCTACAAAATACCTGATCAGTATTCCTCAAAACTATCAAGGTCATCAAAAACAAGAGAAGTCTAAGAAATTGGCACAGCCTGAAGAGCCTAAAGAGATACAGTCAAGGAAAGCCATGTAGTACCCTGGATTGGATCCTGGAACAGAAAAAGGACTTTAGTTTATAATAGTGTATCAATATTGGTTCATTAATTGTGACAAATATACCATATTTTTATATGTTTTTATTGATTTTAGAGATACAGGAAGGAAGCGAGAGAAACAGCAATGTGAGGGAGAAACATTGATCAATTGCTTCCTGCACACATCCCAAACAGGGATTGAACCTGCAACCTGGGAATATGCCCTGACCAGGAATCAAACTGGTAACCTTTTGGTGGAAGGGACAATGCTCAACCAACTGAGTCACATTGGCAGGGGCTCAAATATACCATATTAATAATAGGAGAAACTGGGTGTGGAGCATATGGGAACTTTCTGTACTAGCTTTGCATTTAAATTTAAAAGTGTTCTAAAAATAAAGTTTATTTTAATATCCATTTCCTATAGCAAAAATCAAGGGTAACAAATGAGAGATATATGATCTGTAACCTCAACTCTTTCAAAAAAAGTAAGGTCAACACCAATAACTAAAAACCAATCCAAAAATGTCATGAAACGGAAAAAAGAAACAAGAAATATATTTGTCAAAAACCATAGAATATACAACACAAGGGTGAACCCTAATGTAAATTATAGATTTTGGGTGATAATGATGTGTCAATATATGTTAATCAATTATAATTAATGTACCACTCTGGTGCAGGTTATTAATAATGGAGGATGTAGTCACCCATACATTATTTAATGTATTTAACTGTTAAATGAGCTACCCACCAATAATGAAATAGACCTTTATGAAAACTGAAAAAAAAATAATGGAGGAAACTATAAATGTGTAAGGACAAAGGTATATGAGAAAAGTCCTTACCTTCTGCTCAATATTGCCGTGAACCTAAAACTGCTATAAAAAAATAGTCTATTGAGAAAAGAATGGCAAAAGCCTATATAATGACATAGGAGATGTCTCCAAGATAAAGCACTAAATAAATAAATAAAGCTGGGTGCAGAGTAGTATTTTTCCACTTGTGTCTATATGCATATCTATAAAAATTTTCTAGAAGCTTACACACAAAAACTTGTAATAGTAGTTATATTTAGTGAATGAAAATAGGGGTCAGGGAGAATGAGCTTTTCACTATTAATTTATTTTATTAATTAATTAATTTTTATATCTTTATTGATTTCAGAGAGAGCAAAGGAGAGGGAGAGAGAGATAGAAACATCAATGATGAGAGAGTCATTGATCGGGTGCTTCCTGCACGCCCCTAACTGGGGATCGAGCCTGCAACCCAGGCATGTGCCCTGACCGGGAATCGAACCCCGATCACCTGGATCCTAGGTCAGTGCTCAACCCCTGAGCCACGCCTGGCCGGGCTCACTATTAATTTAAAGCTTTCTCTGCCTTTTCTATTTTTAGTAATGTACATGTATTTCTCTTATTATGATAATGATAATTTAAAAGTTTTGTATCAATCTTCCAAAATCATAAGCCTATCATCCTACTCGGTCTTCCTTTAAAACTCTATTCTTACCTTCTCACCCAAGAATTGGAAGAATAAGTTCTTCCAAATAACATCTTGTACAAGTAATGTTTTAGCCTCAGCCATTTCACTACTATTTGCTAATACATTCTGTTACATATCATTAAGTAAAGAGTTAAGAACAATATAACACAATTTTGCAGTATTTATTAATCCCTCGTTGCCCTTGAATTGAATAGACCAAAACCATCTGTGGACAAAACCATTCAATCTCAATCTATACATCCTGAGTTATTAAGGCTACTTCAGAAGTATGACCAAGCATAGCTGCTAAAATCAAGATGAGAACAAATGTTCTCATGAGAGATGCCACACCTCAAATGGTCTAAAGTAGGGTTGTATCCCATACTTCTATGCAATCTGTAACTAAACAACTCAGTTTGGGTGTAGGCAGACAAGAATCTCCCACATTAATAACACTGACTCACTCTTTGGCATCAGGCACACATTAGAAAGCAGCTGATTCATTGCAGGCTCAATTTACAAGCCCCTAATCACTGTGTATCTGGGGGACCAGTGTTCAAGTATTGAGCAGAAAAGTTACCTCATTCCACTACAGAGGACCACAAAAAATTTCTTTTAATGGAAAAAGCATGTAATGAACTGGTCACACCCATATGAAAACTTCCTTTTATAGAGCAGAACTCTGGAAATGTTACACAAATCCTTGTGCATGTCCTTGAGAAGATCCATTCCGTAAGGAAAACGTTTGTTCGACTTACAGATAACCCAGCAGCCTGTGTCTGTTCTAAAGTCGAGGGAACACAAACTTGACCTCATATTGCAACCTGAGCCACTGTGACTGGGGTCTAAAGGTAAGGGCGCATTTTCATGAGGACTGTAAAACAAGGCATTGCAGGCAATTGTTAGAGAATTCCACCAGGAACTGGCAGGATCCAGCATCTGCCTTGATTGAAATAGTAGATCCACAAGAGCACCCATATGATGTAACACTTAAGTAGCATTTCATTTGGATTTTTTAAAATATATCTTTATTGATTTCAGAGAGAGAAAGGGAGAGGGAGAGAGAGAGATAGGAACATCAGTGATGAGAGAGTCATTGATCGGCTGCAGCCCACAACCTGGGCATGTGCCCTGACCGGGAATCGAACCCCGACCTCCTGGATCCTAGGTCGATGCTCAACCTCTGAGCCACGCCCGGCTGGGCTTTTCATTTGGATTTTAATTAATTAATCACTCTCTCCTCTGTTCTCCTGCTTGTTCCACTTAGTTTATTTTACCCCTTCCAGTTAGATGTTTATGTTCATCCGTTCTCTAGCCCTGTCCTGTCCGACATGGGAACCACTAACCACATGTGGCTGTTTAAATTAAAACTAATGAAAATTCAATAAAAATTTTAAAATTCAGTTCCTTATTCACATTAGTCACATTCCAAGTGCTCCATAGCCACATGGGGCTGGTGGCTACTGTGTTAGATAGCACCGGCAGAGAACAATTCTATCATCATGGAAAGTTCCATTGGACTGCTCTAGACAGTGAGCTGCTTGAAGCAGGGACTAGGACTTGGTCATCTCCATGCCTATGCCAAACACAACAAGGAGGCACTCCCTCAAGGTATATTCATTGTGGTTATCCAAACTGTGTCTCCATGCTGTGAGAACACCTTGGATCTGTTCCCGCAGAATCACCAGTAGATAGTACCTGATATTACTTTGTGACAAATCCATTTGGGTTTCATGCAAAGAGCAAACTCATCTCTACAGAGGAACATGTCTGCTCTCCACTGATGGGTTAAGAACTGCAGAGATACCACTGGCCTCTGGCTGCTGAAGATTTCAGAAGCACAGTCACAACTCAGCCAGAGAGACCGGTGCCTCTCAAGTGCCCAATAACATCTATCCCCTTGCTCTCTAAGGATGGTTTCTCGTCCACCTTTTTCCTTTGTACATATGAGAAGCTTTCAATTTTTTTTTTTGGAAAGGGTCCAGTACAAACCCTAAAAGAATAAAAATTCACCTAAACTGCTTTTGTTTGAAAATTTTAAAATCTTGGCCCTTTTCTGTGGATGAAAAAGAATGCCAGGGACACCTGAGGCTGGTAAATCATAGATATGTCATCTCAGGATTTTCCATTTGTCTGTCTTAATGGAGCTTCCATAAACACCCATGTTATACTTAAGTTTGTCCAATGCAGGGAGGACCCACTAGGTGGGCCAGAATCAAATTCTGACCTGAGGGGTCAAACCATGACCCAGTTAACAGGACCCTGGCATACGCCCATAATCATTTGGGTTCAGAGAATAAGACTAAAATCAGCCTCAAAATATTGATCCTACTGATGGAGGGTGGGGAGTACAGCTTGATTTAACCTGAAATGAGCCATAGAATAAAGATGTTCCTCCTTAATATGATAATGACTTCACCTGATAGGGCTGCTTGTTAAAAGCCTTGTGTTTTCCCTGCCCTTTAGCAAGGGGCCTAGGGCCATGAGTAATAAAAGGAAAACCTGCAGGTCAGAAAAACAACTTCATACCTCTGTGCTGCAGGAAGCCCCTGCCTGCCATAGAAACATTCCTGAACACTGCTTGTGGGAAATCTATGCAACAAACTCACTGGCATGCATGTCTCTGGTAAAAATAACTTTTCTCCCTTAATACAAAGAAGTAAGTCTCCCACCTCATGCTAGAGAGGGTGGGAGCAAACCAAAAATGATCAATTATGCTAGTCCCTGATTTCCCTGAATTTTTGCAGTTTTAAAATGAACTCTTGTTGCCTCAATCTAGATTTGAACACATTTGTCTTGCTAAATTTATGCTTTTACACTTCAAAGCATGCTGAGTAATTCATATCCTCTGGGTTAACTAAGCACTGCAGCATTGCAAAGGAACATGAAAATGGCTTTCCTCTTATTCTGATTACTTAATGGATATAACTATTGCCACCTGAGCTCTCACTAGTTTTATTAATAAATTTAAAGCACTCCCAGAGAGGACAGTAATGATGCAAAGGCTGTAGTTCACTAGAAGCCAGGGATCAGCATTTCAGTCCAAAACAGCCACCACCATTAATACAACTGCAGTGTCAGACCCAGCACTTGATTACAGGTATTCACAGGGCACACTGCACTCCAGTTACCTGCTTTTTAAAGAAAAACTTGGTAAACAAGGGAAGGATCTAAATTCAGGTGCCATGGCTAATATCATTTTTACATATTTCTAGGAAGTATCTGTGTGTCATATATACAGGGAAAGTAGCTTGATTTTAAAGGTGGGAGGAGGATTTTTATTTTTTTTTACATATTGCATAAGTCACCTCACTAAATGAAAGGACCGTTTTATTCTTCCTTTCCACACAGAAAGGTAAAAATATATATGACAGCTGTTCAGAGGAAATCTCAACGGTGCTTGGAAGGCCTATAAGGGTGGGGGTATGGGAGTGACTGTTATAAACAGGGGGTTCCTTTTGGGAGTAATGCAAACATTCTTGAGTTAGTGATTTAGTAGTGATGGCTGCACAACCTAGTGAGTATGTTAAGAACCATGGAACTGTAGACTTTAAAATGGTAAATTCTACATTATATGAATATCTCAATAAAAAATGTAGTAGCTATCTTCAGATATCAACCCCAGGATTCAGCTCTGCAAGGGAGAACCCTAGGATCTCAGAGACCAGATGGCTGATCAGAAGGGAACCTGCGGGCCCTGGCCAGTTTGCTCAGTGGTTAGAGCATCGACCCGCAGACTGAAGGGTCTTGGGTTCGATTCCAGTCAAGGGTACATTCCTCGGTTTCAGGCTCAATCCCCGGCCCTGGTTCAGGGCACGTGCAGGAGGCGGCCAGTCAGTGTGTCTCTTTCACATAGATGTCACTCTCTCTCTCTCTCCCTTCCACTCCCTGAAAGGCAATAGAAGAAATATCCTTGGGTGAAGATTTTTGAAAAACAGAGGGAACCTGTTAATCATTGCTGGCAGACACAGAAATGACCCTGGAGCCAGAAGATATGATGTCTCATCACAGTTCTGCCACTCACTCTGACTGGGGGTCCTGAAACATTCACATGGCCTCATAGGACTCACCTGTTCCCATATGTAAAATGAAGGTATCATATAACTGATTTCTCAATTCCCCAATGGGCTAAGTTGGAAGACATGACAGAAACAAAGTCACTGTGGACAAAAAAAGTGTCATGATGATGTGTCAAGAGGCTTGTGGTCTCACGATAGCCCTATGACAAAAGGCACATTACTCTTGGGGCCACAGTTTCTAAGAAGCAGTACAAGAAACTACTCGCTGAAGGTGACATTGCTGGTGTCACATAAAAAAACTGCAGTGTGAGGCTTCCCAACTCTGGTCCAAAGCTGTGTCAAGACAACACATGAGGATATCAATACTGATGACCAGCTTTGAAGCCAAAGAGCCTAAGTGCAGGTCCCAGCACTGCCACTCACCAGCAGAGACACCTTGGGAAAGAGCCTTGACAGCTCTGTGCCTCAGTTCCCTCATGTAAAATGGAGATAACAGCAAGCTCCAATGCAGTAGGTTGGTATGAAGATTAAATTGGTTGATATAGCCCTGGCAGGTGTGGTTCAGTTGTTTGGGCACCATCCCATGCATCAGGAGGTTGCCAGTTTGATTCCTGGTCAAAACTCCCGGGTTGAGGACTCGATGCCTGGAAGGGGGTGTGCAGAAGACAGCCAATCAATGTTTCATTCTCAAATTGATGTTTCTCTCTCTCTCTCTCTCTCCCTAAAAATCAATAAACTATTCTTTTAAAAAAAATTGGTCAATATATATAAAGAGATTAGCACAATATCTGATACATAGGAATCTCTAAAATATTAGCTATTATTAAATTTGGTATTAAGTGAAGTAGAATTTACTAGTAGATCTACTTGTAAGTAGAAGGCCCTCAATAAATATGTATGAGTAAATAGCTTATAGAAGAGTGTTACTAAATATGTATGAGTAAATAGCTTATAGAAGAGTGTTACTAAAATGTTCAAAAGCTTAATAGATGCAGAGAGAACAGTCACCCTATGATCTGAGCTCACCTAGTATCTGATGAACCTTTAGATCCTAGTGATGTGACATAAGCCTGGGAAATCAAAGCACAAGAATGTCACAAAACCATCCCAAAACACTTTTGATGCCATAGGTTCTTGACTAATAATCAATGCACATGGCATTTCCTTCTCCTATGGCCAACATAAACAAAAACACAAGTAGATATAGGCATAATTTTTTAAGTGAGGTGAGAAGCTGTCTCTGATTGATAGTGTATAGATAGAAATTTCCAAATCAGAGTCAAGCAGAGCTGAAGAGGACCTCAGAGACCATCTATTCCAATCTAGTCATTTGAAAGATAAAGAAAATCCATTAAAAGGTTGACTTTGGGGCAAGGGGTAGGGGGAGTGGGATTTGTTTCAAGTGGGTTAAACAAACCAGGATAATCTCATCAAAAGACAGCTCATTATGCAGTACAGATGTGTTTAGATGGAGCCTGGGTTGCATCATGGGCCCTCAAAGAGCCAGCCTGGATAGGGAGCCTGATCTACCCAATCAACTTCAAAGGCAAAACAAAGCAATCATGTCACAAGGTCTAGTATTAGCTAAGGGCTTGCCCATCTATGTACATGACCAGGCTTGAGATAGAATCTGAGTCTACACTCAACAGGCCCATTAACATTTTGGCCTTACCACCTGGCCAGAGCAATGCAAAGGGGAAAAGGTGCTGCCAGCCCAAAGCAGCTCCTATACATCCCCAACCCATACATTTTCTCAAAAGGTCTGGGCCTGTGGCCCTCGGAGTTGACTGTAAACTCCAAAGAAATACACTAAGCCTTGGTTCTTTCTGCATGCTCCCACACACCACAAGGTCTTGTCTTATCATAGTGCTTAGTTCACTGCCTCAAATTAACCATTCTTCCAGCAGATGCTTAGATTAGAAACCCAAGACCATCTGTGTCAGGAAACCAACATTTAAAAACTTAAAACTTTTTCTTTAAACTAATGAACAGACAGATCTTCTGCCAAGGAAAACCCATACAGTTTCTCCTCTAAGCTCTGAAGTTTTGAGAAATATAACAAGTGAGTGCCAGCAAGTTAGGAAGACAATGAACCTAGAAGCCTCAAACCTCAATTTGGAAATGCTTCCTGGTAATTCATCTGTTTCTGGTAATAAGTGTGGATCAAACTGCAACATTTTGGATCAGTCAGAAAACAGAAGCCACTTTCAGGGAAGATTTCCCCATGATTGGTGCTTGGGAAATTGTGGAAAGTCCTCTTGCTATAGGGCAAGTGAGAAAAAGAGAAAAAGGGCCATGAAGAGAAATGTCTATTCAGATTATTTGCCCACTTTTAGTTGGGTTGTCTTTTTATTGTTCAGTTTTGAGTTCTTTATATAATTCGGATAAAAGTGTCTTATCAGATACATGATTTGCAAAAGTTCTCCCTCATTGTTGCTTTGTCCTTTTCATTTTCTGAATGGTTTCTGTTGAAGCACAAAAGTTCATTTTGAAGTCTAATTTACCTTTTTTCCCCCTTTTATCACTTGTACTATTGGTGCCATATCTAAAAACACTTTGCCTAACCAAAGTCATGAAGATTTACTCTTACATTTTCTTCTAAGAGTTTTATAGTTTTAGTTCTTACATTTAAAATCTATGATCCATTTTGAGTTAATTTTGTGTATGATATGAGGTAGGGGCCCAAATTTTCTTTCTCTCTCTCTCTCTCTCTCTCTGGCATGTGGAAATCCAGTTGTCCCTGAACTATTTGTTAAAAAGACTGTTCTTTCCCTCATTGAACTATCTTGGCACCTTTGTCAAAATTTGGCTGAGCATAAATTTGAAGATTTATTTCTTGACTCTCAATTCTATTCCATTGATCTATATGATTATTGTTGTGCCAGTATTAGCCAGTCCTGAATTCTGCTGTGTGGTAATATGCTTTGAAACGGGAGTGTGAGTCCACTAATTTTGTTCTTGTTTTTCAAAACTGTTTGACTATTCTGGGTCCCTTGAGTTTCCATATAAATTTTTGTATCTGCCTATCAATTTCTGCAAAAAAGGCAGCTGGGATTTTGACTAGGATTGCCTTAAATCTGTAGATTAATTTGGGAAGTATTATCCCATCTATTTTTAAGCATGCTCAAATCTCACCCACTTTAAACTAGAACCCTCCCCTGTTTTTTACTGTACATACCCAAATGGGCATTTCCTTCTCTCTCCTCTTCTTCATAACCAAACTTATAAAATGGCTGTTTATATCAATGCCTCCACTCTCACCCCTCTCAATCATTCCTCAATGCCTCAAAGCCACTTCACACTCAGCTTGTCCAAAAGCAAATACCTGCACTTGCTCCCCCCACAACTAGACCTTTTCCTGGGCTCTTCATCTGTTTCACTGAATGACACAGCCACCCTCCCCCCTTTGTCCAAATCAGGAAACTGTATGTCCATTCTGCACATCTCTCCCACACTCCATAGCCACACCACCATCAAGAACTGTCAATTCTAGCCCTGAATGTTGTGGCTCAGTGGTTGGAGCATCAGTTCATGGGCTGAAGGGTTGCAAGTTTGATTCCTGGTCAAGGGCACATACCTGGATTAAAGGCTCAATCCCCAGCCCAAAGCATGTGAGAGGCAATCAATTGATGTGAGGGTTGCAGGCTCTGGAGATAGAGCTTGGAGGGCACCCATCTGGATTCCTGTTCTGAATCATTCTCCTATACTGCAGAGGACATCTTTCACAGGCAGACATTTACTATCCAGGCAGCTTTTGCCTGGGGTGGGGAGGAGCAATTGCCCCATCTTGTGGAGTTTATACCTTTCTCTGGTTTACAGCCTGAGGCTCATTAAGTGACTGTAAATAACAATCAGCTTCTGGGTACTTTGAGTCTTTGACTGATCTGCTTCTGGATGCAGGGATTGGAAAAGCAGACCTTGGCGTGTATTTGGTCCTTTCCAAAAACACCCAGACCCAGCACAGTGAGTCACAAGCTGTGGATTGCTGATAACTCCACAGAGGGTACTCAGGGCAGTCACAAACAGCATCTGACATTGGCCTGCACTACAGACCATACAAAAGACTTGGAGTCCTAGGAGATCTATCTAATACATAGAAACAAACCCAAACAGACACCCAAAATGAGGAGACAAAAACAAGCCCCAAATGAAAGAACAAGAGAATTCTCCAGAAAAAGAGTTAAATAAAATGAAGAGAGGCAATCTATCAGATATAGAGTTCAGAATACTAATCATAAGGATGCTGAACAGCATGAGAAAAGATATGGAAACTATTAAGAAATTAAGACGGACATAGTAGAATAAACAGAAAATTAGAGGAAGCTAAGGATAAAATCAGTAAATTAGAAGACAAGGTAGAAAAAAAATCACTCAATCAGAGAACCAAAAACAGGAGGACAGTTTAAGGGAGGTGTGGGACAATATGAAACATAAAAATTTTGCATCAGAGAAATACTAGAAGGGGAAGAAAGTAAGCAAGAGTTAGAAAACCTGTTTGAAGAAATAATGGCAGAAAACTTCCCCAACCTGGTGAAGGAAAAAGTCACAGAATTTCAGGAGGCACAGAATGTCCAAAGCAAGAAAAAATCAAAGAGGGTGACACCCAGAAACATCATAATAAAAAGCCAAAAATTCAACAAAAAAAGAGAATCTTAAAGGCAGCAAGAGAAAAGCAATCTATTACCGACAAAGGAGCTCCCATAAGTCTGTGAACTGACTTCTCAACAGAAACTCTACAGGCCAGAAGGGAATAGTGTGAAGTATTCAAGGTAAGGAAAAGCAAGGATCTGAGGGGATTAAAGATGGTGGCAGAATGAGTGGAAGATACACTGAAACTCTCTCAGGACCAAACTAGAATTACAACTAAAATACAGAAAAACCATCCTGAAAAATCAACTGCAAATGAAGACTAGCTGGAGAGCATGCTCATAACCAAGGACCTAAAGCTGATACTGCATAGAGACTGGTAGGAAGTGCGGAGGCATGAGAGGTCTGGCTGGGCTCCCATAGGTAGTAGCTGAAGGTCTGGAGGGATAGCTCAGATATGGGGGATTACCACTGAGGACACTGGGACCTAAACCCCAGGCTGGGATTCCCAGCCCAGAGCACCAGAACTGAGAAAGGTGCCAACATAACATCTGGTTGAGAAATGAAGCAGGGTTTTTGTCTGTTAGGGAGAAATGGCTGGAAATGCAGGCACTCTCTTAAGGAGCCAACACACAAAGTTTCGCAAGCAGCCACTCATCTTGGGCTCCAGGAGAAGGAGTGTAGAGTGTATTGGAGCTCTGTGAGGAGAATCTATGGTCATGGATTCTAGAGATAGAGCTCAGAGGGCAACACTCTGGATTGCTGTGCCGAGTCATTCCCCCATACTGCAGAGGACATCTTTCTCAGGCAGACATTTTTCTGCTTTGCTTGGGGTGGGGGGAGGAATTGCCCCACCCTGCTGGAAAACCTTTCACCCTACCCAGAGGAGTTTCTACAGGCTGAGGCTCATTAAAAGTATCAGATTAATCAGCCTGCAGCCAGAGCAGACCTCGCTATGCTTTGAGTTTTTGCCTAGTCTGCTTCTGGACCCTGGCTTTGGAAAAGCAGACTTCAGTGTGCATCTTGGTCTTGTCCAACCACACCTAGCCTTAGCAGAGGAGACTTCAAGCTGAGGGTTGTTGTACCTCCATACAGAGTGCTCAGCGCCAGTCACAAACTGCGTCCGACACTGGCCTGCACCAGAGAACTTCCCAAAAGACTGAGAGTCTTAGAAGATCTACCTAATACATGGAAACAAATTCAAATTGAGAGACAAAATGGGGAGGAAAAAAAACAAGACCCAAATGAAAGAACAAGAGAAGTATCCAGAAAAAGAGCTAAATGAAATGGAGATAAGCAATCTATCAGATACAGAGTTTAGAATACTAATTGCAAGGATGCTCAACAGCATGAAAAAAGACATGGAAACTATGAAGGAAATTAAGAATGACATAGCAGAAATAAAGAGTACATTGGAAGGAATAAACAGCAGATTAGAGGAAGCTGAAGATCAGATCAGCAAATTAGAAGACAGGGTAGAAAAAAATCACTCAGAGATCCAAAGAGAAAGAAACAAAGCATTTAAAACAGGAGGACAGTCTAAGGGAACTGAGGGACAACATGAAATGTAACAATATCTGCATCATAGGAATGGCAGTACAGGTTGAAAGTAAGCAAGGGTTAGAGACCTGTTTGAAGAAATAATGGCAGAAAACTTCACTAACCTCATGAGGGAAAAAGTCACACAAGTTCAGGAGAACCAGAGAGTCCCAAACAAGAAGAATCCAAAGAGGCCCACACCCAGACACATCATAATTAAAAGGCCAAGAATTGATGACAAAGAAAGAATCTTAAAGGCAGCAAGAGAAAAGCAATCTGTCACCTACAAAGGAGCTCCCATAAGGCTGTCCATTGACTTCTAATCAGAAACTCATGCCAGAAGGAAATGGCATGAAGTATTCAAGGTAATGCAAAACAAGGATCTGAACCCAAGACTACTCATCCAGCAATACCATCATTCAAGATAGATGGTGAAATAAAGAGCTCCTCGCACAAAAAAGGCTAAAGGAGTTTATTACCACCAAACCAGCATTGCAGGATATATTATAGTAACTGCTGTAATTAGAAGTTGAAATAGAGAGAGGGAGAAACATATGCATAAAGAATTAAAATGGCAATAGATATGTATCTATCAATAATAACCTTAAATGAAAATGGATTAAATGCTCCATTCCAAAGACATAGGGTGGCTGATTGAATAAAGAAACATGACCCAAATATATACTGTCTACAGGAGATATACCTCAAAACAAAAAACTCACATAGGATGAAAGTGAAGGGATGGAAAAAAAATTTCCATGCAAATGGAAACGAAAAAAAGCTGGGGTAGCAATACTCATATTGGACAAAATAGACTTCAAAATGAAGACCATAACAAGAGACAAGAAAGGTCACTACATAATACTAAAGGGATCGATCCAACAAGAGAATATAACCCTGATAAACATATATGCACCCAATAAAGGAGCACCAAAATATATTTAAAAACTTCTAGAGGACTTTAAGGGAGAGATCAACAGCAATACAGTCATACTAGGGGACTTTAACACCCCTCTGACTTCGCTGGATAGGTCTCCCATACAAAAAATTCAACAAGTAAATAGTGACCCTTAATGACACACTAGATTTAATGGATTTAATTGACATTTACAGAACATTCCACTTCAAAGCTTCAGAATATATATTCTTCTCATGTGCACATGGGTCATTCTCAAAGATGGACCACGTATTAGGATACAAATTCTCCTCAAGTTCAAGAAGATTGAAATTATATCAAGCATCTTTTCAGATCACAATGGCATGAAATTAGGAATCACCTCCAGAATAAACACTCAAAAACATTCAAACACATGGAGGCCAAATAGCATGTTATTAAACAATGAATGGGTTACCAATGAGAGATCAAGAAAAAAATTAAAAACTTCCTGAAAACAAATGAAAATAAACAGACAAACCAAAATCCATAGGACACAATGAAAACAGCCCTGAGAGGTAAGTTCACAGCAATTCAGGCCTGTCTCAGAAAACATGAAAAAATTTTAATAAAATATCTAATCCTACAACTTAAGGAATTAGAAAGATAACAACAATAAAAGCCCACAGTAAGTATAAGGAAGGAAATAATAAAGATCAGTGTGGAAATAAATGACAGAGACCAAAAAACACACAACACCACACAAAACCCTACAAAAGATCAAAGAAACCAAGAACTGATTCTTTGAAAATATAAAAAAACCTGATGAACCTTTAACCAGACTCATCAAGAAACAAAGAGATAGGGCCCAAATAATTAAAATCAGAAATGAAAGTGATGAAGTAACAACTGACAACACAGAAATATGAAGGATTGTAAGAAAATACTATACACAACAATATGCCAACAAGCTGCACAAAGTGGACAAAATGGACAAATTCCTAGAAAAATATAACCTTCCAAAACTAAATCAGGAATAATCAGAAGACATGAATATGTCAATAACAACCGATGAAATTGAAGCAATAAAAAGAAAACAACAATAAAAAACCTCCCAGCAAACAAAAGCCATGGTCCAGATGGCATCACAGGGGAGTTTAACCAAACATCAAAGAAGAAATAAAATATATCTTCCTCAAACAATTCCAAAAAAATCCAAGAGAAAGAATACTTCCAAGCTCTTTTTATGAGGCCAGCATCATCCGAATCCCAAAACCAGATAAAGACACTACAAGGAAAGGGAATCACAGGCCAATATCCCTGATGAATATAGACGCTAAGTCCACAACAAAATATCAGCAAATTGGATCCAGAAATGTATTAAAAAGATCATACACCATGACCAAGTGGGATTTATTCTAAGGATGCAAGGCTGGTACAATACTTGCAAATCAATAAATGTGATATATCATATAAACAAATTGAAAGACAAAAATCACATGATCATATCAATAGATGCAGAAAAAGCATTCAACAAAATCCAGTGCCCATTTTTGATAAAAGCTCTTAGTAAAGTGGAAATAGAGGGATCATACCTCAACATAATAAAGGCCACATATGACAAACTTACAATCAATATCATACTCAATGGGCAAAAACTAAAACCATTTCCCCGAAGAACAGAAAAAAGACAGGGATGTCCGGCTTCAGCAATCTTATTTAACATAGTACTGGAAATCTTAGCCATAGCAATTAGACAAGAAAACATAAAAGGCATCCAAGCTGGGAAGGAGGAAGTAAAACTGTCATTATTTGCAGATGACATGATATTGTACATAGAAAGTCCTAAAGACTATACCAAAAAACTACTAGATTTAATAATGAATTCAGCAATGTAGCAAGATACAAAATTAACACCCAGAAATCTATGGCATTTTTATATACCAATAATGGACTCTCAGAAAGAGAAACTGAAAAAACAATCCCATTTACCATTGCAACCAAAAAATTAAGATACTTAAGAATAAACTTAACCAGGTGGTAAAAGGCCTGTACTCAGAAAACTACAGGACATTGAAAAAAGAGATAGAGGAAGATATAAACAAGTGGAAGAATAAACAGTGTTCATGGATTGATAAAATTGAGAACATTAAAATGTTCATACTACCCCAAACAATCTATAGATTCAATGGAATCCCTGTTAAAATACTAACACCATATTTCACAGAACAAATATTCCAAAAATTTATATGGAACCAAAAAAGGCCCCAAATAGCTGCAGCAATCTTGAGAAGGAAGAACAAAGTTGGAGGGATTGCAGTACAAGGTGTGAAGTTATACTACAAAGCCATTCTAATCACAACAGACTCATAATGGCACAAGAATAGGCAAATAGACCAATGGAACAGAACAGAAACCCCAGAAATCAACCCAAGCCATTACGCTCAATTAATATTTAACAAAGAAGGCAAGAGCATACAATGGAGTAAACACAGTCTCTTCACTAAATAGTGCTGGGAAAATAGGACAGGTATCTGAAAAAAAAATGAAATTAGACCTCCAACTTATGCCATACACAAGAATATATTCAAAATGTATAAAAGACTTAAATGTAAGATGTGAAACCACAAAAATCCTAGAAGAAACCATAGGCAGCAAAATCTCAGACATCTCTGGTAGCAATGTTTGCCAATACAATCTCCTAGGGTAATGAAAAGAAAGGAGAAAGTAAACAAATCCAACTACATAAAACTAAAAAGCTTCTGCACAGCAAAAGAAAAGAACATCAACAAAATGAAAAGGGAACCCAGTGTATGGGAGAACATATCTGGCAATGATACATCTGATAAGGGGTTAATATCCAAAA
This sequence comes from Miniopterus natalensis, assembly GCF_054644295.1. Taxonomy (NCBI): domain Eukaryota; kingdom Metazoa; phylum Chordata; class Mammalia; order Chiroptera; family Miniopteridae; genus Miniopterus; species Miniopterus natalensis. Next base: position 65,403,027 of record NC_142103.1, read on the forward strand.
TATATAAGGAACTCATACAACTTAAGAAAAGGAAGACAAATTAAAAATGGGCAAAGGACCTAAATAGACACATCCAAAATCAACATACAGATAGCCAAGAGACATAGGAAAAAATGCTCAAAGCCACTAATCATCAGAGAGATGCAAGTTCAAATGACATTGAGGTATTACCTCACACCTGTCAGAATGGTTACTACCAACAAATCAACAAATGACAAGTGCTGGCAAGGATGTAGAGGAAAGGGAACCCTAGTACAATGCTGGTGGGAATGCAGACTGATGCAGGCACTATGGAAAACAGTGTACAGTTTCCTTAAAAAATTATGTATGGAATTGCCTTTTGACCCAGTGGTCCCACTTCTAGGAATATATCCTACAAAACCCGAAACACCAATCAGATATTATATATGCACCGGTATGTTCAAAGCAGCACAATTTATAATAGCTAAGATCTGTAAACATACCAAGTGTTCATCAGTACATAGTGGATAAAAAGCTTTAGTACATTTCCTCCATGGAAAACTATGCAGCTGTAAAAAAGAAGGATTTCTTACCCTTTGAGACAGCAGGGAGGGACCTGGAGAGTATTATGCTATGCAAAGTAAGCCAGTCAGAGAAAGATAAGTATCACATGATCTCACTCACATGTGGAATCTGAAGAACAAAATAAACTGATGAACAAAATAGATCCAGCGACATAGAAACTTGGAACAGACTGACTTATCTCAGAGGGAAGTCAGGGTGGGTGTGTGGGTGGGGAGAGACTAACTAAAGAACTTATATGCATATATGCATAACTCGTGGACACAGAGAATAGTGTGGTGAAGGCCTAGGGCAGGGGTAGGGGGTGTGCATTATAAGGGGTCAATTGGGGAAAAGGGGGGACATTTGTAGTACTTTCAACAATAAAGATAAAAATTTTTAAAAAGTAGACAGAGAGCTACAAGCTCTCACTTCATACAGTGAATACCCAGTTCCCAATGTCCAGTACTGAGATTCCCTCATCTTTGTAACTAACATTGACCACAGAGATATGCTAATCTCATAAAAGACACACCATTAGATCAGGAAGGGGAAGACAGTCCCACCAAGGGAGTGAGATGCTGATTTGAAAAATCACACTTCCCTTTGTAGGAACATAAGACTGAGAGCTCCATCTATAGGGCCTGCTGGCAACCTGCTCAAAGGCAAAATTGCTGGGCCAAGTACATCCAAATCCAGCCCTGACACTCACTAACTGCATGATCTTGGACAGGTTTGTATCTCTCTCAGGACCTCTGTTTTCTCCATTATGAGGCTAATTATTATACTTCTCCAGGGTACTGGAAGGACAAATTGTGATCCTGGGTGAGGCTATGTATAGAGGTACTTGATCCATTAATGGTATCCTCCCCTACCTCCAAAGGCTCCTTTGGTGCACAGCCTGGGAAATAATGAAGTTTCCCTAGCCCCTGCAGCCCATCAGCTACTGCCCTCTTTATCCCTCCGTCACCCCCCAGGTAGGACAAATAGGAACTCCAAGCCTCACTCCACCACCAGCTGCAGTCTCACTTCACCCACCACTCCCAGAAGCTGTTCTCAGGACTGTAAGCTGGAACACAAGACAAGGTTCCCTGTTCTTTGAGTTGTTTCACTTTGGCTTCTCTTTCATCTGATTTTCCTTTCACCTCTCTGGCCATCCCCTCCCTGATTCTTGACTGATATCTCTTCCTCAGCTTTAAAGTATGCTGTTTCTCCTCCCTTCCTCCCTCTCTCTCTTCCTTTCTGACCCCATTTCCTGGGTGATGTGGTCCAGAACCATGACTTTGATTTCATCTCATGTTGAGACCTCCCAAGTCTTGTCTTCAGCCCTAACCTAGGCCACACCATTGTCTCTTCTGTGAGCATAGCTACACCCAAGACTCAGTTTCCTCTTTGATTTATTGGAGCTGATAATCACTACACATCTAGGAGTTACTGAAGCGGCCCAGTACCTGGCACACAGTTGGTGTTTAGTGTTGGTTGGTGTCTCTGACTTCAAAGCTCTTTACATAATGTGTTGTGTGGCCCTCTGCAGTTTCTTAACTTCTCTATTCCTCTATTTCACCATCTCTTAAATCAGTTCAATATCTCTCCTCTGCTACCTTCAGAGAGTATACATTTGGATATAAAAACCAGACAATATATGCAGAAGTACTTGAAAAGTAAAGTCTCTGACACACAAAGTATGCTCAAGTTGTATCATTCCACCCATACTGGCAGGTGATTCCACTGGCCTAACACTGTTTCTGTGTATCTTTGACAAATCTAACTGCCAACCTCTCTTCTAATGGGGAAGAGAGGCAGTCTTCCCTTTGTAGTTTGCTACTATAGCCGGAAGTCTTGGAAGGAAGCTGCTACCAGGAACTGTACTAGGTATTCTACATCATTCATCATACCCCAAATTGCTCTATGAATACCTTTGCCAAGTGGGTCTTATTCCAGTCCTTACTGGGGAGTAATTAGGCTGAGAGAGATAGAGTTTCAGCGCTGATGTAAAAGGGCACACCCAAGAGTGTCTCCTCACTGCCCACTGCCTCTGTCAGAGCTAAAAGCAAACATTCTCCTTTCCTTCTTCAGACTCAGTTACCCAAAATCATCATCATCATCTTCTGAGTAGTTGGAACTACCAGTTAATGCTGCTCAGGATGAAAATTTTCACATTATGTTAGCCTTGATTCCTTCCACTCACCACCAATATCCAACCAATCAATTAGGGCAGTCAATTCAATGGAAAAACATTAAGTGCAGCCATTCTTTTTTTTTGAAATATGTTTTTATTGACTTCCAAGGTTCCAGTGGATTGAGTGGAAGCTACACTGACACTCTCCCAGGAAAGAACTGAATTTACAATTAAAATATAGAAAAACCATCCTGAATAATCAACTGAAGACTAGTTGGAGAGCACCCTCATAACCAAGGACCTAAAGAGGAGACCACATAGAGACTGGTAAGAATTGTGGAGGCACAAGAGGGCTAGCTGGGATCCTACAGATAGCAGCTGAAGTTACAGATGAATATCTCAGCTGTGGGAGGTTCCCACTGAGAACTCTAGGGTATAAAGCCTAAACTGGGCTTCCCAGTCCAGAGAAACAGAATTGAGAAAGGTGTCCACATAACATCTGGCTGTGAAAAGCAGCAGGGTTTTTGTTTGCCAGAGAGAGATGAGAGGAAATGCAGGCACCCTCTTAAAGAACCAATGCACAGTTTTGTGTGCAGCCACTCACTTGGGCTCCAGTGGAAGGAGGGCAGAGTGGACTAGAGCTGTGTGAGGGGAATCTAGGGATGCTGGCTTGGGCATAGTGCTCAGGGGGCAGCTATCTGGATTCCTATGCCAAGTCATTACCCAATACCAACAGAGGACATCTATCCCAGGCAGACATTTACCATCCAAGCAGCTTCTACGGGGGTGGGGGTGGGGATGGGGGTGGGGGTAGGGTGGGAAGCAATTGCCCCAACATTGAAAATCTCTCACCCCACCATGTGGACTTTCTACAGCATGAGACTCATTAAGAGATTGAATAACAATCAGCCTCTGGGGGCTTTGAGTCTTCGCTTGATTTGCTTCTGGACCCAGGGCTTGGAAAAGTAGACCTTGGTAGGCATCTTGGTCCATTCCAAATGCACCCAGCCCCAGCAGAGGGAATCACAAGCTGTGGAGTGCAGAAAACTTCAAACAGGATACTCAAGACCAGTAACAAACAGCATCTGACATTGGCCTGTACCGGAGACCATCCAAAATCTGCTATATATTAGCAGATTTACCTAACACATAGAAACAAATCCAAACAGGCAGCCAAAATGGGGAGGCAAAAAACAAACCCCAAATGAAAGAACAAGAGAATTCTCCAGAAGAAGAGATAAATGAAATGGAGATAAGCAATCTATCAGATATAGAGTTCAGAATACTGATCATAAGGATGCTCAACAGCATGAGAAAAGATATGGAAACCATGAAGGATATTAAGAATGACTTGGTAGAAGTAAAAAATACATTGGAAGGAATAAACAGCAGAGTATGGAAAGCTGAGGATCAGATCAGCAAATTAGAAGACAGGGTAGAAAATAATCTCTTAATCAGAGATCTACAAAGAAAAAAACAATTAAAAAACAGGAGGACAGTTTAAGTGAGCTGTGGAACAACATGAAACATAACAATATTTGCATCATAGGAGTGCTAGAAGATGTAGAAAGTAAGGAAGGGTTGTAGAACCTGTTTGAAGAAATAATGGCAGAAAACTTTCCAAAGCCAGTGAAGGAAAAAGTCACAAAAGTTCAGGAGGTACAGAGAGTCTCAAGCAAGAAGAACCCAAAGTGGCCCATGCCCGGACACATCATAATCAAAAGCCAAAAATTTGAGACAAAGAGAGAATCTTAAAGGCAGCAAGAGAAAAGCAATCTGTTACCTACAAAGGAGCTCCCATAAGGCTGTCTGCTGAGTTCTCATCAGAAACTCTATAGGCCAGAAGGAAATGGCATGAAGTATTCAAGGTAATGCAAAAAAGGATCTGAAACCAAGACTATAAAGCAAGGCCATCATTCAAAATAGATGGTGAAATAAAGACCTTCCTAGACAAAAAAAAAGCCTAAAGACGTTTATCGCCACCAAGCAAGCATTACAAGAAATGTTAAAGGGACTGCTGTAATAAGAAGTTGAAATAGAGAGAATGAGAAACACAGGCATAAAGAAATAAAATGGCAATAGATAAGTAGCTATCAGTAATAACCTTAAATATAAATGGATTAAATGGTTAAACAAAACAGGATAGCTGATGGATGAGAAAACATGACCCAAATATATGCTGTCCACAAGAGTCACACCTCAGAACAAAAGACTCACACAGGAGGAAAAACAAACAAACTAAAAAACAAAAAAACACTTCAGGAGGACTTTAAGGGAGAGATCAACAGCAGTACAGTCATTGTAGGGGATTTTAACACCCCACTGACTTTACCAGATAGATCTTCCAGACAAAAAATCAGCAAGGAAACAGTGACTCTAAATGGCACATTAGATCTGATGGATTATATTGACATTTACAGAACATTACACCCCAGAATATACATTTTCCTCAAGTGCACATGGGACATTCTCAAAGATAGACCACATGTTAGGACACAAAACAAGTCTCTACAAGTTCAAGAAGGTTGAAATCATATCAAGCATCTTCTCAGACATTTACATCATGGAATACTATGCAGCTGTAAAAAAGAATGATTCCCTACCCTTTGAGACAGCATAGTGGGACCAGGACAGTATTATGCCAAGCAAAATAAGCCAGTGTTTTATGTCCCACATGACTGTGTCAGGAACTGACATGGTCAAATTGCTGTACAAACTAAATCATGTGCTGGGATAGCATCAACAGGACATGATCTTACTCATATGTGGAATCTAATGAACAAAATAAACTGATGAACAAAATAGATTCAGAGACACTGAAGCATGGAATAGGCTGATGAATCTCAGAGGGAAGGCAAGGGTGGGGGTGGGGACAGAATAACCTAAGAACTTTATATGTATATATGCATAACCTTGGACACAGACAATAGTGTGGTGAAGGTCTGGAGGTGGGGTGCAGGGTGGAGGGGATTAATGGGGGGAAAAAGGGGACATTTGTAATACTTTCAACAATAAAGATAAGTTTTAAAGAATGTTTTTTATTGATTTCAGAGAGAGGAAGGGAGAAGGAGAGAGAGATAGAAACATCAATAAGAAAGAAACATTAATTGGCTGCCTTCTGCATGCTCCCTACTGGGGATGGAGCATGGAACCTGGTCATGTGCCCTGACTAGCAATCAAACTGGCCACCTTGTGGTACATGGGATTACGCTCAACCGACTGAGTCACACCAGGCAAGCAAGTTCAGCCATTTCTTTCACGCCCACTTCCCCCACCTTAGTCTTTTAACTAAGTGTACACACCTTTTTCTATAGTTAATTTCCATTTAGTTTTTACAGTAGTACTTTGGTTTTTGAATGTAATCCGTTCCAGAAGACCGTTTGAGTTCTGAAATGTTTGAAACTCGAGGGATCAACAGCTAACAGCAAGGCCTCAGGATCTTGTACTCAGTGGAAACCCTGTGGCATGTTCAATTTCCGAGGTGAGTTTGAAAACCAAAGCATTTACTTCTGGGTTTACAGCATTCATAAACTGAAATGTTCATCAACGAAGATGTTTGAAAACTGGGGTATCACCGTATTGTAGAATTCCAACTCATTCTGAACTTGGGAAAATATATTCTTGGACTTCTTGCTCATTCATGTTTTCCTCTTGCCTTTTTTTTTCTGTTTTTGTTTTTTTTTTTCTTCTTCTTCACCATTATACCATTAAGAATTTGAGCCGTGGCTGGTGTGGCTCAGCTGATTGGGCATTGTCTCATGCACCTAAAGGTTGCTGGTTCAATTCCTGGTCATGGCACATACCCAGGTTGCACACTCGATCCTCGGTAGGGGGTGTGCAGGAGGCAGCAGATGGATGTCTTACTCTCACATTGATGTTTTTTTTTTTTCTCTCTCTCCCTCTCTCTTCCTCTCTCTCTAAGAAAAATCAATAAGAATATCTTTAAAAATTTTGAATGTGGGATACAGCTCAGGGCTGTTAGTAGCTTTAGGCTTAAGGTATCCCACTGTTGCCTTTCACTTTAGCAATACTATAATCACCAGAGATATCAAGAATTTCAGGATGAAAGCTCATTTATCCTAAAAAAGCAGATGGGGTTTGATGGTATCAAGCACAAAATTCAGTAGCATTTGTGTTTTATGCCCCACATGACTGTGTCAGGAATTGACAGGGTCAAAGGGCTTTACAAACTAAATTGTGTGCTGGGATAGCATCAGCAGGAATGATGTCTTGGAATAATGCCCGCCAACTCTGAGGTACTGACTCTATCCATCTTACCCAGGGCTGAGACAGTTGAGCTAAAGATATCAACAGGACATTGATCATAGAGAGTCTTGTGGAAAAGACTTCCACAAGTCAGAGAGTAGAAGAAATGCTTTAGTGATATATAAAAGTAGAGTTTCAAATCATTGCCTGGTGACACATCCCCAGCAAGAGTAACAAACACTACCCAGGCTGATAATTAAGAGATTGAATATTATAACATGTGATTTAACAGTAGCCACGACACGTGACTCAAGGGACAATATTTGATTGAGATGTTAGTTGGATGGGAGTTTGGTGGTAATGATGGCAGTAGAAATGAGTAGTCCTCGATTCAATTATTCATTTAACAATCCTTTTGATACCTACTGTGGGCCAGGCAATTAGGAGGCCCTGATCACAGGGAGCTTAAGGTGATAAAGTGATTATCATACAGTAAGGTGAGTGTTGGCTTCTCTGGGATCCCATGGGATGGTCACTTAATCTAGCCTTCGGTTTCAGGGAAAGTTTTTGTTTTTGTTTTTTTAAGTAGGAGGTACCTTGTTGTCAGAGTCTCAAAGATGAGCAGGAGTGATCCAGGAGAAAGAGATAGGAGTAGGAGTGGGGAAGGGTGTTCCAAAGAGATAGCAGAGCAAGGGTAAAAGCCTGGAGATGAGAGAGAACATGGCCCATTTGGAAGATTTCAAGTACAGAAGTTTACTATTATGCTCAGTCTAAAGTTATAAATAAAATAGAAACTTATAAATAAAAAAGAAATGGAAATAAAATAGAAACACAAAGAAAAACAAGAGATAAGCCAAACACCAAGAGTTTGGAGCAAAAAAAAAATTAATTTAGATTTATCAGTAATTGATAAAATCTACCAAAAAAATCCCTTGCTACAGTTATGCACACACAGTTAAAACTCCACATAATTGCAAGCATACCCCACAGAATGCCTCCTGATTACTATTTTTCTGGTAGAACTCTTTCTACTTCTTTTTATTATCTCACTTCACAGAACACATGTATCTCTCAAGCCAATGTTTTTTCAGCAGTGTTTCCTGTGGTAAATTTTCTATCTTGTCCCCCCAAACCAACACAACATTATTAACAAAAGAATGTGCAGGGAAAATCTTGAGTTGGAAGGCAATCTTGAGTTGCCTTCCAAATTCATCTGGCATAGTGGTGCTCAACCTTGGCTATGGATTGGAATCATTTAATATGGATATCTGGGATCCCACCTAGAGATTCTGAGTCAATTGGCCTGGGGTGCAGTTGGGTATTAGGATTGTAAAGAGCTCCCCAGGTGATTGTAATGTGCAGCCAAAATTGGTACCAAAAAATTGGTAGAATGTCAGAATCATGAGTAGAAGTTTGGAAACATGCACCAAAGTGTCAAGAAATGAGATGTGCTTGCTTTGCATTGCCTGTGCTGAAAGGGGTATCAGTGTTACTGCCAAGAAGCTCTGTGTTAACGATACAAATTGCTGATCATAAAGCAAGGATGTGAGCATTGTGCAACCTAACTTGTGCGTGAGTGTGTATGTGTGTGTGTGGGTGTGTATGTGTGTGTTTACTGTGTTTCAGGTATGCGTTAAGAAATTGGTTGGGGATTTTAGGTTGAAATGTAATGCTATATATATTTTTTGTTTAAAATAATGAGAAACCCATAGAATGGATAATGGGAAACTTAAGAGGTAGGTTCCTGTATTCCTTTAAGGTCAGAATGTTCCATTTGATTTCTTGGCCTGTTCTATCTTGGTATTTCCTGTTGGTGGAGGTTGTCAAGGTATGCAGGGTACTCTTTAACTCCAGAGAAGTGATGGGACTTGAGGGTGCCCCTGCCCAATGAAGAGCAAGGTTTCACACTGTGCTTAGCTTATGCTGTGAACATGGCAAGTGCTGGTGGTAGCAGGACTCATCTACAGTGGTACCTCGGTTTTCAAATGTAATCCATTTCAGAACACCGTTCGAGTTCTGAAACATTCAAAACCCGAGGGATCAACAGCCAACAGCTAGGCCTCAAGATCTTGCACTCAGTGGAAGCCCTGTGGCATGTTCAACTTCCGAGGTGTGTTTGAAAACCGAAGCATTCACATCTGGGTTTACAGCGTTCACAAACTGAAATGTTCGTCAACGGAGACATTCGAAAACCGAGGTACCATTGTATCTGATTCACCCTTATGAATTTTATTGTCTTCTTTGTGTGCATTGTCATGTATTCTCCAGCACATTTTTTTGGGATCTTCCCAAGGTACTCCATTGATCCAATAGAAAACACCCTTTAGAGTACCCTGATTCTCTTCCAGTACAGTCAATCAGGACATGGTACATGCTCTTGTCATTGTTGCCAGCCTAGACCCCTGCTGAGGTACTCTTTGCTTTCCTCATAAAGAGCTATTTTATAACCTTTGCACTAAAGACAGGAAAATAGCAGACTCCTTCTTTGAAAAATTTTATTTAAAAATGACTATCCATATAAGCAAGTAGATTTAAAAAAGAAAAACCTTTCAAATATATTTGTACCTTGGCCTTTGGGAAAAATGGAGGGGGAAAAAGAAGTGTTCTCATTCCCAGCACTGGTGAAGCATTTGCTTTCATAAGTATTAATCAAAATTGCTCTTGATTATAGCAAAAACAACCTTTTCTATAATTTTATTGCAACTAAATGGAATACATGATAATTCTGAGCAATCTTCTTTTGAGATTAAAGAACAGCCTGCCAGGAAACATATGAATAAAACTTTAAGATCAAAATGTTCATAATTAGGCTTCTCCCCCTACTCTACCCACCTCCACCCCTGGGTTTGCTGGCTATGAGAAGTTCTGTTGAAAGGAGATGTTTCAAGTTGGCAGGCCTACAACCTGGGCTGGCACACTGTGCTTCCCTCCCATGCAGAAATATTCCTTGCTTAAAACATGTTCATGTTTTTACAACACATCCCTGATAGACTAACAGACAGTCAAAGACAAGTGGACAAATTGCAGAGCACAGAGGTATTTTTGTTTTGTTTTGTTTTGTTTTGTTTTAAATCCTCACCAGAGGATATTTTCTCCACTGATTTTCATAGAGAATGGAAGGGAGAGAGAGAGAGAGATGGAGAGAGAGAGAAACATCAATGTGAGAGAGAGACATCAATTTGTTGCCTCCCGCACGCTCCCTGACCAGGACCAGGGATTGAGCCCACAACCAAGGTGCTTGCCCTTGGCCAGAAATGAACATGGGACCCTTCGGTCCACAGGCCAACACTCCGGCCACTGAGCCAAACAGGCCAGAACAGAGTACAGAGGTTTTGAGCCATATTTTCAGAGGCAGCAGCAAAAAAAGCAGCATCAATGCATTCTAGAATTTGCTTCCTAGCAGTTTAGCACCACACAAATTTGTCCACCTTGCTCTGCAGATGTATTATTCTCTATTCTTAAAAAAATAACCTAAGCATTACATCAAACCCCCCAACTACAGGTTTTGTGTATGAAACATATTGTAATGCCTGGTCAAAATGGATGTGTCTTTGTCACATACTCCCCAAGCCCAGGCATTACTGCCAATAGAAAGATCCACCTACTATACTCCTCTAACTGGGGCTGGAACAGCCAGAGCCACTGTCTCACCCCACTTCAGCCCCTTCCTACCAGCCCTAGAGTCCCTTACCCTCTGGGGAGAGCCTGCATTGCTCCAGAAGAAGAGAAAGTTTCAAGCAGTTATTTTCCTGAAGATGTGACAAGCGAAACCATGCAAACACATACTCCTGAGAAGAGAGAGAAATGCAAGGATTGATGGTACCAGTTGCACATCTGACATGTAGGCTAGGGCCTGAGTAGTCCCAGGATCTAGTGAAACAATTCCCATCACTCACCTCTACCCTCCATCTCAGACAAACATTTTCCATTCAATCCCACCTATGAAAATATTTTTAACACTTAAAACCATGTAGAATGTCAATAGTCCCATTTCCCCTTAAATAAGTTATTCTTGGACATGCAGTCAAGTTTAGGCTGAAATGTTAATATTCCTTTATTGGAAAGTGTGGAAGAAACAGAAGTCATTGTTTTTGTTATTTGCTGTTTTGAAAACAAATGCAGAGAAGAGAAAGAAAACAAGACAGGAGAGCAGTTTTTTTTGTTGTTGTTTTTGTTTTTGTTTTTTAAAAGAGACCTTCAGATAAAATGTCACACTAGAGACTACTCAGATTACTAAAATTCTGCCCTGACTTCCTATTCCAGATGGTGGGCCAAGTATATTTACATTCCATTTCTGAAAACCTCTGGGAGATATCAGAAAAGGAGCACAGGAATGAGTGCAATCAGAAAAGCACTGGAGTGCGGACGGCATCCAAAAGCGGGGACCCCACACCCGGAGTGACAAGGGGAAGGAGCACCCTGTGCACAGGGCAGAGGATCCCAGGGGAGCGGTGAGTCCCGGAGGGAACGGCGCCTTCCTAGGAAACAAAGCCTCTAAGGGCTGCTGTGACCTGCCTCTGGTGCTCGGGGTGCCGACCATAGGGAAGGCTGTCCCAAGGGCTGTGGCACCCAAGTGGTAAGGTACCAGAGGACTGCGCTGAGCAGCCACACACAGCGACCCTCTGCCTCCCTGAAGGGCATTGTTGAGCCCCAAAAGCACGGAATATGCATGGTGCAGGGGAGGGGAGGAGCCCTCCCAGCCCTGAGCTCCCAGTGCAGAGGGGCTGAGACTTTTGACCAGCCCTGAGGGGTGCCATGGTGGCCCGTGAAGCCGCTCCAGCTTTGCTGAGACCAGCAGCGCAGGGAGCTGCTTGGAGCTGACTTTGGGTCCCCTCCTGCTGGGTGCCTTGGAGCAAGGGAGGCAGGACCCTGCAGGGCGGACTCTCTGCCTGTGTTTTGCTTTGTGTGTTTGCAAGTTTGATCCTTTGCAAGTTTGATCACTGAACCGGTTCCCACCTTCCCGTCTTGCAAGGAACGAACAAATCAGCTGAGGCTGGGGTTGGGGTCCGCACTGGAGACAGTCTGAGGGGTGGGCCTGGTGCAACCAGCCAACCAGAGCTGAGCAGGGGGGGCGGAGCCCACCAGCCTCTCCCACAGCCCTGAGCACCCCCCCAACAGGAAAGGGGCAGGTCCTGCTCACTGAAGCCCCAGACATCCCCCAGGGCACAGTCCTGAGGAGGAAGGGAGACCAGCTCACAGGAGGAATTTATAAGAATAAGACTCTCAGGGACTGTTGTTTGGGAACTGGAGGAAACACTGAAAACCCCTGCTGGGGGCTGGGCAGGCAAAGGGCTCACCAGAATGTGTTTTTAATCGGTCCCACTGAGCCCAGGCTGCTGAAACGGCCCATGCAGAAAAGGCAGCAGGCTGAAATCAATCTGAAGCTGCAGCAGGCCAGAGCCTGGGGAACTAGAATCGGAGGACAGGGTAGGGACTGAGGACCTGGCTGTGGAGCAGAGACTAACCTCCCCAGAGTGAGCGCCTGACAGCGACACCTCTAGGGGGAGTGACACCCTGAGCTACACTAGCCACCCTGCACCCTAAAGACTACAGAAGACTCTGGAGTAAGACCAGGCAACTACAAGGTTGCAAAATAGCTGACAAGAGGAGGTGGCCCAAGGAGAGCCTCAGATCAATCATCTACCTAAGGGCACCAGAGCCAAACCTAGATGGCTCCTCACAGTGGCTGATACACAAACACCTCCCAAGAGAACTGAAACCAGTACACAAAACAGTGACCCTCAGACAACATAAGTTGCCCAGAAAAAACTCACCTAATCGACTTTTTTTTCTGCTGTTATTTTTCTTTTGTATGGTTTTGTGTGTTTTTTGGTTTTGGGGATTTTTTTGTTTGTTTTTTGTTTGTGGGCTTGTTTATTTTTTCTCTTTTTTCCTTAGGAAGAAGAGAAAGGGGAGAAAACTTGTTTTTCCTTCTTTCTTAAATTTTATAATAATTTTTTTTATTTTAACATTTTTTAAACTAAATTTTTTTTCTCTTTTTTATAAAAGAATTTTGTTTTGCTTTGCTTGTTTTTCAGTTTTGTTTTGGATAGTTGCTTTGTTTTCTTGTATCCTTGCTTCTAATATCAAGACTTTCTCGGTATCCCTGCTCAACAACTGGGACTTTATCATTATATCCAAGTTTACTGCTTCCCTCAATAGTTCCCCCAAATCTCTTACTGGACTCCCTCCCTTCCAGGGCTTTATCTCTCTCTCTCCTCTCAATCCACTGGCATAACGTTTTTCTTCTGTTTCTTTTTCTTTTTCTACTTTTCTTTCATTCTTTCATTATGCTTCCTTCTGTCTTCCTGTCTGATTGTTAGTTTCTCCTATTCTCTTTATTGTATTTTTGTTTTCTCATTTTTAACTGCTATCCTATTTCTATTCTCTACCTTAATTCTTTGCTGGCCCTTCTTTCAGAATCATTTTTCTGCTTCTGTTACTTCCCAGTAGCTTATCTATTTTTTACAATTTAGTTTATTATTAGTTTCTAAATTTTCACCAGTATCAACAACTATATACATCTCTCTCTCTCTAAGCGTTACTTTTCTTTTTCTTTTTTTTTTTTTTTGGTTTGTTTTTGTTAAGCATTTTTTTTCTTTCTTTTTTTTTCTCTGTATGTGTGTGTGTGTGTGAGTGGGTGTGTTGTGTTCTCCCTTCACTCTCCCAGTTCTATTTTCATGTGAGTTGTTTTCATTGTTACTGCCAAGATATTTTGTAAAATGCCTCTTGTTTCCTGGAATTTTAGTTGTGCAGTGGCCTGCCTTGCCAGCACCCATACACAGCTTACGCGTCAAGGATGGGGCTGAGACACAACTAACCAACCTGAGAGAAGGGTCCTCCCAAGGACTGAACAACAACAATCTAGACCCAACCACAACAGGAGAACATAAAGAAACTGCAAAAGGGGCACCCACAAGAGGGTCATGACTAGAGCAAAGAGCTCAGAGGTATAAGGAAAATACACCTCTGGGCTCCACTGGACCCACAAGACAAAATCCCATCCCACAAGACTGGGGGTCAGCAAATATATCTAATATATAGATACAAACACTAAGATCTACCAAAATGGGGAGGCAAAGAAACAACCCCCAAATTAACGACAAGGAAACTTAGCCAGAAAAAGACTGTGATGAGATGGAGTTAAGCAAGCTATCAGAAATGGAGTTCAGAGTATGGATGATGAAGATGTTCAAGCAACTTAAGAAGACTCTAGATGATAAAATACAGGACCTTAGTGAAAATATGAAAAAAGAGATACATAGGATAAATAAAACTCAAACAGAGATAAAGAATGCTGTATCTGATATCAAGAATACACTGGAAGGAATTAAAAGCAGGCTCAATGAAGCAGAGGATAGAATAAATGACTTAGAAGACAAGGTAGAACAAATCACACAATCAGAGCAGCAAAAAGAAAAAACACTTAAAAAACATGAAGACAGTCTAAGGGAGCTTTGGGACAACATGAAGCAAAACAACATTCGCATAATAGGAGTGCCAGAGGGGGAGGAAAGAGAACAAGGGATAGAGAACTTGGTGGAGGAAATAATTATAGAAAACTTCCCTAGGCTGGCGAAGGAGAAAGCCACACCAACTCAGGAAGGACAGAGGGTTCCAAAAAAGGTGATCCAAAGAGACCCACTCCAAGATACATCATAATTAAAATGGCAAATGGAAAGGACAAAGAGAAATATTAAGGGCTTCAAGAGAGAGACAAGCAATGACCTACAAGGGAACCCCCATAAGGTTGACACCTGATTTCTCAACTGAGACTCTTCAGGACAGAAGGGGGTGGCATGAAGTTCTGCAAGTAATGAAGAGCAAGAACATGCAACCAAGATTGATTTATCCAGCAAGGCTATCATTTAAATTTGAAGGTGAAATAAAAAGCTTCCCAGACAAACAAAAGGCTATAGGAGTTCAGTTCCACTAAACCAGCATTGCAAGAAATGCTAAAAGGACTGCTTTAAGAAAAAGAAAGAATAATGAGAGAAAGGTACATCAGCATAAAGGGGAAAAATGGCATTAAATAAGTTGATATCAATAGTAACCTTAAATGTAAATGGAATAAATGGGCCAATCAAAAGACATAGGGTAGCTGAATGGATAAGAAAACAAGACCCAAATATATGCTGTCTACAAGAGACCCACCTGAGAGCAAAAGACTCACACAGGCTAAAAGTGAAGGGATGGAGTAAAATATTCCATGCAAATGGAAAAGAAAGGAAAGCTGGAGTAGCAATACTTATTTCAGACAACATAGACTTCAAAAAAAGGACCATAACAAGAGACAAAGATGGTCACTACATATTACTAAAGGGATCAATCCAACAGGAGGAAATAACCCTTATAAGCATTTATGCACCCAATACAGGAGCACCTAAATATATAACAAATTTCTTGGGGGACTTTAAAGGGGAGATTGACAGCAACACAATCATAGTGGGGGACTTTAACACGCCACTGTCAGCATTGGACAGATCGTCAAGACAAAAAAATCAACAGGGAAACGCAAACCTTAAATGAATCACTAGACCTAATGGATTTAACTGACATTTATAGAACATTTCACCCCAAAACAGCAGAATACACATTCTTCTCAAGTGCACATGGAACATTCTCAAAAATAGACCACGTGTTAGGGCACAAGGCAAGTCTCTACAAATATAAGAAGATTGAAATCATATCAAGCATCTTCTTCGATCACAATGCCATGAAACTAGAAATCAACCAGTATAAAAATGTTCAAAAATATTCAAGCACATGGAGGCTAAATAGCATGTTATTAAACAATGAATGGGTTACCAAGGAGATCAAGGAAGAAATCAAATACTCATGGAAAGCAACGAAAATGAACAGACAACCCAAAACCTATGGGACACAGCGAAAGCCGTCCTGAGAGGAAAATTCATAGCATTACAGGCCCATCTCAAGAAACATGAAAAAGATCTAATGAACCATCTAACAACAACTAAAAGAACTAGAATGAGAACAGCAAGAAAAGCCCCGAGGAAGTAGAAGGAAGCAAATAATAAAAATCAGAGCAGAAATTAATGACATAGAGACTAAAAAGAAAATACAAAAAATCAATGAAACCAAGAGCTGGTTCTTTGCAAAGGTAAATAACATTGATGCACCTTTAGCCAGATTCACTAAGAAACAAAAAGACCCAAATAGATAAAATCAGAAATGAAAGAGGCGATATAACAACTGACTCAACAGAAATACAAAGGATTGTAAGAAAATATTATGAGCAACTATATGCGAACAAATTGGACAACATGGGGGAAATGGACAAATTCCTAGAAGCATACAACCTTCCAAAGCTGAAGCAAGAAGAGGCAGAAAACCTGAATAGGACAATAACAACTAATGAAATCGAGGCAGTAATCAAAAAACTCCCAGCAAACAAAAGTCCTGGACCAGATGGATTTACAGGCGAGTTCTACCAAACATTCAAAGGAGAATTAACACCTATTCTATTCAAACTATTCCAGAAAATTCAAGAGGAGGGAAAACTCCCAAACTCTTTTTATGAGGCCAGCATCATCCTAATCCCAAAACCAGATAACGATACTACAAAGAAAGAAAATTATAGGCCAATATCCCTGATGAACATAGATACTAAAATCCTCACTAAAATACTAGCAAACCGGATCCAGCAATACATTAAAAAGATCATACATCATGATCAAATGGGATTTATTCCAGGGATGCAAGGCTGGTACAACATCCGCAAATCAATAAATCTGATACACCACATAAACAAAATGAAGGACAAAAATCAGATGATCCTATCAATAGATGCAGAAAAAGCATTTGACAAAATCCAGCACCCATTTCTAATAAAAACTCTCATCAAAGTGGGAATAGAGGGATCACACCTAAACATAATAAAGGCCATATATTACAGACCTACAGCCACCATCATACTCAATGGGCAAAAACTAAAACCATTTCCCTTAAAAACAAGAACAAGACAAGGCTGTCCACTTTCACCACTCTTATTCAACATAGTACTGGACGTCCTACCCATAGCCATCAGACAGGAAGAAAACATAAAAGGTATCTAAATTGGAAAGGAGGAAGTTAAACTATCATTATTTGCAGATGACATGATACTGTACATAGAAAACCCTAGAGACTCAATCAAAGTCCTACTAGATTTGATAAACAAATTTGGCAAGGTAGCTGGATACAAAATCAACATCCGGAAATCAATGGCATTCTTATACACCAACAATGAACTTTCAGAGAGAGAAACTAAAAAAGCAATACCATTTACCATTGCAACTAAAAAAATAAGATACCTAAGAATAAACTTAACCAAGGATGTAAAAGACCTGTACTCAGAAAACTATGTGACACTGAAAAAAGAAATAGAGGAAGATTTAAACAAGTGGAAGAAGATGCCATGCTCATGGATTGGAAGAATTAATATCATTAAAATGTCTATACTACCCAAAGCAATTTATAAATTTAATGGAATTCTTATGAAAATAGTAACAGCATATTTCACAGACCTAGAACAAACATTTCAAAAATTTATATGCAATCAAAAAAGACCCCAAATAGCTGCAGCCATCTTGAAAAAAAAAAGAACAGAGTGGGAGGGATCACATTACCAGACTTCTAACTGTGTTACAAAGCCACTGTAATCAAAACAGCCTGGTAGTGGTACAACAACAGGCATATAGATCAATGGAACAGAACAGAGACCCCAGAAATAGACCCATGCCATTATGGTCAGTTAATATTTGACAAAGGAGGCAAGAGTATCCAATGGAAGAAGGACAGTCTCTTCAATAAGTGGTGCTGGGAAAATTGGACAGATACATGCAAAAGAATGAAACTTGACCACCATCTTTCACCATACACAAAAATAAACTCAAAGTGGATAAAAGACTTAAATGTAAGTCATGAAACCGTAAAAATCCTGGAAGAAAACATAGGCAGTAAAGTCACAGACATTCCATGTAGTGGACTTTTCACTGGTACAATTCCTAGGGCAAGAGAAACAAAGGAAAAAAATAAATAAATGGGACTACATCAAACTAAAAAGCTTCTTCACACAAAAGAACACAGCCTCAAAATACAAAGGAACCCCGTGGTCTGGGAAAACATATTTGCCAAGGATGAATCTGATAAGGGGCTAATTTCCAAAATGTACAAAGAACTCATAGCACTCAGCAAGAGGAAGACAGTCAACCCAATTAAAAAATGGGCAAAGGACTTAAAAAGACAGTTCTCCAAAGAGTACATACAATGGCTAAGAGACACATGAGAAAATGCTCGACATCGCTAATCATCAGAGAGATGCAAATTAAAACCACAATGAAGCATCACTTCACACCTGTTAGAATGGCTACTATCAACAAATCAACAAACGACATGTTCTGGTGAAGGTGTGGAGAAAGGGAAACCCTGGTACACTGCTGGTGGGAATGCAGACTGGTGCAGCCACTATGGAAAACAGTATGGAGGTGCCTCAAAAAAATAAAAATGGAGCTGCCCTTTGACCCAGTGATTCCACTCCTAGGAATGTATCCTAAGAATCCTGAAACATTCATCAGAAAGGATATATGTACCCCGATGTTCATAGCAGCACAGTTTACAACAGCTAAGATCTGGAAACAGCCCAAGTGCCCATCAGTAGATGAGTGGATAAAAAAGCTGTGGGACATTTACACCATGGAATACTACGCAGCTGTAAAGAAGAAGAATCTCGTACCCTTTGGGACAGTATGGATGGACCTGGAGAATATTATGCTAAGTGAAATAAGCCAGGCAGCGAAAGAAAAATATCACATGATCTCGCTTATACGTGGAATCTAAAGAACTTAATAAACGGATGAGCAGAATAGATTCAATGATGTGGAAGCATAGTTGAGACTGACGAATGTCAGAGGGATGGAGGGGGGAGGGTGGGTGGAGGGGGAGAGAGTAACCAGAGAATTTATATGCTTATATGCACAACCCAAGGACAGGGACAATGGAGGGGAGAGTGACTGGGAGGGGGATGGAACGGGGGGCAACGGGTCATTGGGGAGAAAAAGGGACATCTGTAATACTTTAAACAAAAAAAACAAATTAAAAAATAATACAAAGGAACCCCACAGTATGGGAGAACATATTTGCCAATGATACATCTGATAAAGGATTAATATCCAAAGTATATAAGGAACTCATACAACTTAAAGAAAGGAAGACAAACAATCCAATTAAGAAATGGGCAAAGGAGCTGAATAGACACTTCTCCAAAGAGGACATACAGATGGCCAAGGGACACATGAAAAAAATGCTCAATGTCGCTAATCATCAGAGAGATGCAAATTAAAACCACAATGAGGTATCACTTCACACCTGTCAGAATGGCTGCCATCAATGAATCAACAAAAGACATGGGCTGCAGAGGGTGTGGAGAAAGGGGAACCCTGGTGCACTGCTGGTGGGAATGCAGACTGGGGCAGCCACTGTGGAAAACAGTATGGAGGTTCCTCAAAAAATTAAATATGGAATTGCCATTTGACCCAGTGAGCCCACTTCTAAGAATATAGCTTAAGAAACCCAAAACACCAATCAGAAAGAACTTATGCACCCCTATGTTCACAGTAGCGCAATTTACAACAGCTAAGATCTGGAAACAACTCAAGTGCCCATCAGTAGGTGAGTGGACAAAAAAGCTGTGGGACATTTACACCATGGAATAGTATGCAAGTGTAAAAAAGAAAGATCTCTTACCCTTTGAGACAGCACAGAAGAACATGGAGAGTATTGTGCTAGTCAAAATAAGCGAGTCAGAAAAAGAGAAGTACCACATGCCCTCACTCAAATGTGCAATGTAATGAACAAAATAAACTGATCCAGAGACCCAGAAGCCTGGAAGAGGCTGAGGGATCTCAGAGGAAGGTGTGAGTGGGGAAGTGGCTAGAGAGAGATTAATCAAAAAACTTAAATGTTTATATGCATAACCCATGAACACAGACATTGATATGGGAAGGCCTGGGGTGGAGTGCATTTGGAGCGGAGTGGCTCAATGGGGAAAAAAGGGGGCATCTGTAATACTTTCAACAATAAAGATACACTTAAAAAAAAAAAAGAAAAAAGTAAAAAGAAAAGAAAAGCACTGGAGTGAGAAAGGGTGGGGAAGAGATGAACTTCCAGAAGAATGAAAGTAAAGAGATTAGAATAACAGATCAATCAAAGTCAGGGAAGCTGAATGTCACCAAATATTGAAGATGTGGGAGAACTGGACTTCTCATGCACTGTTGGTGGTATCGGAAAACAGTACAACCACTTTGGAAAACTCTACCAGTTTCTTAAAAATTTAAACATATCCATAATGCCCTATGAGTCAGCAATTTCACTCCTAGGTCTCCATCCAAGAGAAATGAAGACATCTTTCCACAAATAGCCTTGTACACAGATGTCCACAGCAGCTTGATTTCTAATAGTGCAAAACTGGAAATAATCCAAAAGTCAGTGAACAGGAGAATGGATAAACTGTGACATATCCATATAACTGCTCAGAAATTATTATTTTTTAATATATTTTTATTGATTTCAGAGAGAGGAAAGGAGAGAGAGACAGACAGAAACAATTGGGGATCGAGCCCACAACCAGGGTATGTGCCCTGACCGGGAATTGAACCCCGATCGCCTGGATCCTAGGTCGACGCTCAACCACTGAGCCACGCCTGGCCGGGCACTGTTCAGAAATTAAAAGGAACTGCTGATATATACTGTAACATGGATGAACCTTGAAGACATCATGCTGTATGAAAAAGCCAGACACACAAGAGTAAATATAGTATGCTTTATTTTTACAAAATTCTAGAAGAGATAAAGCTATCCTATGCTGTAAAAATCACATCAGTGGTTGCTTGGGAGGAGGGGGAGACTGAGAGGTGATATAAGGGAAATTTCTGGAGTGATTAAAGTGGCCTGTTTTGATATGCATTTGAAGTTAAGGATCTAACTATCTTAGCATTTACCTGTATATAAATTAAAAAAGATACCTAAAAACTGTACTAGGATTAAATGAAGGAAAATTTAAAATAATTCTGGAGAACCCAAAAGAAGACCTGAACAAATGAATACTAGGTTGTGGATAGGAAGATGCAATATTATAAAGATGTCAATTCTCCCTAATTTCTAAATATGACATGTTTCCCAATAAAAAAAAAATTTTAAAAACTAACAAGAAAAAATCTGGGGAGAGTCAAACTCAGGAGCACATCACCTGTGCAGAAGGAGGTGCGCAGACTAGGTGGAAGACTCCTTCCTTAAGTCAAGGGGGGTGGGGTGGGAGAGGAAAGGGGGAGAAGCTTAAGAACTGTGTGAAGACCTGGTACTCCCCTTGGACTCCTGCACAGCCCCCTCACTGCAGAGAAGCTGGAAATCTCCCCTCAAAAGAAACTGAGCAAGCTGGCAAGGAGGAGCTGGCAGCTGAGCAGGCCTGGGACGTAGAAGAGGATCCATTCAGGCCAGCCCCAGCCTGCTCACTAGATCACTCACCACCCACAGCCCCAATATGCAGCCTTCCCCTCTCCCCAGACTGAAGCCTGCCTCCCAGCCCAGGAAGAGGAAATCCTAACTGGGTTTTCACTGAAGAATACAAGACATGGAGAATCACCAGGCACTGAGGGAAACCAGCAACCTCCATTCATCCATCCAACAAATAGCTACTGAGCAGCATGACAAGGTGCCCAGCTCTGATCTTAGCCATGGGAAACATTCATGAACAAGGCAGCTGCAAGTGATGCCCTCTCAGAGCAGCATTCTAATGGGAGTGGTCTATCTGTACAATGAAATGTTATTTGGCCATAAAAAGGAATGACGTTCTGACACATGCTATATACAATCTGAATGAACCTTGAAAACCTTATGCTGAGTGAAAGAAGCCACATACAAAAGACCACACACTGCATGATTCCATTTATTTGAAACACTGAGAATAGGTATGTGCATAGATACAGAAAGCCAAGGTCTGGGGGTAAGAGGAGAATGAAGACGGACTGCTTAATTGGTAAGAGGTTTCCTTTTCAGGTGATGAAAATGTCTTAGAACTAGACAGAGGTTATGGTCATACAATTTTGTGAATGTCCTACATGGCACTGAATTGTACTCTTTAAAAGGGTAAATTTTATGGTATGTGAATTTTATCTCAAAATTTTAAAGCCATAAAAAAAGAAAAGTACATTTCAAGATGATATATTCACATGGAAGCCAGTGTAAAGGTGACTTGAGGCAGAGACTACAGGGAGCTGGGCTTGATTCTGGATGTCCCAGCTCATACTCCCATCTAAAACCAGGGCTGGCCTGCATAATAGGGAGTGGGAGGAAGGGCGGGAAGTAAGCAGTGCCCAGGGTGTGAAGAGGAGGAGAGGTAGGGCAGATATCTTGCTCACTATAAATACACCTGGCCCCTAACCAGGGTCTGAGCTTGACCGCCCAAACATGAAACAGGATGTACTTCCAGGGCCTGGTATGATTTGCTTGAACCCAACAGAAGTGTTCTGACTTTGCTACATGTGATTCAAATTTCTGCAAGTCCAATCCTATTTTCAATGACCCAAGGAGCTTTCCTTTTAAGGAAATCCTTAGTGAATGGTTTTCATAGGCTTATGGAACCAGAAAGTTCACACAGGACTATTTAGTCACCAAACACTAAAGACCTAGCAAGTACCAGAGACTGGGGGAGAGAGAAAGATGAAAAAACAGAGTTCTTGACCTCAGTCCAGTGGTGGAGACATTTAAACAATTGGGATGATGACAGCTTCATGTGCTAGGTGCTATTCATCTTGGCAGTTCTCACTAGCTCTTCCTGATAGGCTTTAAGGAGTGGGTGGCAGCTGGGCCAAGTTTAAGAAGGTGAGCAGAGATTCTCTGGGAGTGAAGGGAGAGGACCTTGGCATAGAGGAAACCTCCTGAGTCAAGCCTTAGAGGTACAGTAGCCCATCCACCATTCTCAGAAAGCAAGGAGATACCATGAGGAGAGAGAAATCAAGAGGGCTAGAACAAAGTATGTGGCAGGGAATGGCCAGAGAAGATGAGGAAGGTGGATGAGAAAGGCCAGATTAGAGAAGGGTAGTGAGGATAGTAAAGAAGAGCTGCAGGTGTGAGAGGAGTATGAGGATGACCTACATGTGTCCCTTGGCATATGGGCTAGAATGGTGACACCACCCACAAAGCTGGGGAGCACAGGAGAAAAGGCCAGGTTGGGGAAGAAAAGCCATGTCTGGGTAGACTTGAGAACTCATCCTTCTGAGTTTTTTAAAATTTATTAAAATATAGTTGGCATGCAGTACTATATTAGTTTCAGGTGTACAACATAGTGATTTGACATTTATATACCTATGATGTCATCATCACAAGTCTAGTAACCATATGTTGCCTTGCTATAAAAGTCCTAAAAGAAAACATAGGCAAAAACTCTTTGACAGAGGTCATAGTGATATATTTTTGGATGTCTCCTCTGACAAAGGTAGCATAAAAATAAAAAAAAAAAAAAGGCAACTGAGACTATATCGAACTAAAAAAAATTCTGGAAAGTCTGAAGATGGTGGCACAACACCCCCACTCCCAGCCATGTACTCAATTTACTCCTAAAATCCTACATAACCAGCTTGAAAAAACCAGAGAAACACACCTGAGTGGACAGAGTGTGAGTGGGGAACACTGAAGACACATCACGGAGTCCGGTAAGAGAGGGGTAGTGTAGAAAGGGGGAGTCCCCTTGAAGCCTATGCTGGGATCCAAGCCCAGAGGTTTGGAGGCTGCAAAGCTCCCCCCCTCGGGAGTGCGGAAGACATCCAAAAGCGGGGATCCCATACCCAGAGCAAGAAGAGGGGAAGGAGAGCCCCGCACACAGGGCAGAGGGGCCCAG
The DNA here is from genome assembly GCF_054644295.1 of Miniopterus natalensis. NCBI lineage: Eukaryota > Metazoa > Chordata > Mammalia > Chiroptera > Miniopteridae > Miniopterus > Miniopterus natalensis. The sequence goes on from NC_142103.1 coordinate 65,426,765, forward strand.
GGGAGCGGTGAGTCCCAGAAGGAATGGTGCCTTCCTAGGAAACAAAGCCTCTGGTGGTGGTCAACACCTTCCTAGGAAACAAAGCTTCTAGTGGCCGCTGCGACCAGCGTCTGGCGCTCTGGGTGCCGACCATAGGGAAAGCTGTCCCAAGATCTGTGGCACCCAAGTGGTAAGGGATGGGAAGACTGTGATGAGCAGCCACACACGGGGACCCTCTGCCTCCCTGTGGGGCACTGTGTTGAGCCCCAGAAAGCTCTGAATCTGCATGGTGTGGGGAGGGGAGGGGCCCTCCCTGCCCTGAGCTCCCAGTGCCAAGAGGCTGGGATCTGTGACCAGCCCTGAGGGGCGCCGTGGTGGTGCCTAAAGCCTCTCCAGCTTTGCTGAGACCAGTGGTGCAGGGAGCTGCATGGAGCGGACTTTGGGTCCCCTCCTGCTGGGTGCCTTGGAGCGAGGGCAGTGGGACCTTGCAGGGCGGACTCTCTGCCTGTGTGTTGCTTTGAGCATTTGCAAGTTTGATCACTGAACTGGTTCCCACCTTCCCAGAGGGCACAGCCCAGACAGATCAGCAGAGGCTGGGATTGGTGTCTGCACAGTAGAGGGTCTGAGGGATGGCCTGGTGCTACCAGCCAACCAGAGCTGAGCAGGGAGGGGCGGAGCCCACCAGCCTCTCCCGCAGCCCGGAGTACCGCCCCCAAGAGGAAAGGGGTGGGTCCCACTCATTAAAGCCCCAGACACCCCACAAGGCACAGTCCAGAGGGAGAAGAGAGAGCAGCTCACACTAGGACTTTACAAGAATAAGACTCTCAGGGACTGTTGTTTGGGAACTGGAGGAAACACTGAAAACCCCTGCTGGGGGCTGGGCAGGCAAAGGGCTCACCAGAAGTTGTTTTTAATCGAACCCACTGAGCCCAGGCTGCTGAAATGGCCCATACAGAAAAGGCAACAGGCTGAAATCAATCTGAAGCTGCAGCAGGCCAGAGCCTGGGGAACTGGAATCAGAGGACAGGGTAAGGAATGAGGGGGGCTGGCTGTGGAGCAGAGACTAACTCTCACAGAGTGAGCGCCTGACAGAGAAATCTATAAGGGGAGTGACACCCTGAGCTACACTAGCCACCCTGCACCCTAAAGACTCTACAGAAGCCTCTGGAGGAAGACCAGGCAACTACAAGGTTGCAAAATAGATGACAAGAAGAGGTGGTCCACAAAGAGCCTCAGATCAACCATCTACCTAAGGACACCGGAGCCAAACCCAGAAGTCTCCTCACATTGGCTGATCTGCAAGCACCTCCCAGGAGAACTGAAATCAGCACACAAAACAGTGACCCTCAAACAACATTAAGTTGCCCAGAAAAAACTCACCTGATAGACTAACATTTTTTCTTTTTTATTCTTTTGATTGTTTTTGGTTTTCTTTGGTTTTGGTTTTTTTTTGTTTGTGTTTTGATTGTGGGCTTGTTTATTTTTTCTCTTTTTTCCTTAGGAAGAAGAGAGACAGGGGAGAAAATTTGTTTTTTCTTCTTTTTTACATTTTATAATAATTTTCTTTTATTTTAACATATTTTTAACTAAATTTTTTTTCTTTCTCCTTTTTATAAAAGAATTTTGTCTTGCTTTGTTTGTTTTTAGTTTTGTTTTGGATATTTGCTTTGGTTTGTTCTATCCTTGCTTCTAATATCAAGATCTTGATATCCCTGCTCAACAACTGGGACTTTATCATTATAACCAAGTTTACAGCTTTTCTCTATAGTTTCCCCCAACCCCCTTACTGGACTCCCTTCCTGCTTGGGCTTTATCTCTCTCTCCTCTCAATCCACTGGCATAATGTTTTTCTTCTGATTCTTTTTTCTTTTTCTACTATTTTTTCATTCTTTCATTATGCTCCCTTCTGTCTTCCTGTCCGATTGCTAGTTTCTCTTATTCTCTTTATTGTATTTTTCATTTATCATTTTCAACTATTATACTATTCTTATTCTCTCCCTAAATTTTTTGCTGGCGCTTCTTTCAGAATCTTTTCTCTGCCTCTGTTATCTCCCAGTAGCTTCTCTATTTTTTACATTTTAGTTTATTATTAGTTTCTAAATTTTCACCAGTATTAACAACTATATACATCTCTCTCTCTCTAAGCGTTACTTTTCTTTCTCACTTTCTTTTTTTTAAACACCTTTGTGTGTGTGTGTGTGTGTGTGTGTGTGTGTTCTTCCTTCACTCCCCCAGTACTATTTTAACGTGGGTTGTTTTCATTGTAACTGTCAAGATATTTTGTAAAATACCTCTTGTTTCCTGGAATTTTAGTTGTGCATTGGCCTGCCTTGCCAGCACCCGTACAACAGCATACATGTCGAGGTGGGAGCTGAGACACAGTTAGCCAACCTGAGAGAATGTCATTCCAAGGACTGATCAACAACAATCTAGACCCAACCACAACAGGAGAACATAAAGAAACCACAAAACAGGCACCCACAAGAGGGACACGACTAAAGCAAAGAGCTCAGAGGTATAAGGAAAATACACCTATGGGATCCACTGGACCCAAAAGACAAAAATCCCATCCCCAGACTGGGGATCAGCAGATATATCTAATATATAGATACAAACACTAAGACCTACCAAAATGGGGAGGCAAAGAAACAACCCCCAAATTAAAGAAAAGGAAACATCACCAGAAAAAGACTTTGATGAGATGGAGTTAAGTAAGTTATCAGAAATGGAGTTCAGAGTATGGATGATGAAGATGTTCAAGGAACTTAAGAAGGCTCTAGATGATAGAGTCTTTCGAGGGCCTTAGCGAAAATATGAAAAAAGAGCCACATACCATAAATAAAACTCAAACAGAGATAAAGAATGCTGTATCTGATATCAAGAATGCACTGGAAGGAATTAAAAGCAGGCTCAGTGAAGCAGAGAATAGAATAAGGGACTTAGAAGAAAAGGTAGAAAACATCACACAATCAGAGAAGCAAAAAGAAAAAACACTTAAAAAGCATGAGGACAATCTAAGGGAGCTTTGGGACAACATGAAGCAAAACAACATTCGCATAATAGGAGTGCCAGAGGGGGAGGAAAGAGAGCATGGGATAGAGAACTTGGTGGGGGAAATAATGACAAAGAAGTTCCCTACACTGGTGAGGGAGAAAGCCACACAAGTTCAGGAAGCACAGAAGGTTCCAAACAAGAGAGATCCGAACAGACCCACTCCAAGACACATCATAATTAAAATGGTAAATGGCAAGGACAAAGAGAAAATGTAAAGGGCTGCAAGAGAGAGACAAGCAGTGACTTACAAGGGAAACCCATAAGGATGACAGCTGATTTCTCAACAGAAACTCTTCAGGCCAGAAGGGAGTGGCATGAAGTTCTGTAAGTAATGAAAAGCAAGAATATGCAACCAAGATTGATTTATCCAGCAAGGCTGTCATTTAAAATTGAAGGTAAAATAAGAAGCTTCCCAGACAAAAAAGGCTTAAGGAGTTCAGTTCCACTAAACCAGCACTGCAACAAATGCTAAAAGGACTGCTTTAAGAAAAAGAAAGAATAATGAGAGAAAGGTACATCAGCATAAAGGGGAAAAATGGCATTAAATAAGTTGATATCAATAGTAACCTTAAATGTAAATGGAATAAATGGGCCAATCAAAAGACAAAGGGTAGCTGAATGGATAAGAAAGGAGGACCCAAATATGTGCTGTCTACAAGAGACCCACCTGAGAGCAAAAGACACACACAGGCAAAAAGTGAAGGGATGGAATAAAATATTCCATGCAAATGGAAAGGAAAGGAAAGCTGGAGAAGCAATTCTTATTTCTGACAAAACAGACTTCAAAAAAAAGACCATAACAAGAGACAAAGATGGTCACTACATATTACTAAAGGGATCAATCCATCAGGAGGAAATAACCCTTAAACATTTATGCACCCAATACAAGAGCACCTAAATATATAAAAAATTTCTTGGGGGACTTTAAAGGGGAGAGTGACAGCAACACAATCATAGTGGGAGACTGTAACTCCCCACTGTCAGAATTGGACAGATCATCAAGAAAAAAATTAACAGGGAAACGCAGACCTTAAATGAATCACTAGACATAATGGATTTAATTGACATTTACAGAACATTTCACCCCAAAGCAGCAGAATACACTTTCTTCTCAAGTGCACATGGAATATTCTCAAAAATAGGCCACATGTTAGGGCACAAGGCAAGTCTCTACAAATATAAGAAGATTTAAGTCATATCAAGCATCTTCTCGGATCACAATGCCATGAAACTAGAAATCAACCACTATAAAAAAACGCAAAAATATTCAAACGCATGGAGGCTAAAAAGCATGTTATTAAACAACAAATGGGTTACCAATGAGGTCAAGGAGGAAATCAAACACTTCATGGAAAGCAACCAAAATGAACAGACAACAACAAAAAAACCTATGGGACACAGCGAAAGCAGTCCTAAGAGGAAAATTCATAGTATTACAGGCCTATCTGAAGAAACAAGAAAAAGATCTAATGAACCATCTAACACAACAACTAAAAGAATTAGAACGAGAACAGCAAGAAAAGCCCCAAGGAAGTAGAAGGAAGGAAATAATAAAAACCAGAGCAGAAATTCATGACACAGAGACTACAAAAACAATACAAAAAATCAATGAAATCAAGAGCTGGTTCTTTGAAAAGGTAAATAAGATTGATGCACCTTTAGCCAGACTCACTAAGAAACAAAGAGAGAGGACCCAAATAAATAAAATCAGAAATGAAAGAGGCAATATAATAACTGACCAACAGAAATACAAAGTATTGTAAGAAAATATTATGAGCAACTATATGCCAACAAATTGGACAACACTGGGGAAATGGACAAATTCCTAGAAGCATACAACCTTCCAAAGCTGAAGCAAGAAGAGGCAGAAAACCTGAATAGGACAATAACAACTAATGAAATCGAGGCAGTAATCAAAAAACTCCCAGCAAACAAAAGTCCTGGACCAGATGGATTTACAGGCGAGTTCTACCAAACATTCAAAGGAAAATTAACACCTATTCTATTCAAACTATTCCAGAAAATTCAAGAGGAGGGAAAACTCCCAAACTCTTTTTATGAGGCCAGCATCATCCTAATCCCAAAACCAGATAACGATACTACAAAGAAAGAAAATTATAGGCCAATATCCCTGATGAACATAGATACTAAAATCCTCACTAAAATACTAGCAAACCGGATCCAGCAATACATTAAAAAGATCATACATCATGATCAAATGGGATTTATTCCAGGGATGCAAGGCTGGTACAATATCCACAAATCAATAAATGTGATACATCACATAAACAAAATGAAGGACAAAAATCAGATGATCCTATCAATAGATGCAGAAAAAGCATTTGACATAATCCAGCACCCATTTCTGATAAAAACTCTCAGCAAAGTGGGAATAGAGGGATCATACTTCAACGTAATAAAGGCCATATATGACAGACCTACAGCCACCATCATACTCAATGGGCAAAAACTAAAACCATTTCCCTTAAAAACAGGAACAAGACAGGGATGTCCACTTTCACCACTCTTATTCAACATAGTGCTGGAAGTCCTCGCCATAGCCATCAGACAGGAAGAAAACATAAAAGGTATCTAAATTGGAAAGGAGGAAGTAAAACTGTCATTATTTGCAGATGACATGATATTGTACATAGAAAGCCCTAAAGACTCCATCAAAGTACTATTAGATTTCATAAATGAATTTGGCAAGGTAGCTGGATACAAAATCAATATCCGGAAATCAATGGCATTCTTATACACCAACAATGAACTTTCAGAGAGAGAAACTTAAAAAGCAATAGCATTTACCATTGCAACTAAAAAAATAAGATACCTAGGAATAAACTTAACCAAGGATGTAAAAGACCTGTACTCAGAAAACTATGTGACACTGAAAAAAGAAATAGAGGAAGATTTAAACAAGTGGAAGAAGATGCCATGCTCATGGATTGGAAGAATTAATATCATTAAAATGTCTATACTACCCAAAGCAATTTATAAATTTAATGGAATTCCTATGAAAATACCAACAGCATATTTCACAGACCTAGAACAAACACTTTGAAAATTTATATGGAACCAAAAAAGACCCCGAATAGCTGCAGCCATCTTGAGGAAAAAGAAAACAGTGGGAGGGATCATATTACCAGACTTCAAACTATATTACGAAGCCAGTGTAATAAAAATGGCCTGGTATTGGTACAACAACAGGCATATAGAGCAATGGAACAGAACAGAGACCCCAGAAATAGACCCATGCCATTATGGTCAGTTAATATTTGACAAAGGAGGCAAGAGTATCCAATGGAGTAAAGACAGTCTCTTCAATAAGTGGTGCTGGGAAAATTGGACAGATACATGCAAAAGAATGAAACTAGACCACCAACTTTCACCATACACAAAATAAACTCCAAATGGATAAAAGACTTAAATGTAAGTCACAAAACCATAAAAATCCTGGTAGAAAACATAGGCAGTAAAATCACAGACATCCCACGTAGTGAACTTTTCACTGATAAGTCTCCTAGGGCAAGAGAAACAAAAGAAAAAATAAACATATGGGACTACATGAAACTAAAAATCTTCTGCACAGCAAAAGAACACAGCCTCAAAATACAAAGGAACCCCGTGGTCTGGGAAAACATACTTGCCAAGGATGTATCTGATAAGGGGCTAATTTCCAAAGTGTACAAAGAACTCATAGCACTCAGCAAGAGGAAGACAAACAACCCAATTAAGAAATGGGCAAAGGACTTAAATAGACACTTCTCCAAAGAGGATATTTGGATGGCAAAAAGACACATGAGAAAATACTCAACCTCCCTAATCATCAGAGAGATGCAAATTAAAACCACAAGGAGGTATCACTTCACACCTGTTACAATGGCTGCCAGCAACAAATCAACAAACATGACATGTGCTGGTGAGGGTGTGGAGAAAGGGGAACCCTAGTACACTGCTGGTGGGAATGCAGACTGGTGCAATCACTATGGAAAACAGTATGGAGGTTCCTTAAAAAATTAGAAATGGAGCTGCTGTTTGACCCAGTGATTCCACTCCTAGGAATGTATCCTAAGAATCCTGAAACATTCATCAGAAAGAATATATGTACCCTGATGTACATAGCAGCACAGTTTACAGTAGCCAAGATCTGGAAACAGCCCAAGTGCCCTTCAGTAGATGAGTGGATTAAAAAGCTGTGGGACATTTACACCATGGAATACTACGCAGTTGTAAAGAAGAAGAATCTCGTACCCTTTGGGACAGTATGGATGGACCTGGAGAATATTATGCTAAGTGAAATAAGCCCGGCAGTGAAAGACAAAGATCACATGATCTCGCTTATATGTGGAATCTAAAGAACTTAATAGACTGATGAACAGAATAGATTGAATGACATGGAAGCATAGATGAGACTGATGAATGTCAGAGAGATGGAGGAGGGTGGATGGAGGTGGAGAGAGTAACCAAAGAATTTATATACATATATGCACAACCCAAGGACATGGACAATTGTGGGGAGAGGGACTGGGGAGGAGGAAGAGACAGGGTGGAACAGGTCATTGGGGAGAAAAAGGGACATCTGTAATATTTAAACAAACAAACAAAGAAATTCTCCACAGTGAAGTGAAATGAAGAAACATCATACTGAAGAGTAGAAGATATTTACAAATGATACATTAATAAGGGGTTAATATCCAAACTATATAAGCAACTCATACAACCCAATATCAAACACACACACACACACACACACACACACACACACACACACACACACACACACTGTTTGATTTTAAAATAATGGGCAATCGACCTGTGTCAACACTTCTCCAAATAGGACATACAGATGGCCATTAGACATATGAACAGATGTTAAATCTCACTAATCATCAGAGAAATGTGACACCTTCCTCGAAACACTTTATCCTGAATCTGTGTAACACTTCCTTCACAGGCTCTTTTCCTCCTGCTTCTCATTCTCCACTGATCCTACTCTGTCTACCCCCTCCCACTCAATTTTGGTGTTGCCCAGATAGCTATTGTTCATGTTCACCCACTCTCCTGGAGTGATCCCACCTGTTTCCATAATTTCAGTTTATTGGCACCACCCAAATCTAAATCCTCAGCTCAAAGTGTCTCTGAGCTCTGGACCCAGGGCCTCCTGTCAGATACCAATCTGATCAATCAGCCTGAGATGCTTCAGTGTTTACTGCCAACTCTTCTCTCCATTGGCTTCCCCTTTTCTGAATCATTATTTCTAATCACCTCTTGCTTGGCTCTTTAGTATTATTAACTAGATGTCTCCAGGAGGAGCCCTGACTGACACACAGCTTCCAAAGCATTACATTTTTAAATTGAAATTTTTATTGAGGTACTTATAGATTCACATATAGTTGTAAGAAATAATGCAAAGAGATATGTTTTATGCCTACCCAGTTTCCTCCAAAGGTAATATTATGCAAAATTATAGTGTACTATCACAATCACAATATTGACATTGATACAATCCATCTCATTCATATTTCTTCAGTTTTACTTACATTCATCTGTGTGCACTTATTAAGTACTATATGATTTTATAACATGTGTAGATTTATGTGACCAGCACTACAATCAAGATAAAGAACAGTTCCATTGGCACAAGGGTCCCTCATGCTGCCTTTTTATAAGCATACTTACCTCTCTCCCATCTTACATACCCCTAACCTCTGACAACCACTAACCTACTCTCCATCTCTATAATGCTGTTTCAAGAATGTCATAGAAGTGGAACCATGCAGTATGTATTCTTTTGAGTCTGACTTCTTTCACGCAACACAATATATCTGAGATTCATCCAGCTTATTGTATCAACAATTTGCTCCTTTTTGTTGAGTAGTTCCATGGGGTGGATATACATTCACGCATTAAAGGACATGTGGGCTGATTCCAGTGTTTGGTAATTAGAAATAAAGCTGCCATCAACATTTGTGCATAGGAAGCCTTACAATTTTCAGGGTGCTTTTGTGTTATATCTCCTCATGAGGATGACAACTTGGATTACATACTTTTCCCCTCAAAGCTTTGTAAATGTGTTGCCCTGCTGTCTTCTGACATAAAACCGTGTCATGAAGAAGAGTGAAGTGCACCTGACTTCTTTTCCTCTAATAAATGACTTGATCCTTTTGCCTAGGTTTCTTTAAAAAAAAAATTAAATACATTTTTATTGATTTCAGATAGAGGAAAGGAGAGGGAGAGAGACAGAAACATCAGTTCATTGATTGGCTGCCTCCTGCACACCCCCTACTGGGAATAAGAGCCCACAACCCGGGCATGTGCCCTGACTGGGAATGGAACCGTGACCTCCTGGTGCATGGGTCTACGCTCAACCACTGAGCCACACTGGCTGGGCCTGCCTAAGTTTCTTTAAAAAATGATCACCAGAAGAGATAAATCAGGTCCTGTATCATCTCCTACCTAGGAATATTCTGTCATCCCTTAACTCCTGTGCAATAACTTTACCAAGTCACTTGAACTCTGAACATCAATTTTCTCATCTGAGAAATATGAAGATAATCATATCTGCTTCACCTCCACTACCTTTGAGTATTAAAGGGGAATCACAGATCTGAAAACAGAGGGAAAGAAACATACCACCACATGGTATTTATAGAATCACTATTTAATCCAGACCTCTCCCTTAAGCAAGTTGGTTCTCCTATAATTAATTAATGGGAAGTTAGCAAGGCTTTTACTGCATGTTGTCTGAAATCCCAAGTGAATAGGGCAGCTGTGAGCAAAACCCAACAGACATCTATTAGTATAGTAATGAAAAACCAGGAGGCATGTTTAAGCAGTTCCTAGGAGTATCTCTATTCTGCGTTACACCCCAAAGCAGCACAATACAGATTTGTGGCAGGACAATGGAGGGGTTGGTAGTGGCAGCTCCAAAAACTGACTGCCTGGGTCAAATCCTGGCTCTGCCACTTCTTAGCTGGGTGACCTTGAATACGTTACTGAAATTCCCTGCACATCAGTTTCCTCATTGGCAAAATGGAGACGATAATAGTGTAAACAGGATAAAATGTGAATGGATGTGAGAGTGATATTTAACCATCCTTGAAGGGATGCTATGTGGATTAAATAAGTAAATTTAAGTCCAGCATTTAGCTAAGTGCCTGGCATATAGTAAGTACTCAATCAAAATTAGTTAATATTGTTTGACTTGTTACTAAATCTTAGTCCAGGTGAAATGGACATTAGTGATTCTCTTTAAGAAAATTTGGAGATGAAACAACTTCCACCATTTGGGTTCTATCAGAACTTGATATGATCAAAAGCTTTCTTCAGCAGCTAATTTAGGTGAGCAATATAATAGGAAGGCTCCAGCTAGATATAATGGTCTAGGACTGTGGCCTAACTGGTCAAATCTTGCTACTGAGTATCAGAGCAGAATAGAGTTTTATTGCTAAATTCAGCAAAACTTCCTTATTTTAGCTGTCTATAGCTTTTCCATTGACAGTTCCCCCAGTTCCCTGGGAAACTCACTCTGGGATCTGTGCTTACCCCTCCTTCTTCTCTGAGACACTCACACTCTGACCCATCTGGTAACCACTGACATTCTATGCCAGGATCTGGGAATGTCTCTGAAATAGTGTTTGTCTATTCATTTTCCTTCCCAACCTTGGTGCTACATGACACAGAATGGAGTTTTTGGATGACTTGATAATGTTCCTAGAATACCGAATTGTCTGTTTCTCCTGCAACTAATTGGTGACCAATTGGATTCAACCGAAATGTTTCTAGAAGCTGATTTTTCCTCTCCCAGTCCACTGTTTTATTGACTTCTGCCTTGGTCTTGTTGCTTCCATTCTGGTCCTTTTCAGACCCACCCTTGACAAGCTTCCAAAGTTATTTCTTTTAAACTATATCAAGTCATTAAAATTGATTCATGGGCCCTAGGCATTTTTGCTAAGTGGTTAGAGCATTGGCTCTCAGACTGAAGGGTCTCAGGTTGCATTCCAGTCAAGGGTATGTACCTCAGTTGCAGGCTCTATCTTAGGCCCCAGTTGGGGCACATGAAGGAGGCAACTAACCAATGTGTCTCTCTCACATCGATGTTTTTCTCCCTCTCCCCCACCCTCTCTTTCTCTTCCACTCACTCTGAAAAGAAATGGGAAAAATATCCTCAGGTGAGGATTAAAAAAAAAAAAAAAAAAAAAAGATTCATGGTACCTAATCTCTACAGCAAGGGATTCAAGGCCATTCATACTCTGGTTGAACCCACCTGCCCAGCCTCATCTCTTGTTGGTCCCTTTGCCACAATATCCTCAGCCCTGCCCCCATTATCCTATTTGATTTTGTTCCAATTATAGTTACTGAGCAGTGGCTTGTGCCAGGGACAGTGCTTGGTCCTGGAGACATAAAGATGAATAATAAGTGGCTCCTTACCCTCAAGAAACTCACAGTTGCAGTTTCACTTGATATTACTGGTACAGTACAGCACCAAACACATTACATAAACTTATCATTTCATCCTCACTACAGTTCAAGGACGTAGTAGGTGTTTTTATGATTCCCCATTTTCAAGGTAAAGAAACTGAGGTTCAGAGAGGTAAAGCAACTTCACAGGCTCACACAGCTGGCCTATGGAATAAGAACTAGAATATCTAACCACTGCTAATGATTCTTCCCATGACCTCTCTTTTCCTTCTGCAGTCTGACATCTTGGTTGGGCATCTTCTACCTTACTTGGCCTTGTTTCTGTACTGCAGAATTTGGAGTCTTAATGGCTGCTAAGACTTCCAAAGGACCTAGTGAGAGGACAGGCTGGCTTTAGCCCTCTCCCCCAACTTCTAACTCTCTCTGAATTTGGCTCCTCATCCTTCACACTGGGCTGAAGTTCCCTGCTGGATACTTCAGGGGTATGAGTTGATGATGGGTAAGCAGAAACAAAGACATTAAGGAATAACAGGCTTTAAAAAAATCACCAGAAGAGATAAATCACTCAATGTAACCAAGAAAATTTGATACAGAATTGGTACACAAATTAGGAGTGGGAAAGGAGAACTACTAAGACAAAAGAAATAAAAATAAGACGAAGTATTACAACTCTCATTCATGAATGCAAAAATCTGGCTTTATTCAATGACTCCCTCTTTCATTCATCTGACATCTTTATAAGCACCTACTATGAGCTCTTCCTTGTTTTAGGTCCTAGGGATACAGCAGTAAGTGAACAAAACAGAGAAAAAGTTCTGGCTTTATGGAGGCTATATGCAACTGGACTAAAGGGATATTATTCTACAACTATATAAATTCCAAAAATTAGTCAAGAAGGGAGGATGGCAGCACTGTAAGAAGCAGCAGAGTGCCCCTGCTCCAAGCCATGGACTCGATTTACTCCTAAAATACTATGTAGCCAGCTTGGAAAAACCAGAGAAACTTACCTGAGTGAACCTATTGTGAATAGGGAGCACTGAAGAAACATCATAGAGTCGGTAAGAAAGGGGGGCATAGAAAGAGGGAGTCCCCCCTGAAGCCTGTGCTGGGTTCCGAGCCCCGAGGCTTGGAGGCTGCAAAGCTCCCTCCCCTTGGGAGTACTGACTGGAATCCAAAAGCAGAGATCTCATACCCAGAGCAGAGGAGAGGGGAAGGAGAGCCCAGCAGGGAGGGCAGAGGGACTCAGGAGAGCGGTGAGTCTGTGAGGAGGGGACAGCACCTTCCTGGTGGAGGACACGACCTGTGTCTAATGCTCAGGGTGCTGATCATAGGAAAGGCTGTCCCAAAGTGTGTAGCACCGGAACAGTAAGGGACCAGAGGTCTGTACTGAGCAGCTGCACACAGGGACCCTCTGCCTCCCTATAAGGCACAGTGTTGAACCCCAGAAAGCAGTTAACCTGCATGGCATGGGGAAGGAGAGGAGAGTCTTGCACCCTGAGCTCCCAGTGGGGAGAGTCTGGAATTTGTGACCAGCCCTGAGGGTGCCCTGATGGCGTGTGGAGCTGCCCCAGCTTTACTGAGACCAGCGATGCTGGGAGCTGTGTGGAGCTGACTTTGGGTCCCCTCCTGGAGGGCGCCTTGGCTCACGGGAGGTGGGACCTTACAGTGAATGCCTGACAGTGAAACCTCTAAGTAAGGTGAGTGATACCCTGAGCTACACTAGCCATCCTGCACCCTAAAGACTACACAGAAGACTAGGAAACTACAAAGTTGCAAAATAGCTGAAAAGAGGAGGTAATCCACAGAGAGCCTCAGATCAACCATTTACCTAAGGACACCAAGGCCAAACCTAGACAGCTCCTCACATTGGCTGATACACAAGTACCTCCCAGGAGAATGGAAATCAGCACAAAAAACAGAAAGCCTCAGACAACATAAGCCGCCTAGAAGAAACTCATCTGACTGACTGTTTTTTGTTTGTTTTTTTTGTATTTTCTCTTTTTCCCTTAGGAAGAAGAGAATGGGGAAAAAAAATATATTTTTTTCTCCTTTTTAAATTTTAAAATAAATTTTTAAAATTTTTTTATTATTATAAAAGAATTTTGGTTTGCTTAGCTTGGTTTTTATTTTGTTTCTCTGTTTTGTTTATTTGCTTTATTTTGTTTTATCCTTGCTTCTATGATCAAGACTTTCTTCATATTTCCTGCTTAATTGCTAGGACCTTATCATTATAACCAACAAGTTTACTGCTTTCCTCTATAGTTTTCCCCAAATCGCTTACTGGACTCCCTCCCTGCCTGAGCTTTGTCTCTCTCTCCTCTAGATCCATTGGCATAACTTTTTTTTTTTTCTTCTTCTTTTCTTTCTTTTGTTTCCCTCCCTTCTATCTTCTGTCTTTTTGTTTGACTGTTGTTTCTCTTATTCTCTTTATTGTATTTTTCTTTTTCATTTTCAACTATTGTCCTATTCTTATTCCTTCCCTTAATTTTTTTGCTGGTCCTTCCTTCAGAATTTTTTCTCTGCCTCTATTATTTCCCAGTAGATTCTCTATTTTTTACATTTTAGTTTATTATTATTATTTTCTAAATTTTTGTCACTATTAACAATATTATACTTCTCTCTCAGCTTTACTTTTGTTTCTCTTTGTCTTTGATTTAAACCTTTTTTTTCTCTAGAACTTGTGTTCTCCCTTCACTCTCCCAGTTCTATTTTCACATGGGTTGTTTTCATTGTGATTGTCAAGATATTTTGTAAGATACCCCTTGTTTCCTGGAAGTTTAGTTTTATATTGCCTTGCCTTGCTAGCACCCCTACAACAGCTTACATGATGAGGTTGGGGCTGAGAAACACAGTTAGCCAACCTGAGAGGAGAGTCCTCCCAAGGACTGGTCAACAACAATCTAGACCCAATCACATTAGAAGAAGCCACAAAAGGGACACACACAAAAGGGACATGCATAAAGCAAAGAGCTCAGAAGTATAAGGAAAATACAACTCTGGGCTCCACCGGTCTCACAATACAAAATCCCACCGCACAAGACTGGGAGACAGCAAATATATCTAATATATAGGTACAAACACTAAGACCTACCAAGATGGGGAGACAAAGAAAGAACCCTCAAATTAAAGAAAAAATCACCAGAAAAAGGCTTTGATGAGATGGAGTTAAGCAAGCTATCAGAAACAGAGTTCAGAATATTGATTATAAAGATGTTCAGGGAACTTAATGAGAAAAACAAGGCACTAGATGATAAGATTGAAGACCATAGTGAAAACATGAAAAAAGAGATACATAACATAAACAAAAATAGGACAGAAATAAAGAATGCTGTACCTGATATCAAGAATACACTGGAAGGAATTAAAAGCAGGCTAAATGAAACAGAGGATAGAATAAGGGACTTAGAAGACACAGCAGAAAAACCCACGAAATTAGAGCAGCAAAGAGAAAAAACACTTAAAAGCATGAGGACAGTGTAAAGGAGTTTTGATACAACATAAAGCGAAGACAACATTCACATTATAGGACTGACAGAGGGGGAGGAAAGAGAGCATGGGATAGAGAACTTGGGGGAGGAAATAGTGACAGAAAAGTTCTCTATGCTGGTGAGGGAGAAAGCCACACAAGTTCAGGAAGCACAGAGGGTTCCAAACAAGAGGGGCCCAAAGAGACCCACTCCAAGAAACATAATTAAAATGGCAAATGTAAAGAACAAAGAGAAAATATTCAGGGCTGCAAGAGAGAGACAAGCAGTGACCTACAAGGGAACTCCCATAAGGCTGACAGCTGATTTCTCAACAGAAACTCTTCAGACCAGAAGGGAGCGGTATGAAGTTCTCAAAGTAATGAAAAGCAAGAACATGCAACCAAGATTGCTTTATCCAGCAAGGTTATCATTTAGAATTGAAGGTGAAATAAAGAGCTCCCCAGACAAAAAAGGCTACAGGAGTTCAGTTGAACAAAACAAGCATTGAAGGAAATGCTAAAAGGGTTGTTTTAAGAAAAAGAAAGAATAGTGAGAGAAAGGTACATCAGCATAAAGGGGAAAAACGGCATTAAATAAGTTTGTGTCAATAATAACTTTAAATGTAAATTGAATAAGTGGTCCAATCAAAAGACATAGGACAACTGAATGGATAAGAAAACAGGAACCAAATATATGTTGTCTACAAGAGGCCCACATGAGAGCAAAAGGTTCACACAAGCTGAAAGTGAAGGGATGGAATAAAATATTCAATGGAAAGGAAAAGAGAGCTAGAGTAGCAATACTTATTTCTGACAAAACAGACTTCAAAATAAAGACCATAACAAGAGACAAAGATGGTCACTACATAATACTAAAGGGATCAATCCAACAGGAGGAAATAACCCTTATAAACATTTATGCACTCAACACAGGAGCCCCTAAC
Organism: Miniopterus natalensis; assembly: GCF_054644295.1. Lineage (NCBI taxonomy): Eukaryota > Metazoa > Chordata > Mammalia > Chiroptera > Miniopteridae > Miniopterus > Miniopterus natalensis. The sequence continues at coordinate 65,442,632 of NC_142103.1, forward strand.
TGTATAAAAAATTTCTTGGTGGACTTTAAGGGGGAGACTGACAGCAACACAATCATAGTGGAGGACTTTAACACCCCACTGTCAGCATTGGACACATTATCAAGACAAAAAATCAACAGGGAAACACAGACCTTAAATGAATCACTAGACCTAATGGATTTAATTGACATTTACAGAACATTTCACCCCAAAGCAGCAGAATACACATTCTTCTCAAGTGCACATGGACCATTCTCAAAAATAGACCACATGTTAGGGCACAAGGCAAGTCCCTACAAATACAAGAAGACTGATATAATCTCAAGCATCTTCTTGGGTCACAATGGCATTAAACCACTTTAAAAAAACTCAAAAATATTCAAACACATGGAGGCTAAATAGCATGTTATTAAACAATGAATGGGTTACCAATGAGATCAAAGAGGAAACCAAACACTTCATGGAAAAAAACAAAAATGAACAGACAACAACTCAAAATCTATGGGACACAACAAAAGCAGTCCTGAGAGGAAAATTCATAGCATTAGAGGCCTATCACGAGAAACAAGAAAGAGCTCTGATGGACCATCTAACACAACAACTAAAAGAATTAGAATGAGAATAGAAAGAGAAGCCCCGAGGAAGTAGAAGGGAGGAAATGATAAAGATCAGAGCAGAAATTAATGATATAAAGATTAAAAAAACATACAAAAATATCAATGAAACAAAGAGCTGGTTCTTTGAAAAGATAAATAAGATTGATGCACCTTTAGCCAGACTCACTAAGAAACAAAGAGAGAGGACACAAATAAATAAAATCAGAAATCAAAGAAACAATATAACAAGTGACCCAACAGAAATACAAAGGATCATAAGAAAATACTATGAGAAATATAAGAAAATACTATAAGAAAATACCATATATGCCAACAAACTGGACAACATGAGTGAAATGGACAAATTCTTAGAAACGTACAACCTTCCAAAGCTGAATGAAGAAGAGGCAGAAATGCTGACTAGACCGATAACAACTAAGGACATTGAAGCAGTAATCAAAAAACCTTCAGCAAATGAAAGTCCTGGACTACATGGATTTACAGGAGAGTCTTACGAAACACTCAAAGAAGAATTAACACCTATTCTACTCAAACTATTCCAGAAAATTCAAGAGGAGGGAAAACTCCCAAACTCTTTTTATGAGGCCAGCATCATCTTAATCCGAAAACCAGATAAAGACATTAGAAAGAAAGAAAATTACAGGCCAATATTCCTGATGAACATAGATGCTAAAATCCTCACTAAAATACTAGCAAACCAGATCCAGCAGTACATTAAAAAGATCATACACCATGAACAAGTTGGATTTCTTCTGGGGATACAAGACTGGTGTAATATTTGCAAATCAATAAATGTGATACATCACATAAACAAAATGAAGGACAAAAATCATATGGTCATATCAGTAGATGCAGAAAAAGCATTCTACAAAATCCAGCACCCATTTCTGATAAAAACTCTCAACCAAGTGAGAATAGAGGGATCTTCAACCTAATAAAGGCCTTATATGACAAACTTAGAGCCAACATCATACTCAATGAGCAACAACTAAAACCATTTCCCTTAAAAACAGGAACAAGACAGGGATGTCCACTTTCATCACGCTTATTCAACAATAGTACTGGCAGTCCTTGCCACAGCAATAAGACAGGATGAAAACATAAAAGGTATCCAAATTGAAAAGGAGGAAGTAAAACTCTCATTATTTGCAGATGACATAATATTGTACATGGAACACCCTAAAGACTCCGTCAAAGTACTACTAGATTTGATAAATGAATTTGGCAAGGTAGCTGGATACAAAATCAACATCTGGAAATCAATGGCATTCTTATACACCAACAATGAAATTTCAGAAAAAGAAACTAAAAATACAATACCATTTATCATTGCAACTAAAAAAATAAGATACCCAGTAATAAACTTAACCAAGGATGTAAAAGACCTGTACTCGGAAAACTACAGTACACTGAAAACAGAAATATAGGAAGATATAAAGAAGTGGAAGAATATACCATGCTCATGGATTGGAAGAATTAATACCATTAAAATGTCCATACTACCCAAAGAAATTTATAAATTCAATGCAATTCCTATTAAAATAACAACAGCATTTTTCACAGATCTAGAACAAACATTTCAAAAATTTATATGGAACCAAAAAAGACCCCAAATAGCTGTAGCCATCTTGAGAAAAAAGAACAGAGTGGGAAGGATCACTTTACCGGATATCAGACTGTAATACAAAGCCATTGTTATCAAAATGGCCTGGTATTGGTACAACAACAGACATATAGATCAATGGAACAGAACAGAGAATCTAGAAATAGACCCACACAAAATTATGGTCAGTTAATATTTGACAAAGGAGGCAAGAACATACAATAGAGTAAAGACAGTCTCTTCAATAAATGGTGCTGGGAAAATTGGACAGGTACATGCAAAAAAAATAAAACTAGACCACCAACTTTCACCATACACAAAAATAAACTCAAAATGGATAAATGACTTAAATGTAAGTCACAAAACCATAAAAGTCCTGGAAGAAAACATAGGCAGTAAAATCACAGACATCCCATGTAGTGAAATTTTCACTGATAAATCTCATAGGGCAAGAGAAACAAAAGAAGAAATAAACATATGGGACTACGTCAAACTAAAAAGCTTCTGTACAGCAAAGAAAACAGCTTCAAAATACAAAGAAACCCTGTGGTCTGGGAAAACATATTTGTCAAGGATGTTATCTGATAAGGGGCTAATTTCCAAAGTGTACAAAGAACTCATACTACTCAGCAAGAGGAAGACAAACAATCCAATTAAAAAATGGCCAAAGGACCTGAATAGACACTTCTCCAAAGAGGACATACAGATGGCAAGAGACATATGAGAAAATGCTCAACCTCGCTAATCATCAGAGAGACGCAAATTAAAATGACAATGAGGTATCACTTCACACCTGTCAGAATGGCTAACATCAACAAATCAACAAATGACTTGTGCTGGCGAGGGTATGGAGAAAGGGGAACCCTAGTACACTGCTGGTGGGAATGCAGACTGGTGCAACCAGTATGGAAAATAGCATGTAGGTTCCTCAAAAAATTAAAAATGGAGCTGCCTTTTTACTCAGGGATCCCACTTCTAGGTATATATCTTAAGCATCCTGAAACACTAATCAGAAAGAGCATATGCACCCCTATGTTCATAGCAGCATAGTTTACAATACCTAAGATCTGAAAAGAGCACAAGTGCCCATCAGTAGATGAGTAAATAAAAAAGCTGTGGGACATATACACGATGGAATGCTACACAGCTGTAAAGAAGAAGGATCTCGTACTATTTGGGACAGTATGGATGGGCCTGAAGAAAATTATGCTAAGTGAAATAAAGCAGGGGGAGAAAGAGAAACATCACATGATCTCACTTATATGTGGAATCTAAAAAACTTAATAAACTGATGAACAGAATAGATTCAATATGGAAGCACAGATCAAACTGATGAATGTCAGAGGAATGGAGGAAGGCTGGTGGGTTGAGGGGGAGAGATTAACCAAAAAATTTATATGCATATATGCACAACCCAAGGACATGAACAATGGTGGGGAGAGGGACTGGGGAGGGGAATGGATGGGGTGGAATGAGGTATTGGTGAGAAAAAGGGACATCTGTAATATTTTAAAGAAAAAAATGGTTTTAAAATTTAAAGGTTTATGTAACCATAAAAAAAAGAAATTAGTCAAGAAGAAAAAAAAAAACCTAAGCAGAGCAAATGCCATAAGGAAAAATGGGAAAGCTGTCTGTGAACAACTCAGGTAAAAGAATCAACCAAACTGAGTTCACAGAATTATTTCAATTCTCAAAAGAGAAATGATTACTTCAATGTTCAAATTTTTCAGAGCAGAGAAACAAGAAAAACTTCCCATTTCTTTTCATGACAACTGTAAAAGATAGCACAGAAAAAGTACACTACAGACTAATCTCACTTTTGAATATTGATATAAAAATTGTAAGTAAATAAAATGTGCACAAATAGAACACAGTCATGTATTCCAAAGGAATACACCCAAACTTCAGCGGGCCTGCTGAGGATCATCTGGATGCTCACTAAGATGGTATCTAAGAATATAATTTACTGTATTAAAGGATTAAAGTGAAACAGATCTTGAAATACTAAACCATGACTAGATAAAATTCAGTGTCTAAGTATAATTAAAAAAAAAACTCAAATCCTTAGTAAAACAGGAGTGAGGATTTAACCTTAACACAAAAATATATCACAAACAATGTCATGAACAAGCAAGAAGGTCCCTTAGCACCACTATTATTTAACATTTAGGCACCCAACATAGGAGCACTTAAATAGATAAAGCAAATGTTGGTGGACATAAAGGGAGACATCAACAATAATACAATAATAGCAGGGAATTTTAACACCCCATTGACGTCAATGGATAGATCTTTCAGACGGAAAATCAACAAGAAAATAGTGGCCTTAAATGACACACTAGATCAGATGGATTTGATATCTTCACAGCATTTCACCCCAAAGCAGCAGAAAATACATTTTTTTAAGTGCACATAGAACATTTTCTAGGACAGACAACATGTTAGAACACAAAACAAGCCTCAATAAATTGAAGAAGTTTGAAATTACGTCAAGCATCTTCTCTGACCATAGTGGTATGAAATTAGAAATCAACCACAAGGAAAAAACTGAAAAACACACAAACACATGGAAGCTAAATAACATGTTACTAAACAATGAATGGGCTAACACTGTGATCAAGGAAAAAAATCAGAAGATAACTTGAAAGAAGTGAAAATGAAAACACAACAACCCCAAATCTATGGGACACAGCAAAAGCACTCTTAAGAGGGAAATTTGTAGCATTGGGCTTATCTCAAGAAGGCTTACCTCAAGAAACAAGAAAAATATCAAATAAACAATCTAACTTTACACTTAAAGGAACAAGAAAAACAACAACAAACAAAGCCCAGAGTAGAAGAAAAAATAATAAAGATCAGAGCAGAAATAAATGAAATAGAGTCTAAAAAATACAAAAGATGAAACCAAGAGCTGGTTCTTTGAAAAGATAAAAAAAAGATTGGTAAATTTTTAACCAGTTCATCAAGAAAAAAAAGAGAGGGACCCAAATGAAATCAGAAATGAAAGAGTAGAAATAACAACTCACACCAAAGAAATACAAAGAATTATATGAAAATATTACAAACAACTATATGCCAACAAATTAGAAAATCTAGAAGAAATGGATAAATTCCTAGAAACATATAATCTCCTAAAACTGAATCAAGAAGAAACAGAAAATCTGAACAGGCTGATTACAACTAACAAAGTTGAAGCAGTAATCAAAAAACTTACAACCAACAAAAGTCCTTCACAGGTGAATTTTACTTACTGTTCAAAGAAGAGCTAACACCTATCCTTCTCAAACTGTTCTGAAAATTTCAAAAGGAGGGGAGACTCCCAAGCTCATTTTACAAGGCCAGCATTATCCTAATTCCAAAACCAGATAAAGACACTACAAGGAAAGAAAATTATAGGCCAATATTCCTAATAAACTTAGATGCAAAAATGCTCAAAAAAATATTAGCAAATCAAATCCAGCAAGATGATACACATGATTAAGTGGGATTTATTTCTGGCATGCAAGGTGGGTACAATATCCACAAAGTAATGTGATACACTACATAAACAAAATAAAGGATAAAAATCATATGATCATATCAAAAGATGCAGAAAAAACTTTTGATATATCTAGTACCCATTTATGATAAAAAACAAAAAACCAAAAAAGAAACTTCTCAGCAAAAGGTAACAGAGGTAACATACCTCAACATAATAAAGGCCATATATCACCAATCCACTCAAATGGGGAAAAATTAAAGCATTTCTCTTAAGATCAGGAACAAGGAGGGATGCCCACTTTCACCACTCTTATTCAACAGAGTACTGGAAGTCCTAGCCACAGCAATCAGATGAAAAGAAGAAACAAATGCACCCAAATTGGAAAGGAAGAACGAAAACTGTCATTATTTGCAGATGACATGATGCTGTATTTATAGAACCCTAAAGATTTCACACAAAAAATACTAGAACTGATAAAGGAATTCAGTAAAATTGCAGGATACAAAAATGAATATCCAGAAATCGATTGTATTTTTATACACCAAAAGAACTATCAGAAAGGAAAACTAAGAGAACAATCCCATTTAAAATTACATCAAGAAAATTAAAATACCTAGGGATAAATTTAACCAAGGAGGTAAAAGACTTGTAACTTGGAAAGTTGTAAGACACTGAAGAAAGTCACTGAAAAAGATACAAATAAATGGAAGCATATACTATGCTCACGGATAGGAAGAATTAGCATTGTTAAAATATCTATGCTACTCAAAGCAATAAATAGATTCAATGCAATTCCTGTTAAAATGTCCATACTACCCAAAGCAATCTATAGACTCAATGCAATTCTTATCAAAAAACCTACCATGTATTTCACAGAACTAGACCAAATAATCCAAAAATTTATATAAAATCACAAAAGACACCGCATAGTCTCAGCAATCTTGAGAAAAATAAGAAATTTGGAAGAATCATACTATTTGATATCAAGCTATATATACTACAAAGCCATTGTAGTCAAAACAGTATGCTATTGGCATAAAAATAGACATATAGATCAATAGAATAAAATAGAGGCCCCAGAAGTAAATTCACACCTTTATAGTCTATTAATATTTGACAAAAGAGACAAGAACATACAATGGGGTAAATAGACACTCTATTCAATAAGTGGTGTTGGAAAAATTGGACAGATACATGCAAAGAAAATAAAACTAGACCACTTTCTTATACCATATACAAGAATAAACTCAAAATTGATTAAAGACTTAAATGTAAGACTCAAAACCATAAAACTCCTAGAAGAAATCATAGACAGTAAAATCTCAGACATTTCTCTTAGGGATACTTTTTCTGATATATCTCCTTGGGCAAGAGAAACAAAAGAAAAAATAAACAAATGAGACTACATCAAACTAAAAAGGTTTTGCACAGCAAAAGAAACCAACAACAAAATGAAAAGACAACCGACTGAATGGGAGAACACATTCACCAATGATACATCTGATAAGGGATTAATAGTCAAAATTTATAAAGAATTCATACAACTCAACACCAAAAACAAACAATCCAATTAAAAAATGAGCTAAGGACCTGAATAGAAACTTGGCCAAAGAGGACATACAGATGGCCAAGAGACATAGGTACAAATGCTCGATGTCACTAATTATCAGAGAGATGCAAATTAAAACAACAATGAAATGTCACCTCACACCTATCAAAATGGCTATCATCAATAAATCAACAAACAAGTGTTGGCAAGGATGTGGAGAAAAGGGAACCCTTAGTGCATTGTTGGTGGGAACGCAGATTGGTGCAGCCAGTGTAGAAAGCAGTATGTAGTTACCTCAAAAAAATTAAAAATGGAACTGCCTTTTGACCCAGTGATTCCACTTCTGGATATATATCCAATATATACCCCAAAACACTAATTCAAAATAATATATGCACCACTATGTTTATTGCAGTGTTATTTACAATAGCTAAGCTATGGAAGCAATCCAAGTGTTCATCAATAGACAAGTAGATAAAAAAGTGGTGGTACAAATATGATGTAAACACAGTAATACAATGCGATAAAATAATTTATAAGAAGAAAAAAAAGTGGTGGTACATATATACAATGGTATACTACTTGTCCATAAAAACAGAACAGAATCTTAGCATTAGTGATAGCCTAATATTCTCCAGGTCCATCCATGCTAAGTGAAATAAGCCAGTCAGAGAAAAACAAATATCACATGATCTCACTTATATGCGGAATCTAATGGGGAAAAAAAAAAAAAAGAGGAACAAAATAGGTCCAGAGGCATGGATGCATGGAACAGACTGGCATTATATGCATCTATGCATAGCACAGGGTGGGGGCTGAGTGGAGGGGATAAGTGGGGGGAAATAGGGGACATCTGTAATGCTGTCAACAATAAAAAATAAACTTAAAAAAAAAGAAAGAACGAAATCTTACCATTTGTGACAGCATGGTTTGACCTAAGGGTATTATGCTAAGTTAAACAAGTCAGCCAGAGAAAGACAAATACCATATGATTTCACTTATATGTGGATCTAAAGAACAAAATAAACAAACAAACAAATCAGAAACAGACTCATAGATACAGAGAACAGACTCATGGTTATCAGAGGGGAGGCGCGTTGGAGGACTTGGTGAAAAAAGTTGCAGGGATTGAGAAGTACAGATTAGTAGGTACATAAAAGTCATAAGGATGTAAAGTACAGCATAGAAAATATAGTCAATAATATTGTAATAACTATGTATGGTGCCAGTTGGGTAATGGAAATATCAGGGGGAGCACTTTGCAAAGTATATGATTATCTAACCACTATGCTGTACACTTGAAACCAATATAAATAATATTGAATGTAAACTGTAATTGAAAAATAAAATTATATAAAAAAGAAAATGCAGTGGGAAAAAATGATTTCATTTATAACAGGACTATATACCATAAAGTACTTGGGAGTAAGTCTAACAAGAAATGTGATATACAAACATGAAGAAAGTTATAAAATGAAAAGAACACAGAACTAAATATAGAGAAAAACCATGGGAAAATTTAATGCTGTAGGGAAAAAAGTCAGCTCTCCTAAAATCAACCTACTTAGTAAATGCAATTTAGACATGGGCAAAATACATAGGGAAATAAGCAATTTCAGAAAAAGAAGAGTAATTTAAGTAAAGCTTGCCACTTCAGATCTTAAAATTTCTGCATTTTTAAAATCAGAGTGACATGTAAATACATTTTGCAATATAGTACATAAATGACCCAGCTGCATTACTGAAGGTGTTTGCATACAATGCTTGACCAAATGTCAGCTCAAAGGCCATCTAAGGCCCACTATTTGAATGTCACTACTCTAGACACTTCCAGCCACCAGTTCTACTTTATCAGTTTTTGCCCTGCTATTTCCATCACTCGCTCTCTACTATACTATCTCAAGAGGCTCGCTGTATGGAGGGTGAGTCACCCCCTTCCTTCAGTTCCATACCCGAAAGAGGTCACTGGTGTCAATGATTTGGGACCTATTACTTCAATAATCAACTTAAAAAATATATTTGCCTTGGTGGCCTTAATGAAATCTTTCAGTAGACCAATGGGGCAAATGACAGAAGCCAGGCTCTAGTTAGATTGAGAAAATAAAAGGAGAAGAGGAAGAAAAGGGAGTGAAAACTTGAAGGAGGGAAATGCGATATCAGCCTAAAACAGAGGTGAGATGTTGCAGGATGAAGGAAAACTTGAGCACATTCTTAGGTGAATGAAAGAATTAAGAAAAAGAAGGTGACAAATGATGAGTGATGAATTTGATTAATAAGGTCCCTGTTCAAGTAGGGAGATGGAATGGTAAGATACATTTATAACAGAAACAATATACCATAAAGCACCTGAACATAAACCTAACAAGAAAAGCGAAGCACCCATTGTGAGTCATGGCAGGGCTAGGGTTAGCTCCAGAGACCTCTTGGTCCCTAGTTTAGAGCCCTTTGCAATATACAGATTTTCACTCAAGAACATGATTAAATAAGCACATGAAAAAATGTTCAACTTCATTAGTCATTAGGGGAAATGAACATCAAAACCACAATGAGATACTACTTCATGCTTACTAAGATTTTTTTCTCAAAAATAGAAAATAAGCATTGGCAAGAATGTGGAAAAATTGGAACCCTCATACACAGTTAGTGGGACTTGTAAAATGAAGCAGCTTTGTAAAGCAGTGTGACAGGTCCTTAAGAAGTTAAACACAGTATTACCATATAACTTAGCAATTCCACCCAAGAGAACTGAAAACTTAAGTTCACACAAAAGCCTGTACAAAAATGTTCATAGCAGCATTATTCATAGAAGCCAAAAAGTAGAAACAGCCCAAATGGCCATCAAATGATAAATGGATAAAGGTGATAGACCCTTTCAATGGAATACTATTTGGCCATAAAAAGGCAGTGCAGCACTGATACATGCTACAACATGGACGAACTTTGAAAACATTATGCTGAGTGAAAGAAGCAGGGACAAAAGGCCACTTATTTTATGATTCCATTTATATAAATAGTAGATAAGTTGTCCCGGGGGGGGGACGGGGGCAGTGGAAAGGGACTGCTAAAGGGTTAAAGGGCTTCTTTGGGGGATGATAAAATGTGCCATAATTCAACAGTGGTGATGGTTGTTCAACTCTGAATATATTAAAAACCAACAATTCATCACTTTAAGTGGGTGAATTGTATGGTATATGAAAATAGAACTGTTTTGACATATGGGAAGGGAAAGGAAATCAACCTGCTATACTAAGGCTTCTGCAGTTCAGAGGCAGCAGATATAAAGGTACCATTTGCGACCATGGGCAAGTCCCTTTATGACCTTCTGCCTGTTTCCTCCTCTAGAGGAAAGATTGGAGCCCTCTAAGCAGCCTATCCTCACCCTCAAAGAGCCTTCCCTCCTCTTTTGAGCTGCAGCCCCTTTCCTTTAGGCCATCATCTCATGACTTCCAGCATATTGCCTCCTAGTCATGGAATGAAGTAAAGCTGCCTGGCAGTGGCTGGGTTCTCTCTTGCTACTCCAAGTCTGTCTGTCCTATGCTAGCATCTGTGGCCTGGATTTATTCCAAATCCTGCCCTTGGACCCTTCATCTCCTTCCTCATCTCCAGTACCCTTCACTCACCTCAGTTAGCTAAAGGCAACTCCATCCCCACTCTGGACAGGAAACTGTGCCACCTGGGAAATCTCACTCTCTGGTCTGGTGCTATCTTCCCAATCCTGTCTAGACCTCCTGCCCCAGCAGATCTGCAGAACCTGCCAGGCAGCCCTTTGCCATCCCTCCCCATTCCCCTTGGGGACTTCAACTGACTCCTCCTCCTTTCCCACCTGGAACAGTCCCAAGTCCATCATGGCAGAGACTCAAGCCAGCACCAGCAATCCCTGTCACAACGTTCTGCCCTCTCCCCTTACCAATCCCCAACTTTGAGAGGAGAACCTGCTCTCTATCCACACTAGACTGAGAACCCACTCTCTAGCCACACTTGAAACAACAAGACCAGTGTCTGAGTCATTTCCTTTGGCCCAGCACCACACAGGGTGCTTGGGACTCAAGCAGCATTCAATTACTGCTTGGAATAAACTGACTCTGCTGAGTAATCCTGCCACCTGCCCTGCTGCATTCTGGGGTGGTGCCACATTGCAGTAGCAAGTCTCACATTTCTGTGCTGACTGACTTTGGCACAACTTCGAGTTCAGAGTGTGTGACTTGAGACAGGCCTTCAGGGTACCTTGGCAATCCACAGTTCCATAATCAGCTCCCTTTGTTCCCTGATATTACTCCTTCCCACCTTAACTCTCTAGCCAGCTTCCAGCACTCTCATTATAACACCTTGCATTCCCTGCCACAGAAAGACTGAGGCCATCAAGCATGACCAGTCCACATGACCAATCCCATGTGCATGTGTGATAATAATAGTAACAACAGTTGACATGAATCTAATACCTACAAAGTAAAGTTCAGAGCTTCTCTCTCCCACCACTCCCAGCCACCCTGTAATTAGGTACCATTATCCTCAGCCAAATATTATGTACAAAGAAATTTACTGAAATATACTTTATAACAGCAAAGACTTGGAGTACACCTCAATATCCATCAAAAATCATATATTAAAAATAATTTTAATTATATAAGAAAATACTCAATATAAGATTACATACTTAAACAGGATAAAGACATATATCAATTGGTGTTTCTAGTAATGGCAGAATAGATTATATGGACCAACCTTCCTAAAAATAACTAAAATGTTTGATTTTTAAAACATCCCCTTAAAAGCATTGAAGAACTGACAAGATGGTATAAAACTGACTGTGAAAAAAACCTAAGAGACAGCAGAAAGTCTAGAGAGGTAGAAGCCAACAATTCTGAAGGCATTTGTCAAGCTGGACAAACTTGGCCTTTCATTTCAGCAACCTTCCAGGGCAGGCAAGAGACTGAAGTTCAGGCCCATGACCACCTAAATTGAGGACTGTAACAGAATGTCTTCCCACATTAAACTCCAAAGGGCTATACCCATGATGTAATGGTGATTTAGAAGCAAACTTGCTTCTCTCCAATTCAACCTCCAGAGGAGGGCAAGAAAGGCTTACTGGTGCTGGAGAAACAAGGGGAAAAGGCTGGGAAATTATTTTAGATGATCCCAGACTAATAACATCCCCTCTCCTTTTTTCCCCCTCTCCCCCCTCCCACTCTCCCTCCCTCTCTCTCCTGTCCACCCTCTCTGAAAAGTAATGGAAAAAATATCCTCAGGTGAGGATTAAAAAAGAAGAAGAATCTCAAAGAGCTTTTGTCATGTGGGTTATATCCATTATATTTTTCACATTAGAAATTAAAACAGAAAATTTTAAAACACAAGAAGACACAACACACATTCCATTAGCCAGCAGAACAATGATATTACATATCACATCAACTTTAGAAAACACTGTACACTCTTGAGAAGAGTGCAAAAGATAATTAACATCTTAGTGTCATTATGAAAATAGTTGAAATGTATAGTCTCAGGGGCCTTTCAAGCGTCCCCAAACCAGTTTAAAAGCCAGTCCCCTAAAGAAAATTATGCATATCTGCATAACAATATTTGTGGCAGCACTGCTTGAAACAGTCAAAAATAGGAAACTACCCAAATGTCCATCAATAAAAGAATGAATTTGCCTTAGCCAGTTTGGCTCAGTGATTAGAGTGTTGGCCCATGGACTGAAGGGTCCTGGGTTTGATTCTGGCCAAGGGCATGTACAATGGTTGGTTGCAGGCTCGATCCCCAGCCCTGGTTGGGGCACGTGAGGGAGGCAACAAGTACATGTGTCTCACATTGATGTTTTTCTCTATTTTCCACTCTCTGAAAAACAACGGGAAAAATATCCTCAGGTGAAGATTAAAAAAATAATAAAATAATGAATTAGGAAAAAAACTTGTGGTTTATTCAAACAGTGGAATAATGCTTAGCAATCAAAGTGAATGAAGCACAAACACACACAACAGATCATAAGCTATTTTTTTTCTTTTGTAGAGGGAGACAAAACACAAAAGCCTGTATACAGTGTAATTCAATTTCTAAAAAGACAGGACCAAACTAAACTATATTATTTACATACATAGGTGGTATAAGTATAAAGTAAAGCAAGAAAATGACTGCATAAAAGTCAAGCTAGTGGTCACCTCTCGGGAAAGGGAGGGGTTGTGATCAGGAGGAGCAAACAGAGGTCTACTTGGGTTTTTGTCAACATTCTGTTTCCCACCCTGATTGGTGATAACACAGACTTTCACTTTACGCTTATTCATAAAAGGTCTTGCACACTTTTCTGTATTTATGTTATATTTCACACCAAAAAAGGGGAAAAGCTATATATACAGTGAAAGGTTAAAGTCAGTGGTGCACAGGCAGGCTAAATAGCCATCTCAGACAGCATATAAAGAAAAATGAATTTATTTAAGGAAAGGAAATGGGGGGGTAGGGGATGGAGATATCCAAAGGGAAAGGCTACACAGCACTGAGCCAAAGGGTTTTGGGTCCATGATGGCAGCAAAAACATACTTAAGACAGTGAAACAAGGAAGAGCATAGAAGAAGCAACAGGAGAGCCTAGGCTGGGCTGCTCTGGCTCACTGAGAACTCAAAAAAAAAAAAAGAGAAGGGGGCCTTGGAGACAGGTTCAGGAGGTTAGCCAGGGATGAGCTTCCACTGCCCATTGCTCCCCTGGTTGCAAATCTCATGGGGTTCCTTGGAGGGAAGAAGGGGGAAGGGAACGGAGCTGGCATACTCTTCTAGTAGGGAGCGTGCACCTGGACCTTTGTTCTGGGTCATTTATCTCTCTCTTGCAGGTGGAAATCTTAGGGGAGGTCTCAGGGGAGTGTCTTAATATAATATTCATCAGCTTTCCAGGTGTGCTCTTTCAAGGACGAGGTCTCCACTAATTGGTTGGTGCCAGGGAAGGGGGTCATTAATAAACGTATCTGGTTCTGAGGCAGCCATGGCATCACTTGTTTGGTTTTGCTGCTTTTCTGGGCCTAGAGCTGAAATACAACTGAGGCCTAGATGTTATCTTTAGGGAGGAAAAGATGTGTGTGTGTGTGGGGGGGGGGTCTGAACTGAAAGACTAGCAATATGCTAAGGGAGGATAAGTTACCCTGGGGGTGAGGTTCTTGTTTTCCCAGTTTTTCCCTTGCTAGGCACCTGGGGCTTTCTGCCCTATTCTGTTTCTGTACCTGGTCCATCATCCTTGCTCTGTTCATGTCTAACATACAGTTCAACACCAATAATGGAAAGTATATATTTCTTCAGAGAAAAAAAGTATTGAAATACTGTATTCCAATAGTTAACAGTGGTTAACCCTGGGTTATGAGTTTGCATTTTCTCTACACTTTTCTACAGTTTCCAAGTTTACTACAAAGAGCACATATTACTCTTGTAGCCATGTAAACACCTGGTACTTTCAGACTTTATTATAATTTTTAGCCTACTGGAGGATATGTAATTTTATCTTATTATAGCTTAATTTGCAGCTCTCCAATTACTAATGAGGTTGAGCATCTTTTCATGTTTGTTGTCCAATTTGATTTCTTCTTGTATGAACTGCCTGGTCAAGCCTCTGGCTCAGTTTTCTGTTTATTCTTTTTCACCAGTTCTCAGAAAATCATAAAACATTTAAAAAGACAAGGTCACTGTCTAAAATTGAAACTAAAAAGATCAACACAAAATAAAGGGGGTACCCATCTGTGGAAATCTATGCAGAGGATAACTCTTTAAAGAGATTGGCAATGTGCCTGGTGTAACTAGGATGAGCTCAAAACTCACCAAGGAGCCTAGCGTGTACTCCTAGAGTTAATTGGAGCTGCTACCAATTCACAAAGGTTGCCTGTGATCTAATTTTCTCCAACAGGTCTATCCTGAGGCAATGTGACAATAACAGAAAACTTTAGTGACTCATGAGGAATACTGAAAATGGAGAGTGGAATTACAAAGAATATGTCTGTCTCTACAGCAGAGGGTCTCAAACTGACAAATCATCTAGCCCCAAATGCCAATAGTGTCATGCTTGAGAAACTGCTCAACAGCCTCTATTGGGGGGGGAGGGGGGGCGATAAAGCTCAACCCTCATGACTTTTCTGCAAGTAGAAAGAGTTGGAGGTAGAGAAAGGTAAATCCTCAGGCTGCCCTTGAGATCCACACTCTACAAGTACCTCCAAGGGAGCTGTGTGCTGGGCACTATGCTCTCCGGAGTAGGGCTGCTCCCATGGAGAAAGTCTGTGTGAATAAAGGCCAGATCAAGCTCATATAACATCAGTGCTAGAAGGACCATCAGGGCCAATTAGTCCATCCCCTTCACTGGAGATAAAACTCTACAGCTGATGACAGCAGTTAGGTATCAAGAGAAGTGGGCATGGAGCTAGGCTATAAACCAGTACAAGAGCAAACATGCACAATGGTGATTATTTCATAAAGAACCAGAAAAGTCAGAGAAGTATGCATCATAATAGAGCTGCAGCAGTTAATACTTCCATAGATGAGGCACCATTTTATCTGGACCTTGAAATCTCAGTGGATTGGTGTGCCAGTTTTAAATCATGGCTAAAAATTCTTTGACACTCTTCCATTTTGAGGTGGGATATATGTTCTCAGCTTGAATCTGGACTATCCTTAAGTGGCTCAGCCTATAGAATGCAGTGAAAGTAATGCTGCATGACTTCTGAGGCTAGGTCATAAAAGGCAATGTACTAGGTATATACACCCCACAGAACTGGAAACAGGTGTTCAAACAAAGACTTGTGCACAAATGTTCATAGTAGTACTATGTACAAAAGCCAAAGGGTAGTTTCAAATGTCTATCAGCTGATATAGACAAGCAAAGTGTGACATATAACTATATAATATTCAACCTTAAGAAGGAATGAAACACCGATCCATGCAATAACATGGATGAACCTTGAAAGCATGATGCTAGGTAAAAGAAGCCAGACACAAAAAGTCACATATTGTATGATTCCATTTATGTAAAATTTCTAGAACAGGCAAATCTGTAGAGACAGAAAGCAGATTAGTGGTTGCCAGGGGCTGCAGAAGGAGGAAACAGAGTGGCTGCTTCATGGGTATAGGGTGTCTGTTTGGGGTGATGAAAATATTCCAAAACTATATAGTGGTGATGGTTGTACAATATTGTGAATGTACTTAATGCTGTAAAATGTACTGAGTTGCCATTAAAATGATTAAAAGGGTAAATTTTGTTTTTTACCACAATTTTTTTAAACTGTAAAACACACACAACAACACATGAGGTTTCTTCATTATCTACTGGAATACTCATGTTTAGAGCCCTAAGGGGAGCATGAAGAAGTTAGAACACCATGCTGTAATGAAGCCCGAATCACAGGGAAAGGCCATGTGTCAATAGTGCCAGCTGAGCCCAGGCTTTATGACATGTGAGTGAAAAAGCCTCCAGATGAATCTATCCCCCAGCCATTTGAGTTTTCCTAGCTGAGGCCCTAGATGTTGTAAAGCCAGTGAGATGTCCCTGCTGTGTTCCTCTGAATTCTCAACCCACACAATCTAAGAGCATAATTAAACACTTGTTTTAAGCTAGTTTACCATGGTTGATCAAGCAGCAATAGATGAAAGGAACAACTTTCAACATGGGATTAAAGGGATTGAGGGTCTTTTAGGCAGACAGCATTGCAGCAGCAATGTAATCCTGGTGCCTCTTTTGTGACACAAGGGACAGTTACTATATATAGTTGCTTCCAGGTCTGTCTAGACTGGAAGCTCCTTGAGGGCAGGTGCAAGCTTTATTCTGCTCTGTTCTGCCCAGAGTGACCCACACTGTTCCCAGCTCATTCATACATTAGCAGATACATACTGAGCACTGGACTTACTGATGAGAATGGATCATATCAACAACTTCCCTTGCTCTCTGACTTCCAGTTGGGTTGAGACCATAGATTGCCTTACTGTCTCAGGTTTTTTTTTTACCACCCTGGCCAGTGTGCCTCAGTGGTTGAGTATTGACCCATGTACCAAGAAGTCACTGGTTCGATTCCTGTTCAGGGCACATGCCTGGGTTGCAGGCTCGGTCCTTGGCAGGGGGCATGCAGGATGTTGATGTTTCTCTCTCAAAGTTTCTATCTCTCTCTCTTTTCCTTTCTCTCTAAAGTCAATAAAAACACATATTTTTTTAAAAAAGGAGTTTGTTCCAATCAATGGTAGTAGTCTACTTGGTATCTGACATACATCACTGCATTTTCCTTTAAAAATTAAAAAGATCCGTGGCACCACAATGAGTTTGCAGCCACTGTGACTCCTGCAGTACCCCAGGGCTCCTGGGTATGTATTTTAGGACCCAAGGGTTTAGCCATTGGGAGGCAGAAGCAACAGACTGGACAATCAGAATACTCACAGCATTTATTCTTCTGGCTCCAAACCTCCAGGCTGCTGCAGCATCCTTCACAGGGGGCCCAGTCCTCTCCTAATCTCTCCTATAACCCTAGCTACTCTGATTTCCAGGAACCCTCACTCCTCTTTGAAGTCCAGGGTGGTAAAGCCTCCACATGTTTCTTCATCACTCAAGGGGCTTCACCACCCCTTGTTGGTCTCCCTTAACTCTGGCCATATCTTGTAAATAGCCCTTTGACTAGATATTCAATTACTATTTTTGAGCCTGCCATCCCTTTCCTGCCAAGTCGCTGACTGTGCCAGGTATTGTTCAAGATACCGGTAACAAAGCAGACAAAAACCAAGTCCCTGCCCTCATGGAGCCCAAAGTCAAGTGCTGGAGACAGACAGTAAGCAAAGAAGCAAGCAGAAAGATAATATCACCAGATAAGGGCAGGCTGGTGATAGAAGGGTATTTGTGGTAAAATTTCAGGTACCGTGTGTGGTCAAGGTTGGCCTCTCTAAGGTGGGGGCATATGGGAAGAAGTGAGAGTGAGAACACACACTTTACCTGGGGAAAGAACTAGCCAGAGGAGAGGGCAAACACAAGGCAGAGGAGTGCTTAGCACATTGGAACACTGGCAAGGTAGCCCTGGGCAGGGGTGGAAGCTGAGGTCAGAGCACCACCAGAGGCCCCATTCTGTTGGGACTTGTAGGCCATGGTAAGGGTTTGGGTTTTATTTTCATTACAATTGGAAACCACTGGAGGGTTCTAAGCAGAGGGACACACTGTGATTTAGATCTCTAAAAGACTATCTGGCTGCTATGTGGAGACAACTGTAGGGGCAGGAGTGGGCTCTGAGACATCCATGGGGAGGACACTGCAAGGGCTCCAATGAAAGGGGATAGTGGTCCAGTCAAGGGAGGTAGCCAGAGAGGAGGTGAAAAGAGGTGGAAGTCTGGATGATTCTGAGGGTGCTCCCATGTGGTCTAGCGACAGATCAGATGTAGAGCATGAAGAAAAGCCATCCCTGGAGGAGTGGCCAGAGTCACCAACAGTATGGGTTTTTCAATTACTCAGGTAGGAGGAACGGGTTTGGAGGGAGAAAGCAGAAGCTCAGGTTTGCACCAGATTCTTTCGAGATGCCTATTAGCAGGGGTAATAGTCAAAATAATTTAACATTTCATGCAGGGCATGAACAGTTTGGTTGCTGGGCTATGGAGAGGTCCAGGGACCCTGGGGTAAGGGCCAGGATTCAGAACAACTGAACCTGAAGGATTTCAGTAACCACCCACCAGCAGGGCATGAGACGACCATGTGGAGATGTTGAGTATAGGTGCCTGGAGGTCAAGAGAGAGCAGGGTTAGGGACAGAAACTGAAGACTCACAAGCATTTAAAGCCATGAGGCTGGTGAAAGTACCTGAGAAGCAAGTGCAAGGAAAGAAGCTGACCAAGGACTAAGCCCAAGGCACTACCACCAGTCCTGAGGTCAGGGAGGTAAGAAAGGCAAGGAATGACTAGTAAAGTGTGGCTTCCCAGAAGCTAAAGGGAGAAAATGCTTCCAGAGGGAGGGTGTGATCAGAGGTGTCAGATGATTTGATTTAGCAATACAGAAGATATCACTGCCATAGCCAGGAGCAGTTTCAGGGGAGAGGTAGGAAGCAAAGTGTTGGGAGGGAATTAATGAGAGCCCCAAACTATAACTCCACATGGTATATTGTATTTGACAAATAAAAGATGAAACATGGTTTTTGTTGGTTTCTTTTTAGGCACTACTTTGGATTCTTGCTTTTTTCTTTTTTCTTTTGATCTGGGTAGCCAAATGAATTCACCATGAAATTCTGCAGGAAGCCAAAGGATATGTAATCAACTCAATTAGAGTTGCTCCTGGCGCATTCAGACTCTGAGTCCAGCTCCCTAATTCAGTGGGCACTTTGCTTCTGGCCAAGCAAATGCTTTTGTGAACATCAGCCCCTGGATTCTCATTAGAACCAAGGAAGCAGGTGGTCCCTTTTGCATTCTAGTCCCCTCTAGGGAGCCTAACTTGGCTAATACATTGCACACAGTCTGTTTGCATTAGCAATTAATTGGCTAGTCGGACAATTCTGTGAGGCCAACAAAGCATAGATCAGATAAGACCAATGTTGACAGCAAATGGTGGGGCCACAGTGGAATGCAGGCCCTGTGTTAATTCAGTCATCACAGGCCAGCTGAGGGAGCAATAAAAATAAAAAGAAGAATGTCAAAATGAACCACATCTGTGCCTTGGCACTATTTTAGTCATGATGAATTCTGCACTGCAACAACGCTTCCTGCTGAGGGTACCGCCTCAAATTTAGACAATGATCCCAAATACAATAATCTCAAATAGAACCACCTCACAATGCCAGCCAGATATTGAGCTTCTCCTTTAAACAGGTGTTCACTGAGCAGGGGCACTCCTCTTTGTGGGAGTCAACTATGGCAGTCTTCAACTCTAGTTTTCAACGTGATTTTGTTTGTTTTAAAGCTGCAGAACCCTCTGACATCTTATGAGCAGTCCTAGGTAGAAAACTAATAAAAACAGAACTCAAAACTAGTTGAAGCTAGAGTGGAGGTCCAGGCCGTTCACTCCTGCTCTGGTCCTCTCCACCGGCCTGCCTCTACAGAGCAGTCATCTGATGGCACACTCCTCCTCAGAAAAGGGGCAGGCCTAGCCCTGACAAATAAGAAATCTTTTGTCTGCCCTGGCCAGATAGCTCAGTTGGTTAGAATATTGTCCCAATATGCCAAGGTTGTGGGTTTAATCCCTAGTCAGGACACATAGAAGAATCAACCAATGAATGCATAAATAAGTGGAACAACAAATGGATGTTTCACTCTCTCTCTCTCTCAAAAATAAAAAAATTAAAAAATCAATCAATAATAAAATTTAAAAAAACCTTTTGTCTGCTGGCCCCAGACTGCACCCCGCTTCATGAGCAGCCATCAGGACTGCTTTCAGATGTGCACTCTGAAACAGGGGCAGGCTCTGATCTCCTTGTGAAGTAGTTTAAAATCAAATCCAAGCTAAAGAAATCCAGCTACCTTCCAGTGCCCTCTGAAGTACTTTTAAATGTTCAATGCTGCACCAAAATCATCACTGCCACCCAATTTTATGCACATTTGTTTTAAAATCCTAAACTCAAAGCACACTGGTGATTGATTTAAATTGACAAAATTGAAACAATGTAAAGAAACATTCACAAGCTAGTTTTTACAAAGAATGAAGATGACACTAATATCTACCCCTCAGCTTTTCTATTAGCTTCCTCTTGCTGCTATAACAAAATACAATGGATTTAGTGGTTTAAAACAACACATTTTTTTATCTTACAGTTTTGGAGATCAGAAGTCAAATACAGTCTCACTGGGCTAAAGTCAAGATGTGGACAGGGCTGTATTCCTTCCAGAAGCTCTAGGAGAGTCTGTTCCCTTGCCTTTTCCAGCTTTTAGAGGCTGCATGTGCTTTCCTTGGCTCAAGTTCTGTTCCATTTTCAGAGCCAGCGAAGGCCAGATGAATCTTTCTTGCATAGCATGCTCTGATCCTGACTCCACTGCCTCCCTCTTACATATTTAAAGGACCCTGTTCTTTAATTGGCCAGGATAACCCAGGATGAACTAACTTAATTCTACTTGCTACCTTAATTCCCTTTTACCATGTAAGCTAACATAGTTACAGGTTCCAGAGATGAGGGCATGGACATCTCTGGGGGACATTATTATTATTATTCCCATCTGACTCCATTTGGAACCTGCATAAAAGGTTTTCCTGCCCATTTGTAGGGGTTTAGGATGACTTTAAGCTTTTACATTCAAACCAAGATTGGCTAGTCAGTGGACCTATGACCAAGCCTCAAGGAGGGCCAAGTCTGGGTTGGGGGACAGGAACCCCTGCAGCCAGGCGTACCAAGCACACTGAGAGCAGTGAAGAAATACATGCCAGAACACATGCCAAGGGCAGAGCAGGAGTGGACACACAGCAGGGAAAGTGCCAACAGCAGGTGGGGGAAGAAACCAGAACAGGAAAGTCAGTGTACCTGGAAGGTATCTTTCCTGAACTCATAAGACTGAAAACTAGCTCCTCTCCACACTCCCCTCTAAGCAGCCAAATGTGCTCACTGTCCTCATCATTGTCATCTCTACTGGAGGCAGCTTCAGGCCTTTCCTCAGTACCTGTTGGTGCTGACTCTTGGGTAATTTCTATGCTATTGTTTCAAAAAACAGACATGTTCACCCTGGCCAGTGTGGCTTAGGTGGTTGGAGCGTCATCTTGTACCAAAAAGGGTGTGGGTGTGATTTGCAATGAGGGCACATACCTAGGTTGCAGGTTGGATCCCCAGTCAGGGAGAGTACAGGAGGCAACCCATGGATGTTTCTCTCTCACATTGATGTTTCTCTCTCTCTCTCCCTCCTCCCCCTTTCCCCTCTCTCTAAAAATCAATAAATATATCCTCAGGTGAGGGCTTAAAAAACACACACATGTTTTGCATTCCAAGATGGCAGCAGATTGAGTGGAAGCTACACTAACACTGTCCCAGGAACAAACTGGAATTACAACTAAAATATAGAAAGAACAACCTGCATAATCAAGTGCAACTGAAGATGAGCTGGAGAGCACCCTCATAACCAAGGAGGAAAAGTGGAGACCCCATAGAGACTAGTAGGAGGCATGAGAGGGCTGTCTGGGCTCCCACAGGCAACAGCTGAAGGTCCGGAGGGACAGCTCAGCTGTCGGGGGTTCCCACTGAGAACTCTGAGGCCTAAACCCCAAGGTGGGTTCCCAGCTCAGAGCAACAGAACTGAAAAAGGTGCCCATATAACATCTGGCTGTGAAAAGCAGTGGAGTTTCTGTCTGCCAGGGAAAGATGGCTGGAAATGCAGGCACCCTCTTAAAGAGCCAATGCACAAATTTTTGGGCAGCCACTCAACTTGGGCTCCAGCAGAGGAGGGCAGAGTGGACTAGACTGGTGTGAGGAGAATCCAGGGTTGGGGGCTCTGGAGAATAGAGCTCAGAGGGCAACCATCTTGATTCCTGTGCTGAGTCATTCCCCCAAACTGCAGGGGATATCTTTCTCAGGCAGACATTTACCATTCAAGCAGCTTTAGCCTGGGGGAGAAGCAATTGCTCCACCCTGTTGGAAAACCTCTTGCCCTGCCCTATGGAGTTTCCATAGCCTGAGGCTCATTAAGAAACTGAATAACAGCCTCGGGGTTTTTTGCCTGATTTGGTTCTGGACCCTGGGATTGGAGAGCAGACCTTGGTAGGCATCTTGGTCCATTCCAAATGTACCCAGCCCCAGCAGAGGGAACCACAAGCTGTGGAGTGCAGGAAACTTCAAACAGGGTACTCAAGGCCAGTCACAGACAGTCTGACATGGGCCTGTACCATAGACCATCCAAAAGACTGGGAATCCTACCAGACAGCCAAAATGGGGAGACAAAAAAACAAGCCCTAAATGAAAGAACAAAAGAATTCTCCAGAAGAAGAGCTAAATGAAAAGGAGATAAGCAATCTATCAGATATGAAGTTCAGAATACCGATCTTAAAGATGTTCAACTGCATGAGCAAAGAAAAAGAAAATATGAAGGAAATTAAGAATGACATAGTAGAAATAAAAAATACAAAAATATCAGAAGGAATAAACAGCAGATTAGAGGAAGCTGAGGACCGGATCAGAGAATTAGAAAACAGGTTAGAAAAAAATCACTCAGTCAGAGATCCAAAAAGAAAAAACAGTTAAAAAACAGGACAGTTTAAAGGAGCTTTGGGACAACGTGAAAAATAACACTATTCACATTATAGGAGTACCAGAAGATGTAGAAAGTAAGCAAGGGTTAGAGAACCTGTTTGAAGAAATAATGCCAGAAAACACCCTTAAAGTGGTAAAGGAAAAACCGTACAAGTTCAGGAGGCACAGAAAGTCCCAAGGAAGAAGAACCCAAAGAGGCCCACACCCAGACACATCATAATTAAAATACCAAAAATTCAAGACAAAGAGAGAAACTTAAAGGTAGCAAGAGAAAAGCAATCTGTTACTTGCAAAGGAGCTCACATAAGGCTGTCAGGTGATTATGAGAAACTCTACAGGCCAGAAGGGAATGGCATGAAATATTCAAGCTAATGCAAAACAAGGATTTGAAACCAAGACTATTCTATCCAGAAATGCTATCATTCAAAATAGATGGTGAAATAAAGAGCTTCCCA
This sequence comes from Miniopterus natalensis, assembly GCF_054644295.1. NCBI lineage: Eukaryota > Metazoa > Chordata > Mammalia > Chiroptera > Miniopteridae > Miniopterus > Miniopterus natalensis. The sequence goes on from NC_142103.1 coordinate 65,466,447, forward strand.
GACAAAAAAAAAAAAAAAAAAGGCTAAAAGAGTTTATCACCATCAAACCAGCAGTACAAGAAATGTTAAAGGGAATGCTGTAATAAGAAGTTGAAATAGAGAGGAGAAACATAGGCATAAAGAAATAAAATGGCAATAGATAAGTACCTATTAATAATAACCTTAAATGTAAATATAAATGCTCTAATCAAAAGACAAAGGGTAGCTGAATGAATAAGAAAACAACACCCAAATAAATGCTGTCTACAAGAGACCCACCTCAGAACAAAAGACTCACACAGGCTGGAAAAAAAAAAAACAAAACACAAAAAACAAACTTCTGGAGGACTTGAAAGAAGAGATCAATAGCAATACAGTTATAGTAGGGGACTTTAACACCCCATTGACTTTACTGGATAGATCTTCCAGACAAAAAATCAATTAGGAAACAGTGATTCTACAAGATACACTACTAGATCAGATGGGTTTAGTTGACATTTACAAAACATTTCACCCCAAAGCTGCAGAATATGCATTGTCCACAAGTGCACATGGGACATTCTCAAAGACAGACCATATGTTAGAACACAAAACACGTTTCTACTAGTTCAAGAAGATTGAAATCATATCAAGCATCTTCTCAGGCATTTACACCATGGAATACTATGCAGCTATAAAAATGAAAGATCCCTTACCCTTTGAGACAGAATTGTGGGACCTGGATAGTATTATGCTAAGCAAAATAAGCCAGTCAGAGAAAGATAAGTATTATATGATCTTACTCATATGTGAAATTTAATGAACAAAATAAACAGATGAACAAAATAGATTCAGAGACATAGAAGCATGGAACAGGCTGACGAATCTCAGAGGGAAGGCAGGGGTGGGTGAGTGAGGAGAGATTAACCTAAGAACTTACATGCATATATGCATAACCCATGGACACAGACAATAGTGTGGTGAAGGCCTGGGGGGAGGGATACAGGGGGAAGGGGATCAATGAAGGAGAAAGGGACACATTTGTAATACTTTCAATAATAAAGATAAATTTTTAAAAATCCCACATGTTTTGGTTACCTGGTGTCCAAAATGATGAAGGGTACGGGTATGACCTGTGATAATGAGGAAGGAGCCAAAACCAAAACAGATGAGGCTTAAAGGCAAACAGTCCCCAGGCAGTTTCAGGCCAATAAAATTACTGTCTGGGGTTTATAATGGCAACCCTGAGCTATCCAGGAAAGGGAAGATTCCCCTCCTCTGCCCAGGATATTCCTTTCCAGGAACAATTCCAGAACTCAGGCAAGTGGGGTTAAGCAGGTCTGGCCAATCCTGCAGGTGGCCCTGCGGCCCATCTGGTTCATACCCTATAGCCCAAGTCAGACCACAAGGATTCTGCCTCCATTCCTGTCTGGCATCTCAGTGACACCAGCACTGGGGCCCACTCTTCTCTGTTTTCTCTCCTGCCCAACCAAGTCCAAGGGTTCTTGAAGACCAATTCAAACTCAGGGGTCACATGCTGCCGCCTCCTTCACTTGTTTTGCATGGACTACAGTGAACTTTTTAATGCAAATGTAATTCACATACCATACAACTCACCCTTCTAAAGTGTATAATTCAGTGGTTCTTAGTACATTCACAAGGTTGTGTAACCATCACCTCTATCCAATTCCAAAACATTTCCATCACCCCATAAGGAAACCCTATACCTATTATGCAGTCACTCCCCATTCCCCTCAGTCCCTCCTAAACACTGATTAACTTTCTATCACTTTCTATGGATTTGCCAACTATGGACATTTTATATAAGTGGGATCATATAATATGTGGGTTTTGTGTCTTGTTTCTTTCACTTAGCATAATATTTCCAAGGTATGCATTTTTTAAATATGGCTTGGAATGTCTTAGGTAATGTGAATAATAACACTAACAGAAAGTTCACTTGGAACCAGGTGCTCTGCTAAGCACTGCACTCATGCAATACTGTTAACAATCCCATGAGATAGATGGTGTGGTTATCCCCATTTTAAAAATGAGAAAACCAAGGAACCGAGCAGTTAAGTGACTTGCCCGAGGTTGTGATAGCACTGGGTAGGCTTGCTCCAAAGCCTGCACCCTCCGTCAGTTGGGCTACTTCTCGTTAAGGGAGCAGGCATTCTCATCACACTTATTCTGGGTCACTTCTCACATTTCTATGACCTACCCCAATCCTCGAAGTATCTGCATTCATGCCTCCTGCTTTGGTTATTCAGATAAAACTGCATTCAAGCCCTAAACCTTGCTTGACCACACATTTTTTATCTGAGATAGGTTACCACTCAGTTATTTTCAAGGCTGTAGGCAAACAGCCCCTATAGACCTCAGGATATGAGAGGAGTCACTGTGCCAACCTTTCAGGGCAGTTATTATCAGGAGATGTGTGTGAGGCACTAAGGGCCTAGCGTGTGGAAGACATTGGGGAAATGGAGCCCTTGTAATGATTACTACCCACATGCACGGCTTCTCCCCGCTGTTCAGAAGAACAGCTTCCCATTTCTGTAGGTGCATACAGGCTACAGACCTGTCCTCAGAGTTTTCCAAACTAGTAAAATACACAATAGACTAAAACCCATCTCTAATTAGAACAAAGATGATTTGCTAACCACCCTTTTAAACTCTTGGGAACTCAACTTGCCAAAATATGGTGGGGTTTCACAAATCATGCTTCAGGATTGTGTGTGCCTTCTGAAGCCTGTCAGACTTTCTCGGCCACACCTCACTGCTGAAGACCAGGACCAGAATAAAGTGGCTCTTGGGCAGGCCCACCCAATCTACCACTTTGGAGCTCCAAAAGAGCCAGTGGGTGTTTGCACCTACTTTGTGTTTGCTCATTTCAACACAGCCACTCTAAAACTGTAACTGCCCGCATACCTGGAAAAAAACACCAATGCAAAACCCATAATTATCACTGTATTTCAAACAAAAGAAAAAAAAACACAACTGGGTCCCTACCTTGAAGCAAAAGCTTCTTCTGGTTCAGCTTTCTTAATTAAAGTAAAAAAGGGCCCTGGCCAGTGGATCTCAGTTGGTTGGGCGTTGTCCCGTGCACCAAAATATTGCCAGTTCGATTCCTGGTCAGGGCATATACTTGGATTTGGGGCTTAATCCTCCGTAAGGGGTGTGTAGGAGGCAGCCGATCAATGTTTCTCTCTCTCTCTCTCTCTCTCTCTCTCTCTTTCTCTCTCCCTTCTTCTCTACCTAAAAATCATTTAAAAATATAATTTAAAATTAAATAAAATTAAAAAGTCACTGGGCAGCAGCTCTGTGTAGGTGGGATCCTAGCTCTCTCTCTTTTAAGCTATTTGACCAGGGGCCCCTCAATTGGAAGAGGGGGATAATACATAACCAGTAAAATTGTTGGAGCAATTAAAAACAATAAATGTGAAGTTCCCAGCACACAGCAAGCACTCTGGAGATGGTAGCAGGTGACAGGGTTGCAGATCTGAGAGTGATGCATGCCTGCTCCCCTCCACAAATCTTTGTGAGTTGTTAGGCCTTATACAGATGGGCAAACTGACCAAGGTTGAGAGAACTTTACAAAGGCCACTTGGCCAGTAAGCAGTAGGAGGAGGGCAGCCTCCAGGACTGTGGAATCAGACAAGCCCAGGATGAAATTGTAACTTTGCCACATGAGGCAAGTTATTCAACTTTCTGTGCCTCCATTTACTCATCTGTAAAATGGTCTCACCGGTTTGGTTTCCTCCACCACCTCCTAAACCACTTAGTGTAACACATTATCAAAAAAAAAATGAAACTTGGTCATTTATATTCCTCACCTTCTCAATGTACATACCATGTTGCAAACTTTCAGAAGATAGCATTGAAAGGAGTATCATTTTTCTAGTGTTTTTGTGCTTCCACATTCAAATTTCCCACATCATTAGATGCAAGTCAATTAAATGATTATACTTTTCCCCACAAATGCATCATACATAAAATTAAAATTTTAACCTCAAAAGGAAATAAAGCAGCCCTAGCGGATTTTGCTCAGTGGTTAGAGCATCGGCCTGCAGACTGAAGGGTCCTGGGTTACCTTCCCGGCAAGGGCACGTACCTCAGATGCAAGTTCATTCCCCAGTCCCAGTCGGTGCGTGACCGGGAGGCAACCAATCCATGTCTCTCTCACATCAATGTTTCTTTCTCTCTCTCTCCTTTCTCTCTCTCTCTCTCTCTCTCTCTCTCTCTCTCTCTCTCTCTCTCTCTCTCTCTCTCTCTCTCTCTCTCTTCTCTCTCTCTCTCTTTCCTCTTCCCCTTACACTCTCTGAAAAGCAATGGAAAAATATCCTTGGGTGAGAATTAAAAACAAAACAAAAACAACAACAAAGGAAATACAACAGAAAATTCCACAACCTTGTAACTTACTTTATTTTTCTTCAAGGCACTAACAATATACTATATAGATTGCCACGTTTGTACTTGTTTTCACCCCCCACAAAGATATCAGCTCCATTAGGACAGCCTCCTTTCTGTTCAATTGCTGCACCACCAGTGTCTAGAACAGAGCCTGGCACCTTTGTAGAATGTTGCACCAACTCCAGGAGGGCTGCCCACATGAGAAACATTTCTGCATCTTTTGCAAAACTGCTTTGACTAGCACTGTCTACTGTTTTCCAGTGCTCCTTAAATGTAACATAAATCTACCAAGAAGTGAGTACTAGGACAGTTTTATTTTTGCTGAGCTCATTTGTTTTTCATTAGCTGAATTTGCCTTCGTTGTCAGGAAGCTCAGAGCACAATTCTGTGCTCAATTGCAGTATTTTCCTTAAACCCCCTTTTTTTGATGTGGGGATGGGATATGAATAATTGTGAGAAGATTCTGCCATTACAGTGGGAGACTCTATTTTTAACCACAGACTGAATTTATTCTAAGATGTTTCTCAAACGTGAATGCAAATTACCTAGGGATCCAATTAAAATGAAGAATCTGACTCAGCAGGTGAGAGGCGGGGGTCTGGAGATACTGCATTCCTAACAAGTCCCAGGTGGGGTGCACGGGTTCTGGACCACACTTTGAGTAGCTGGTATCTAAGAGCCTTGCTCCCTTGATTCGAAGGAATTTCTCTCTACTCATCTTTGGCAAAATATCACCAATGGCTCAAAAACTGGGGCGATCACGAGATGAACCTGGGGAGTTGGTTAGACCTATACATCGCCGTCCCCGCAGAGATCCTGACAAAGGGGATAAGAATGTGCCCAGGAAATTTGCCGGGTGCTTCTGTCGCAGGTGGCCTGAAAACATATTTTGGGAAGCCCCGCTAGAGGGAATGAGTGCTCTCTTCAAGGTTTCCCAAAGGCAATCTCCTGGGGACAGCTGTTGTCACCCGTGGTGACACCTTGTTCAGGATTTTAAGGGGTACTATCCCGTTGTTTCCAGCCCAGCACCAGAAGGGGTCCCAGTGCCTCCTCTCCCGCCATGTGGATCGCGACAGGGTCAGCCCCCAGTGGGCTCAGGGCTCAGGGCTCAGGGCTCAGGCTCACCCCTCCCCCGCCCCCCTGCCAGCCAACTGTGTCAGACACAGGCTTGTGGGGCGGGCACCGGGCCGCTCAGGCGCAACACTGGGCCGCAAGAGCGCCGAGCCCCCACCCCCGCGCCCCCGGGAGGGTGGTACCCGCTTGCACCCCGCTCACCTTACCTCTCTGGACCAGAGTGGCCAAGGAGAAAGTGAGGCAGAAGAGGAACCCCGAGCGCCAGGCCACCATTGCTAGGAGCGGAAGGAGGGGACCCAGAGGAGAACAGTTTGCGCGAAAGCACCCTAGGAGTAGGTCCAAATGGAATGGGGAAAGAGGAGCAGCAGGAGGAGGAGCCTTGCCACGACTGCAGGACACGCCCAAAGCCGGGCAGAAAGGGGCACGCAAGAGAGGTGACGCCAGTGGCGCCCGGGCTTAGGTTAGGTGAGGTGGGGAGGCTTTGAGCCAGAGGCTCGAGGGGCTGGGTGAGCCTGCAGTCTTGGGGGTGGGGCTGGAGCGCAAGGGGCGGGGCCAGAGGACTCCCAGCGGGTGGAGCTGTCTGGGTTGGTTCTGGGGCCAGCACTAGCCCGCGGCCCACAGGCCCCTTCTCACCTGGGTCCTAGAGATGGGTTTCAGAGGTGGACCCTGCGGGCCCGGAGCAGTAAGCCCAAAGTGACAGAGCAGCCAGAGGCACAGGAAGTGAGAGTGAGCGGTGATTTCCACCCAGTGCGCCAGACTCCCGGGCCGTATCTGGACCCTGGGAGGCTCACTTGCCAGGAGCTGTCTGCCTGATGGGTCTTCCCCTTCTGACCTTGGTGTCATCAGGGTAAAAGGCTCTGCCCTAGAGGCGCCTCCAGCTGTGCTCCGGGACAGTACCCGCTCTCTAGCCTGAGTCGCTGTGGCCGAGCTTAGTTTTTCAGAACCGCCGGCTGCCCACCCACTCGCTGATCCCTGCAAGAAACTGTAGTGGAATCCCGTCCAGAGATTAACAAAAAGGGCCATTTTTATAGCTGGCCGCGGCTAGCAAACAGACTCGACTCGAAACAAGCCCGAAGTCGGGCACCTGGGCAGGTCAGAGGGAAGAGGTGGGGATGGTCTAAGCTGGACCGCCGCGAGCCCAGGGGACGAGGGGGTAGGCACAGGGTTAGCTCTCCAGAAACGTTGATGAATGTGCTGATAACGCAAGTTCACATCTGTATAGCTGATCTGTAAACGTGCTCACTGATAGACAACATAATGCAGTCCTTTCCCATGAATCCCTGCAAACGGAGTCCATCTCCCACACTGGGCGAAATCTGATTCTGACACTGCCCTGAAGAGCAAAATGCCCATTCCAGCCTTTGATGTGAACTCCTTCAAGAAGGGCTCCCCCTACAGCCAGCTTTTGAGTGATAGAGCAGGAGCATGGAGCCTATCCCTACTATTATTCTACAATGGCTGCACTGGGCCACATTCTCCTTAGAGGACAGCTACTACCACATCCATCCAGTGTCCCTTGGCAGGTTTCCTGTGCCCCCCACCGGGCCCAACCCTCCAGAGACACTCCCTCATTACCAGTGCCTCCACCACACTCTGAGCTATAGTGGGGAGCAAGGATCTCCTTGAAATGGAGCCTGTAACTTCCATCCATTGCTCTGAACCCTGGGGCTGGAAAAATAAAACATATAGGAAATGGCTGTTTGGATTTTCAGGGCAGTGCTTAACTTATTCTGTCTCACTAGCCAGAGAATGAATAGAAATGGCTAGTATTTATAGAACACATACTATATACATGTCATATTCCAGGTATTTTACTCTTATTTTTTAATTCCTCACAACTTCATGTATCACCTCAATGATTAATGAGGGGAAAGGAGCAAATTGGAGGTTTCTTGAGGTTGGGGAGTTAATCAGCTTCAGTCCCATAGTGTCAAAAGGCACAAGGGGATCAGTAGGAAGCCCAGTGGGTGAATGCCTTAGAACACGTACTTTAGAACCAAGCAGGGTTGAAATCCTGGCTGGACTCAATAAGGTTGTGCTAAGAACTAATTGGCATGGTGGAAAGTGGATGAACTACACTGAGGAGGTGAGGAAAATGCAGCCTTAGTTGAGGCCATCTCAGTCAACATGCCCTGGACAGTCACACCCACCAGGAGTTCTAACTGGTACATGTGTAGTGCAGACACCTAAATCCCACCAGCAGAGCACTAGCCATGGTATAACACAGTAAAACTATCTTCTAGCTCAGGGGTAGTTGGCACACTACAACCCACTGGCCAAATCCAGCCCACCTGTCTCTCTGCATGGCCTGCAATCTAAGAGTAGTTTTTGTGTTTTTAAAAGGTTGAAAAAAATCAAAAGAAGGTTATTTTGTGACATGGAGGAGTTATAGGAAATTCAAATGTTAGGGTCCATGAAGTTTGTGGGCACACAGCCACACCCATTAATTTTTGTATTGTTGATGGCTATCTCTGTACTACCACAGCAGAGCTGAGTTGTTGTTACAGAGATCATGGAGCCCACAAAGCCTAATATAGTTACTACCTAGATTTTTACAGAGATAGTTTGCTGGCCTCTGTTCTAGCAGCTTGAACTATGGCAAGGAAGAATATTAATAGGTGATGGTATGAGACCTAAAGAGTGTGCTCTACCAGAACATGGGATCACACAGGAATAAGAACCAACAGAAAAGGGTAATGCTTACCATGTGCCAAAAGACGCATACTCAAAAAATGTAATTAATCAAAATATTGCAAATGTTTGAGGTCAGTTATCCTACCAGATAACTCTCCCTATGTAAAATGACTCATCTGGGGTCTGGCTAGTCTCGCAGTCTCATATAAGTTAGGTTAGTGTGAGTCTGAAAGGGGTGATGACATCTAGGTCCTGAGCCTGCCAGACTGACAACCATCCTAGAACTTGGTAATTCTCTCAGCCAGATAGTGGCTATCCTGCTGAATCGAAATTGAACATGGAGTTGATTTCCAAACAGAAAATTCTACACTTAGCAACTGTGATTCCGTGCCTGCCCCTGGACACACACACATACATTCCCCACTGCCCCTGAACATGGGAGCTGGGACCAACTCCTGGCCTAGCCTGCCTTGTCCCCACCCTCTTGCTACTCCTTGCACCTTCCTGAATTTCTCATATCCTGAAAATTGTCACAAACTGGAAAAACATTTGGTCTGACAAACTCCTCTCCTAAAAAGCCCTCCTTTCCTCAGCTCTGACACTGGCAGATAAGTATGCCATAGACAAATGGCCACCAGGCAAGTCTGGGAGTACAAGAGAGACATAGATGGAGCAGGAGAACTTCTACGTATCTGAGCTAAGTAGACTTCTGAGGGTTAGCCTGGTATTCCACCACTGCCCACCCTTCTGCCCCCCACCTCATTACATACCATAGCCTTGGGAAGATGTGTTCGAAATGCCAAAACAGCTATTATCTCACAATCACTAGTGCAGAGTTCCTGTCTTGCTCCCAAGTGCCACAGACTCCTCCTTGCAAAGTCCTCCAAGGAGGCTTCCTTCATCCATGGTCAAAATCACTCCCACCTCATAGCATCTGCCCACCAGGGAATTGGAAAGGCCTTACCACCACCCCCACCACTGTGGAAGGAGCCCATCTTGAGAGGACCACTGTCTATGTCAGGAGTGCCATTTCCTGCTAACCTCGCCTCCAGTTGATCTTTGGGATGCCAGAATGGATAGGGAGTCCATGTTAGGGCAAAGGCAGCGACAAAGACCCCTGGGATCCACGGCAGCTCAGCTCATGGTTTCAACAGCCCTTCCACCAGCTTCCTCTCTTCGTCCACAGCCTTGGGCCCTAATCCTTCTTAAGAAAACTAGTTTGTGGGCCTCTGCATCTTAGGGATGGGAAAGGGAGCAACACTTCCCCTTCCCACCACACTCCAAAGACTCCATGCATATCAAGGGGAATTCAAGTGACCATTGGAGGGAAAGGAGAGCACCACAGGCTACAAAAGTTCCCCAAATTCCTGACATCAGACATCAGCAGGTCCTTACCAGTCCCAGACAAAATAAGAAAAATGAGGTTGTTGTGGCAAGTTTTCCCCTATAAAGCTAGAATACTGACCTTTATTCTGAAATTATGGGCTTTTTTAGTATACAAAAGTCCATTTATTTCATAAAAAGATGGTAGTGTTTTGTTTAATGTGCTTACTTTGCAAAATAGAAAGTTGGCAACCCTACCAGTCCTGAAAGAAAAGAAAGAAAGAAAGAAAGAAAGAAAGAAAGAAAGAAAGAAAGAAAGAAAGAAAGAAAGAAAGAAAGAAAGAAAGAAAGAAAGAAAGAAAGAAGAAAGAAAGAAAGGAGAAAGAAAGAAAGGAAAAAGAAAGAAAGAAATCTACTTACTAGTAAAATTCACAAGTCTGGGAATCACTGCATACACCAGCAATATTCAGCCCACCCAGGACCCTGAAACATAGGAATTTTTTTAACATACCCATATGTAAACAGAAGCCCTGAAAATAGATTCAAAAACAACGTTTCCTTTCATATTTTTTGAATTATAAGGAAATTATCTCTCAGTCTCCTCTGCCTCTCCACAGAGTTATTCTCTTCTCCCTTGGATGTTATGGTAAGGCCAGGTCAGGCAGAGTCTTGAATGCCATACTAATGAGCAAAGATTTGATCCTGATAACAAAGGGAAGCCACTAAAAGGTTTTAAGCATTAAGCAGTAAAGTGACAGGGAAAGTGAGGAACAGGGAAAGTGGTCCACAGTAGTAGCTACTGGCATCATCTAGCAAGGAGAGGCTGGGATCTTTGGGACTGAAGAAAAGGGTTTAGGTTCAGAGTACATATGTGGTAGGGGTAGCAGTGTCCAGGAAAGGAAGTGGTGGGTGTGGGGGTCTGGACTAGTTCTCAGGACAGGGAGGAAAGCAAATCCAAGGTGCCCTATGGGGAAGAGACAGATGACAAGCAATTAAAACTCCATGTGACACAGGTAGCCAGAGAGGGGAACACGGGGCACTGTGGGGCCCCTCCCAGTTGGATGACCAGTGTTAAGCTGCTGACTTAAGGAAAAGTAATTGTTCACCATGCAGATGGGTATGTGTGGTGGCTGGGTGGGGGTGGCAGGGATCTGAGACAACCAATGAAACAAAGGCCCAGAAATGAGAAAGGTCAAAACATACGGAATATAAGCTGGCTGGAACCAGGTTATACAGGCCTCACTGATTATATGAAGTTTGGACTCTATCTAAAGGCAACTGGGAACCCCAAAGAGTTTTCAGTGGTGCTGGAATGAGGCTGCAGGGTGACAAGATCAGATTGACATTTCATGGATCCATTTCTTTAAAGAGACTCAGGGGCCTCTTTTACAAAATCCAGCATCTGCCTTAGAAAATGCTGCTCTAGGTGGCAGAGCCATTGAACTAAAAAGCTGGAGTAAGTGGAGAGGGGATTGTGATGGGTCATAGAGGCAGGGAGAAGAGTGAGGAGGCCAGTGATGGACTCCTGAGAGTGCTTAAGCTGGCTTAGGAGGAACAGTGAGCTGAGATACAGGCTTTTAGGCTCTGCTGGCTTCCGGGAGACAGCCCAGTGTGGCTGGTCAGTAGCTGCAGTTTCACAGACAGGTGACTTCCATCCCTATGTTTCTGCAGAACCCCTCCCCCTAATCATACCTGTTGCAACTGTGTGTCATAGCATTGCTTACCAAAGGATCCTTTGACAAGAGCATTTTGAAATCCAGTGCCACAAATTCCCATGAGACACTAATCATCTCATTGTTGTTTATTTCTGTTAGAAATCCCATTTGGGATTTGAGGTTTGAATGAAAAGTTAAGGTTGGTGGTGTGTGGGTAGGCTAAATAGCCACCTCAGATGATGGATAAAGAAAAATTGAATTTATTTAAGGGAAGGGCTACACAGTACTGAGTCAAAGGATATTGGGTCCATGATGGCAGCAAAAATATACTTGGGACAGTGAAACAAGGAAAAGCATAGAAGAAGCAACAAGAGAACCTACGCTGGTCTGCTTTGGCTCACTAAGAAGTCAGAGAGAGAAGGGGGCCTTGGAGACAAGTTCTGGGGGTAAGCTGCCACTACCCATTGCTCCCTTGGTGGTAAGTCTCATGGGGTCCCGTCAGAAGGAAGAAAGGGGGAGGAGATTGTGCTGATGTGCTCCCCTAGTGGGGAGCGTGCACTGGGTCCTTTATCCTGAGCATATTTATCTCATTTTTGCAGGTGAAAATCTTAAGGGAAGTCTCAGAGGAGTGTGTTAATAGAATGTCTTTCAGGGTCATGGTCTCCACTGATTGGTCAGTGCCAGGTCAGGGGGTCATTAGTTAATGTAGTTGGTTGTGAGGTAGCCACGGCTCCACTTGTCTGGTTTTGCTGCTTTTCTGGGTGTGAAGCTGAAATACAACTGAGGCCTAGATGTTATCTTTAGGGAGGAAATGCTCAGGGAGTCTAAACTGCATGACCAGCAATATTCTAGGGGAGGATAGGTTACCCTGGGGGTAAGGTTCTTGTTTTCCCTGTTTTGCCCCTTGCTAGGCATCCAGGGCTTCTGTTTTGGTGAGTTTCTGTAACCAAGTTTTCTGTACCTCACCCTGTGTAACATTCCTCTCTCAAAGATTTTTTGGCACTGAATTCTTTCAGAGAAAAGGAGTGTGGTTGAGCCTTGACCTAGGATCCAGGAGATCACGGTTCAATTCCAGGTCAGGGCACATGCCGGGTTGCGGGCTCGATCACTAGTCGGGGGCATGCAGGAGGCAGCCAGTCAATGACTCTCTCATCATTGATGTTTCTATCTCTCTCTCTCTCTCCCTCTTCCTTCTTCTCTCTGAAATCAATAAGATATATTTTTTAAAAAGAAAAAAAGGAAAGAAAAGAAAAGGGGTGCAGGGTCTCTTCTGTAACTGCTTCCTGATGAAAAGGGAGCAATGTTTTATTCAGAGCCAAAAGATCCTTGCTCTCTGTCAGAGGGATGATGAGGCCTGGGCACAAAAGGAGGTTGTGATAGTGTCTAGGGGTGGTATTTCCTGAGTATAAATAGGTCTTGTAACTTGGTGGAGACAAACTGTGTTATGAATCTCAGTATTACTGGAGCAAAAGCTAGAATGACAAGAATTATATCGAATGGTCCAATAAAAGGAAAAAGTTCTGGTTGTTAATAACTCCAAGTCAAAGGACAAGAGAAAAATGAAACATTAGTTTGAAGGGTTATAGTCAAATATTTAAGAAAACTAGAGAAATTCAGGATCTAGTTTAGTTTAGCTCATGGGCAAAAAATATGACTTTGAAGATAATGAATTGAACTAGAGTCTAATATCTACAACTGTGTATATGGAGTCTATTGAAACACAATTCCCCCCCCCCAAAAATTATACTTATTTTTATTAAAGAGCCAAGTTAAGACCAATTTACTTACTGTATTAAGTCCAGTTTCAATTTGGCCTGATTGTTTGCATAAACACAATAAGAATAGCATTAATCATATAGGCTTTTAAAATCTGCTTTGCTGGAATCTCATGACTGAGTTTTAATTAGCCCCCTCAGGGAAAAGAAGCTGAGCCACTTAGTTGCCATCAGGTTTGCCTGCAATACCTATGGACTTGGGTGAATTCCTCAAGTTCTTGAGGTCCCTAAAATATCTCGAGGTTCTTTCCTTGCTATCTTTCAGGAAAGCAACCATTGTTCCTTACCTGGAAAGATTGCTGTGAACCACTGACCAAGCAAGGTACCAGGCCATTTCTTGCAAGTGGCTTTTGATTAGCTTCGGTCAGTTTTGAGAATGTTTTCTGGTGATGCCCAGATTCTAGGCACATCTTTTTCAGCCATGATGTTCCAGTCAAAGTATTGGTAAAAAAAAAACACCACAATTGGAAACTGGTCTTAAAAAGAGAATATACTCTTATTGGATTTAAGCAAATAAATATATTGTTATGAAAACAATACTCATTGAGAGTTGTTAAATTCTGAAGGGATCAGGTAGGGAGAAAAATAGAAAAACTTCCATATTGCTTATCAAAGTATAATTTGCCAAATTGTTATAGGAAATAAAAACAAGCATTCTTATATCTGGAAGGTAGAGAGATTTCCATATAACTCATCTTTTGTTTGTCCTGATTATTTGCCAATAGTTTATGTTTTCAGTCATCCTTTAGAGTCCTATAAATTTTTATTTAATTTAAAGAGATGATCTGTTTAGAAACCTATAATTTAGAATAAATCAGAGTCCTTGTTATAAATATTTTCAAAGACTTAACTAACATATTTGTATATGCATCAGAAAAAAACAATTATGGTCTATAATGACAAACTTAAATGACATGATTATAGACTTGACCATTAAACAATTGTCAAAGAACCTTGCTTTTCTGTAAGATATAACATCCTAAGATAACAATTTCTTGGTAAATAATTATTATTATAAAATTCCATAAAAGAACAATATAAAGTTTATATTCTTAGATTCAATGTAGTGTTCTAAAATATATATAAAGAGCAAACAATATGCAAGATTTTAAAACACTGTACATGGCTCATGGGAAATGTGTATTGAGCACTAGAAACAATTTATAAATACCCCAATATGTGGATTACAAACATCTGGGGTACTACTATCAGATGCCTTCCATAGGGAACTGTTACTCTAGGCTTGTCTGGTGTCACTGACAGGATACCTGTTACTTTTGAGAATTTCCTGTTTGAACTCAGCTCTGAATCTTTGCAAGTTCCTTTCTAAAGTAGACTGAAATTTTTAGAATTTCATCTTAATAAAAATATATGCATATAAATAAAATATAGTTATTATTATTAATTCTTATTTGGAAAAGCTTCCTATGTAATTTTTCAAGCATAGTAAGTAGGCCTAATTAGTTAAAAAACTTAGGGGAGAAAATGAATCCTTGAGGTATTTCAGGGCCCTTTGTAATAATTCAAAGTCATTTCTCGGTTTAAAAAAGTCTTGAAATTTAAACTTTGGGAAGGTTGTCAGATATACTTAACCAAAATATTATATTGTAAATCTTTTGTAATTCTAGGTAAAACACATGTATATACATTATGGTAATAACTTTAAAAGATATTAATTTAACTTAAACCAGTTTTAATATTAAATAGTTTGTCTAGACTATATGATCTTATTTAATTTATATAAGTAGTTAATCTCTGTAGGTCAATAAAACATTATACCCTAGTGGTGCCATCCAGAGGCAGAAAACACATTACATATAACATACAGACATATACATAAAGACCAGACACATGATTTAGATTATTGTTGTAGAAAACACACAAGGTTTTTTCTTTGCTTTTGATGATTTTTAAGAAAACTAGAAAAGGGGAGAGAAGTTCCTAGCAGGAATACCTGTTGAGACTTTCAATGAAAGTGTCAAAGACTGTGAATGAGCAGTGGAAATAAAGTCTAGGCTTCAATCTAAGCAATAAGAGAGAGCTGGATGGGGTTGCTTTGGTAACTTAAAAGTCAGAAACCCTGGTGACCTAAGATGTGACATGAAAAGAGTGGGGTTGTTAGAAATACTAGGAGAGAAGGGGTGATTAGGTCCTGACTCACTGGACCTTGTCACCCTGGTGTCACCTGGGGATAGTTGTGTGAGCAGGCAACTCCGTTTCCAGAAGGCTGGTTTACCTTTCATTTCCTCATTGATGAGATGTGTCTTATTACTCTGCAACTGGACAGGTAAGTTTTCCCCCACACTGACAAGGGCAAGAAAAAGCATAATGAAAGCAAACCTAGGTCCACTAGAGAAAAATTAGGTGGAGGAAGGGGACTAGAGCCTGACTGGGATCTTCCTTCAAACTTAAAACTTTCACAAATTTTTACAATCTTTTTTTATTCATAAATAACCATCATTAGAATAACTCACTCTCTTTCCTTGTCCTACAAAAATGTATCTCTATACCTTATTCCTTCTATTACCAAAACCATACAATTTCTTTCCATTTAATTAGAATTCTTAACTCTTACTTTTAGACCACTAAAAGTAAGCAATTAGCATTCTTTAGATTGGCTTTTATGAACACATTTTAAAAACACTCTCAGTTTCAAGAAACACACCTTCAACAAAGCACAAGACACTACATCAACAGTTCCACATCCATTTATTACTTTCTGTAATAAAAGCTAAAAGCAGGCAAACTTAAAACTTGTCTTGCAATCAATGTTTCAGTATTTCATGTTATTTTAAAATATCTAGATGTTTAATAACTTTTATCATTTAACCCAACAATGTTCCGAATTTTTTAAGTTACCAAAGACTTTGGAAAATTATATATAAGCATATGAGCCTGGAGAAAAGGCAGGAGGAGGAGGGAGCAGGCCCTGCAGCTTGTTCCCAGGACTGCAGCTCCCAGGCCTTTAGCCACTCGGATTTCAAGCTGCCACATTCTTTCCTTTACAAGTAAAGGGGCGGTACTCCTCCCTCCTTGCAGCTTCTGCACCTTGCACAAGGACACGTTGTAGCTCCCGTCTTTTGGGAGAATTTGGAGTGTTCAAAGACATATATATATATATAAAATTAAATATATATATAAAAATTATATTACCTAGAGGCTTAGAAAGGCATGACTAGAAGTGAGATTCTCAAGGCTTCAGTTGGAGGATTGTGTATCATTGAGGATTCTCATCCCCCAGTGATCAAACATATTTTGGAAGAAAGAGGTCCTGATGAGTGGATCAGAGCAGAGCAAGCAGTCCTCCATGTCCAATAAAAATGTAATGGGCTTACCTGCCAAGCCAATGATGATGCTCTTAATGAGGGGCCAACTGGAGCATTGGGCCCCATCAGTTCAAGGCCATTGTGTGGTTAGGTTCTGGTCCCAGGGATCTTCTAGCCCCCGAGACAGTCTCCCTTCTAGTGGTTGAACTTGTGACAGAGGGGGCACAGCCCTTGAGGTGACATATGGTTTAAAACTGAGCTGTTTGTTTCTATGGGATGGCTTTAATGCTCTTTCTCTGCCTTGTCTCAGTTGTTAAATACACTGAAAGTTATTTCTACCAGTTGCTCAGTGGAGGGTTGAGGTCCTAAAGCTAGTTTTTATAATTTTCTTTTGCTGTCTGGGGCTGTCCGTTGGATAAAATGTATCCCCAAAGTGCTCAGCTCTTAACAGGCCTGAATTACTCCTTTAACAGGCTTTCTATTTATTACTTTCCTTAGAGATAATATACTAAGATTTGGGTAATAATGAGTTCCACTTCTGATAGTAGCAGGACTGTTAAGTAAAGGTTTGCAGTTTTGTAGTAAAGAAAGGGTTAAACAGTAGCAGCTGCTCTTTGGGAAGAGGGGGTGAGCTGAGAAGAAGGCAAGATCAGGGGTTACTCATGGTTTCAGGGGCCTGGAGGTGGAAGCATAAAGGATGTGACAAGAGGAGCAGAATTCAGGGTGGTGGTGGAACTTAGAAAGAGGCCTGAACATAGGGAATCTCAGACCATTTACTTAGGCAGCAGCAGTATAAACCCAATTGGAGAATGGTGTTATAATTAAGGGTGCCAACCCAGCTGGTGTTGCTCAGTGGTTGAGTATCGCCCCATGAACCAAGAGGTCATCAGTTTGATTCCCTGTCAGGGCACATGCCCAAGTTGTGGGCTCAATCCCCAGTAGGGGGCATGCAGGAGGCAGCTGATCTATGTGTCTCTCTCATTGATGTTTCTATCCCTCTCCCTTCCTCTCTCTCTAAAATAAATTTTTAAAAAACATTAAAAAAAAAGAAAAAATGGGAAAACTTTATAAAAAAATAATTAAGGGTTCTATTCTGGGGCCAGGTCTCCTGATTGTCTAATTTATATTGTGGCCGTGCTGTATTGCTGCCTTAAGATTCTTTAAAAGGCAGGCCAGAGGTAAATCCTTGGGAGGGTTTGAGATTAAGTTGCCCATGGTGTTATTATGAAAAGGAGATTACAGGAGAGTGACAAGCCTAATGAGAGGGAGGAACCAAGGGCTGGCATCCCGGCCTGGTTGCCGCCTCTTTCCACGTGCTGATACCTATTCTAGGGGGCGTCCTCCGCTAGAAAAGTTCAGGTGGGAGACCCAGTCCTCCGGTGGCTAGGGATAAGTAGGAGCATCCTCACTACTTAGTCCCTAGTATTGGACTTGGTCAGACCCAACTCTGGGATTTCCAGTGAGACCCTAATGTGACATGACCAGCTGAGTGGGTGAGCTATCTCCCCCTGAAATGCTGGAATTGGCAATGCCGAGACTCACAGTCCTCAAAATAAAATCCTACAAGGTGTTTTGGGCTGGGGTTGGGTGAGTGTGTGCCTTTTCATAGAGTGCCTCAGTTGCTCAGATGTTTGCTTGTGACTGGCGGGCTGCCTAATGCAATCTTGCCCTTTCCAAGTCCAGTTTATCCTTTCATGGGAGACTTCCAGCAACAGCTGCCCTAGTGGCTTTTAAGTGGCTGACCCATGCCCACAAGTGGTGGCTCTGTGAACTGATTGTCTCTGTCCCTAGTGCCCTCTTCCCAGAAATGAAGTGACTCACCCATTAGTAGGAATCAGGAGGTCTGACGATTTGGCACTCATGCCGCCGCTTGGGAGTCTGGAAACACTTGGTTCATTGCCATCTCCTTCCCCCTTCTTTCCTCTGAGGGGACCCCACAAGACTTGCAACCAGGAGAGCAATGGGCAGTGGCTTCTCATCCCAGGCTTACCCCCTGAACCTGTCTCCAGGGCCCCCTTCTCTCTCTGACTTCTTAGTGAGCCAAAGAAGCCCAACCTAGTTCTCCAGTTGCTTCTTCTATGCTCTTCCTTGTTTCACTGTCCCAAGTATATTTTTGCTGCCATCGTGGACGCAATACCCTTTGACTCATGCTGTGTAGCCCTTCTTTTTGGATGTCCTCATCCTTCATCTCCTTCCCTTAAATAAATTCAATTTAAAAAATATATATATTGATTTCAGAGAGAGGAAGGGAGAGGGAGAGAGTTGATATATCAGTGATGAGAAAGTTGTCATTGATCGACTGCCACTTGCATGCCCTCTACTGGGGATCGAGGTTGCAACCCGGTCATGTGCCCTGACCAGGAATTGAACCTCGATCTCCTGGATCCTAGGTCAATGATCAACCACTGACCCATACCCTGCCAAGCTCAATTTTTCTTTATCCACCATCTGAGATGGCTATGTAGCTTGCCTGTGCAACATCGACCTTAACCTTTCAAGGTTTTTTTTTTTTTTTAACACACCAAGGAACATACAACAGTGATGATAATGACAATGGTGGCCATGATGACAACAACATGGGAGGAAAAGAAGATGGGTACAAAATGTCAGTGGGTCAGGACTTGGTTTCAAGGCTCCTTATCATGAGGCATCCTCTTCTCTGGAAATCTAAATGCAGAACACCCACCCATCTTCTGGAAGCCTGTGTGCCAAGTCAAACAGGGCAAAACCTTACACCTGCATGTTTTCCAAATGCAAGAGACTGCTCTGTAAATTTCTTTCTAGTGCTCAGTCAAATTAACATGAAATTTGCATAAGCACTTGACAAGAAATACCTTATGTGTCTGTAATATTTCTGAGGCAACATTTTCCACTCTGAATCCTGACCTCTGCAGAAATAAGACTTAACATTTGCCTCCCAAATGTGAAGATGAAGGAGCTTATTTAACTTATGTAGTGAAGTCTACCTAAAGCAGTTGGGAGACTGAAACCAACATTTTGGCCTCTTTATGTCTTTTCCTGTAATAGAAACAGTCCAAGAAACATCCCAGATTAATAGTAACAACATTGTGTTCAAATTACCTCTTGTTGGTTTTCAACAGGCATTGCCACCCCTTTGGGGCATCGAATACATCAAACACCCCCCTACACATAGACACACATACACACACACACACACATGTGCACACACACATCCATAGGGTACTGGTGAACATGAATTTGTTTATTACAGTAGCCAAATCAGAGCCCATCCAACAAGACCATTCGATTCCATTAACTTCTATGCAAATGTCAAATCTCTTTAGACTTTTATCACCGGGCATAAGTAACCCAAGGCAGAGAAAAATCAGAGAGGCATGTATCTGCCTCTAACTGGTTTTGTGAATTTGAACAAAACTTGATTAATGTGTATTGATTACCTGGCAATTTGACCCTTTCAAGACTTCTCAGCGCAATCCCTTCTTTCCATCCCCAGTAAGGACAACCCAACACAAATGACCATCTTAGACTACTTTGAGAAAATGGAACGTCTTAACTGGGATCCTTACTTCTCCTTTCCCTGCTTTCCTGACTACTCTTCACAGTAGAGGGATCTTCTGAAAGTGTTAAGTCAGATTCCTGTTTGCACAAGCCCCTGAGTGGCTTCTTCCTATTGTTCCTTGGACCTAGTATAAGCTCCTGAGCTCAGTATTCAAGGCCCTGTAGGACTTGCCTTGAATGACATCTTCAACTGTCTCCCTCCCTCCTGGCTCCAGCTTCCATCCTCACTGGAACACTTGCTGCTCCCCAAATCTCTGTGCTTCTTCCTACCTCTGTGTTTTTGCTCACACTGTACCTTCTGTCAGGTTCTCTCTTCTCACTCTAACCTCTCTCCCTGGGCCATCTCATTCATACCCACATGCAGATCATACCCAATTTTACCTCTCCAGCTCTGCTTCTTCTGTGAAACTAGATATCTACATTCAAATGGCTGTTCTGCATTGCCTAATGGCTTTTTCAGAGGCATTGCAATGTCCAAAACAGAACTGTCCATCCTTGTCCCCCAAATCATCCTACCACTTCCCCACATGGTCCCCATCTCAGTAAATGGCACCACCAATCTCCCAGTCTCTGGGGCCTCAAACCTAGGAGACAGCCTTGATTCCTCTCCTGGTCTCATCTACTCCATTACCAAGTCCTGCAAACACTGCCTTCTAAACAACCTTGGATGTATGCAGCCGTCTCTGCCTTGAATAACTGCATGGCTGCCTCCAGCCTGTTCTCCACCCAGCAGCTAGAGGGAGTCTCTTAAAGGGTAAATCAGATCATGTTGTTCCCTTGCTTAAAATCTATCAATCTCATGTTAAAGACCTCCCATCTCACTCAGAGCAAATCCAAATTCCTGACTATGCTGTACACCTGAAACTAATATAATATTGAATGTTAACTGTAACTGAAAAACATTTAAAAAAATCATTTAAAAAAATTTCTGCCTGTGGCCTATAAAGCCCTACATGACCTGACCCGAGCCTGCCATAGTGCTTTGTGCTGGCAGATTTTTCTACATATTTCCATTGTCTGCAATGACCTTCCTTCTCTTTTGCACCTGGCTGGCTTCAGTTTATCCCTCAGGCCTTACTAGAACATACTTCCCCCTCCCAGTCACAGAAGGGTGAGGGACTCATCCTTTCTATTCCTGTGGTCTCTGTGCTGGACTCTCCCTTAGAACTGGGTCTGCTGCTTTGAAATTTGCTGTCTCCTCCCAGTGGTCCCCTGGTTCTCAGTCCTGGTGACATGACAGCAGCTTTTTTTTTTTTTTTTTTTTTTTATAAATTGAGGTAAAATTCACATAACATAAAATTCACCCTTTTAAAGTGTACAATTTAGTGGCATTCAGTACATTCAGTTTTGCATAACCATCACCTCTATTTACTTCCAGAATATTTCCATCACTCCAAAAGGAAACTTCATACTCATTAGCAGTCACTCCTCATCTTCCCTCCCCCAGCTCCTGGCAACCACTAATCTGCTTTATGTCTCTATGGATTTGCCTATTCTAGACATTTCATATGAATAAATCATACACTATTGTGGCACTTTGTGTCTGGCTCCTTCCACTTAGCATAATGTTTTCAAGGCTTATCCATGTTGTCGCATGATCTTTGTTGCTTTTATGGCTAAATAATATTCAATTGTATGGATATACCACATTTTGTTTATACATTCGTCAATAGATGGACATTTGGGTTGTTTCCAATTTCATGCTATTGTTATTATGCTGCTATGAACATGCATGTAAAAGTTTTTGTGTGAATGTATTTTCTCATTTCTGTTACCCATTGTACTTCCCTTAGCACAACGGTTACCCTGTTATCCCCAAAGCCCAAAGTCAACATGTACTTCTTTCTCGTAACCTTTAGAAGTCAAATGTTACCTGTCTATTTAAGAAGGAATCATCTGTTACTACTTTGGGTGGGCATTTCCACCTTTTATTATTTTTCACATGTACACTGATGTTGATTTTATCCAGAGGGAAAGGTTCTGGAAGCCAGGGACACATCTTACTTTGTACTTCTCTTTGGTTTGGTGAAAAGGAGGGGCATATCTAAATATTTGGTGCTTCGGGCACCTGACTCCCTCCTTCCTCTTCCACCTTCACTCTTTCTGTCAGACTCCAGCAGACAAGGGAGGTGGCTTTGGGCACAAAGCATGGGGAAGTAATTTGCCTTCCTTTTTTCATCTGTGGGAATTTTCGTTTAGAAACTCTGACCTTTGAATTTTTCCCAGACTATCTTTCTGTGGTGAAAAACTGTGAAAGAACTGAGTGAAAGTACCTCGCTCAGAGATCTCCTCACTGTGTCTTCTGGGACTGCTTTCTCCTTGCTGTCACCACTGTCTTTACCCTGGTTCCAGCTGTTCCCATCGCACATCAGGATTGTTGGACCAGCTGCTTCCTGATCCTATTGCCTCCAGCACTGCCCCCATGAACTCACGCTCCACACAGGCAGTCAGGGTGGCTGGCCTGAGGCAGATTTCCTCCTTTGACTTTACAGCTTACAAATGGCAACTTGTCTCCAATTTCCTGAGAGTGAGGTTCCAGGCCCCTCAACCATCTGACCCCGAGGCTCAGACCCTGTCATAACTACTATGACTCTGATATTGCACTATGGCACAATTTGTTTATTTACAAAATGAAATGAGCATATGGATGCCTCTGGGTCTCAGTCCAGGCCATCCCTTCTCCTGGAA